>NW_017306600.1:311977-327361 GCF_000935625.1 Nanorana parkeri | reverse complement strand
CTCATTTATACAAAAGTAAAATAGGAAATAAATACACAGACACTGTGAAAAAGTTATTTATTAAAAAAATTAAAAAAAACATTGTCCCCACTGTAAATCCAAAATCAATCACATCATCCAGCAATATAGACCCAATCTTAATTATAATGAACAACACCAATACTGCTGCTACTTCTCCCAGTGCTGAACCCGATGCTATTCCTGTCACAATTGATAGCTTTCCGACAGGCTGCTAAATGTCAACAAACTGGCCAGGGCTGATGTCATTGACCATATATAGGCATGACCATTTTTGGTCAATGATATCACACAGTGTACCCAGCTGGTTTGTTGACATTAACCCCTTCATGACTGAGCTTGTTTTTAGTTTCTGTTCGTCCACAGGGCTTACATTCGCGATGAGATTATCAGCGGGAGAAGAGTATTGTGGCAAGGATCATCGTGTCCTGTGTCCCATGAAGTTGGATTTACAACCGGGGGTGGGGGGCGTAAGGAATGTTTGTTTATTTATTAATATATTTAATTTATATAAAGGATTTATTAAACCATTCTGTTCAAACATTGCATAAGGAAACATTTTAAGATGATCCCACAGAAGCCTGTCATCTTTGTGGAATGGCTATCATGCCTTCTTGGAGCCTGAACTTTAGATGTGGCTCCCCTTTGTGGACAGTTCTGTGTGAAGATCACAGACAATGATCTTCATTTACATGCACCCACCTGATACACAGGTTGTTAGGACATCCACTGGGGCCAAACCTATTGGGGGGCTGTGCAAGCGAGTGGCTAGTGGATGCACTACCTATGAAACTCCCCAGGAGATTGGAGACCTATTCACTGGGCCCACCATCTGCAGGATAATTTGTGGGTTTTGGTTGCCATGTTTTATACAATGGTGGAAATATCCAGACATCAGGTATGGCCAATGGTTATTGGGAATTGCAATATTACATTGCTGAAAGGCAAGGGCCATCAGTTTATGGTGGAAAATATTGTGTGTTCTACTTTCACATACAACATTGGTTCTGCAATTAAACATTTTTAGCAAACTGTGAATGACGGCAGAGGGGGATCAGAAGAAAAGTACCAGCAAGCTTTAAAAATGGGCTCTCATTTAGAAATTTAGAACATTTAGAAATTTGTGTATTTCTGGAGGCCATGAAGAAAAATTATTGAGTAGATGTCAAAAAACATATTACTCACATGCTTGTTTGGACTGGTATATGGTAAAGTGAACAGAATGAGATCAGTATGGCAGCCATGGAACACACATTTAACAAACAAGTGAGCAATGGTGGCTCACAGTTTTCTATATTGCAGGTTTCCTTTAAGGAAATCTTAAGTGCAGTGGATGTGCCTTCCTCATCCAAAGGTAATACTGGAATCCTTAGACAATACAGAAGTCATTACTGGGGCTGAAGTTTTACAACAAGGCTGTAATGAAGAAAACAAAAAGATTGCACAGCCAGAACATGCTCACAGAATTATATCTTCTAGCTTGTCTATGAGAGCCTTAGAATTCCCCATGAAGAGCTGGAGTTCATGGCCAGGCAAAGGGTCTATCCTGTTTTAGTCTGGTTAACCTGGGTTTCTTACAGTACTAGGTATTGTAAAATGATAATGACACTGACATCCAATAAAATGTGTGTTTGTGATATCATATTTTGACACTTATGCAACAATAATGTATTGTATATCCTGTAAATATACTGATCATTAGATATTGCAAAATATATTTTTAAAAAATCATTTTCAACAGAAAACAACTTATCATCACATTCAAGAAATAACTGAGCAACTCCTGCGAACAGTAAACAGGACAGTAATAATGATGGAAAGAGATCAGGAACTAACTGTAAGTAGACCAATACCATATGTATTACAATAACATATGGTTAGGACCACTTTTATTTTTGTTGTTTGTGAAGACTATATAGAGTTGTTTCAAATCTGTTTTAGCTATTTATATGCATTCTTTGTTTAACAAAGATTTATTACATGACAAAGGATTTCCTAAGCACTATTGGTTAGTTAAAACGGAACGCCAGAGTTAAAAAAAAAATCTGTAGTATAATATAGACAATACAAGTTCTTCAGGCTCTCACTTTACTGTAAAGCTTACAAAATTCAATATCTCAGGATGAAATTTGCATACATAAGAGAGATAACTCCGTAGGTACTTTTACCTTATCATATGCCTTAGTTTACAGTTACAGTCAGAGAAGTGAGACAAGTGTGGTACATACATTTGTGCTGTCTCTGTAAAGCAGTACTCCCGGTATTTAAAACAAATCTGTAATGTAAATAGTGTAAATATAAATTAAGTTTTAAGAGACATATGTCACTTTAAGTATGTTACTGGTTACTGTAATATTTACACTTATTGAGATCAGAAGCATAATGAGAGTGGCTCTGACGACTGCAGGCTCTCATACACAGAAGCAGTAGTTTTGTTTCTCTACTATTCTCTCTCCTAGAGCATTCATGGAATGCATCTTATTCTGTAAATGGGTTCACAGTAAACAAAATGGTCTATAAATGGACAAAGGGAAAGGAAAAGCAGACAAAGGACAGTTCATTGAATGAAAGCTACAGCTTACAGTAACCACATACATACCTAAAGTCACATACACCACCTAACACATTACTTCTATCTTTACACCGGGATTCTTCTTTGAGTAAACATGGGAAACATCTCTCAGGTTTTGGAGGAAGTGATCCTTGAAGGAACATCTTATCTGGTCCATTGCAATTCGCACAAAAGATACCAGCGGGCTGCGGATGTAGGGCATAGGGGCTGATATTTGATAGTTAGGACAAGGCTCACAATAGTCCTTTTCATCTGCATGAATCCTGGGCCAAAATAAATTCTGTAAAATAAAGTCTTAAAACTACTTCAAATGCAGATTAAATCACTTACAATGGATGCTGTTCCTTGATTATTTAAAGTTTCAGCTTTCTGCAGAATCAGCTGGGCCCCTGAGCACTGGTCCTGATACCCTGTTTTAGGGTGGCTCCTTTCCCATGCAGGGTCCTATTTAGTCACCCTTGTGTGTGTTAGTAAGCTGTGTGTTTCTTCAAAAACACACAGGCACACCAAGGCAAGACACCCCCCTTCTCCCTGTTCCTCCATCCTCCCCTTCTACAAACTAGTAAATGAAGAGCTGCTGGAGACTGCTCATCCCTTGTGATCTTGTACTGGACAGGAAGTTCAGAGAAGTAGAGCTGAGAGAGTTGGAGCAATATGATGACCGTAATTGCTCGGGCAAAAATTTAAAGATATACTTTGCTGGGCAATGCATATTTGCTTTATCTGGATTCAATTTTTTTTTAAAAAGTTTGAAGTTTAATATAATTCTTCTCTAAGCAAGCTCACAGGAAATGACAAGGACATTGCATTTCTGGCAAGATTAACAGCTGCCTAAAAAAAAGAAAACGAATGCAGCCACTACATCTGATTGAATAAGGCTGTGGTATATATATATATATCATATTCATTCATACATACATACACACTGAACTGCCGGTTAGTTAGTTTAGTCAGAAAGATTGATGCTAAGTCATGCTTACAGGTTAACCACAGGTCTGTATGCTTTATTATGTTTAAAATGTATCAAAAATCGGAATATCCCCTAATTAAGAAATCCCTTTCTCAGAGTTGGTTTAGTAGACAGGTATAACATGTAAATTTAATTAGAAAATTCATTTATTGCGAAAAGGTTAACATCCTTGATGATTTCGAACCTGTGCGGTGGTGCCTCGGGGCAGAAGGTTAAACCCCTCGAGATCAATCTTAACTGCGTCTCTGTAAATTCATATGGACTCAAATTAATGACCTGTAGGTCATTTTTCGTTATTGGGGTCGTTTGAGGAGATATTGATCCAGAATTGTTTTTTTCTTCATACTGGCCGTGTCTCGGGCTATGTTTAAAATGTAGCATTTTCTAGAAAGTTGTTGCTTGTTATATATCTACCAAAAATTTAGCAAATATCTAATCTATGGAAACAATTTTACCTGCTTCTTGTGTTGAGGATAGTCCTATACAAGTATGCTTTCCAACTACAAAATTCTTTTATTTGCTTAAAAAAAAAAGCCCTGTCCCTTATTCCCACTGCTCTAAAGTGTTGTCTTTGTACCATATTGCATGTTCGCTGGCATGTAAGAATAGGTATAGGTCCATGTCAATACCCTAACTTATTTTATATTGTCTTTATACTTATGATGAAGAGGTCTTCCGGAGTTATAGTCTCAGTTCTTTCCAACAGCATGCAACCTGAAATTATGTGTTCCTTATTCATTTTCCTTTTTTACATTTTCAGAGTCATTTTGTGGCATGCATGACGGCAATTTTGGACCAGATGGATGACCAGCATTACACTCACTACATTGAAATATTTCAGTCAAGCTCAGACTTACTGGTAAGTCCTGCATTAATCATTTAAGGATCATTGGCATGCTACAAGATTTTAGTTAAGGCCAAAAGGCATAACTAGAACATCTTACCATTCCAGCCCCCCCCCCCCCCCACACACCCCCCCCACACCGCATATACTGTAAGTATTCCCTTGAGTGCATCTTCTAGAATGCACTGTCCATTTGACAGATAGGCTCCTAATATGTGCAGAGGAGCCCCAGCGTTAGTGATCTCTGTAACAGTTTCCTTTCTTCCTTTTTATGTAAAGTGTTTTCTCTTTCAGGATTTTCTAATGGAAACATATATCATGTTTAAAGACCTGATTGGAAAGAATGTTTATCCTTCAGACTGGATAACAATGAGCATGGTTCAGAACAGGTAATATTGTTAGAATTTTAAAAACCTGTTTTTTTAAATTCATTTCATACACTGATTTCTTTTTACTTACAGAAGAGTTCTATAAAATACATCTTTAGTTTGATATATTTTAGATTCAGTATTGGTAGAAATGGCTGTCAGTAAAGCTCATCTCTGGGCAAATGCACTTGTTTAATTTTTTTATATTCAGGAGTATATACGCCCCAAAGTGTTAAGTTTAAACTTAATTGACTCCGTAACCTCAGGAACGCCTCATTGGTGTGCAGATTTCTACCATGCTTCGTGTTGTGGTGACATATCAATTAAACTAACTGATTGTTGGTATTCAAGCAGAACTATAGCCAAAACTCTATTTTTCATTTTGGATAGAGTAAGGGAGTGTCAAAACCCCTGTAAACATTTTTTCTCTGCCCCATTGGGTAGATTTCCCTTAATTTCCTGTCTAATAGCCACAACAGGAAGTAAGAGGAAATGCTTGCAAAGAGAGGTGGTGTGGTGGTGGTCTGCAGGGTCACCAGAGCTAGTGTTCCCATTGGAAGATTTCCCATCTATTCCTATTCTGATGGCAAGCTAAAATGTGTGAGTTTCTTTCACTTTTAGTGATAAAGGTCACCAGGACACATAGAGAGTGTGAATCTTTATTATTATAATAATAGGAGTTAATTGGTTTCAAACACTTTATTAATGGTTTATAAACCAATGGTTTATAAATCTTCCGCCCAGCTGGGTGAATGCTGTTTGCATGGCACTACCTCCACTAGATGGAGCTGAGGAGCATAGGATATTTCTAAGCTCCTCAGCACCATCTAGTGGCATTAGTGCCATGCGAACAGCTTTCACCCAGGTATACGCTGGGCCGCAAATTTATAAATCAGCACCTTTAAGTTTTGTTCCTTATGTAAGTTGGATCAGTAAATGTCTACAGGCAGGGATGAATTGCCTTACCCCTTTGCCAGAAAACAATTGAAGGACATTGCCTCAACAGCCAGAATTATGTGGAATGTGTAAGACCTTTCTGTCTAGTACAGAAAAATTGTTTCAGGAACAGTCTGACTGTTCATAGTTCCTGTGCAAAATAAGATGGGCTGCAGTTTGTTGCTTTTTGAGCTGTTGTTGCTGCTCCTCACCTAGTTTCTGGAATTGAGGTAATCACACAATAAATTCTCTAAATCCATTCACCCCTTTGCTCAGTATATTATGAATATTCTTATGCTGTTGCATGTCACTTGGCCCCACCCTATCCCTCCACTCTCTATGGGGTAATCACTGTAATGGCGAGTCTCAAATAGTGAGGCACAGGAGGCACAAAGGAGCGGTTTCAGGATCTCAATCACAGGAACTGATTAAAGTTTGCAAACAGAAATCATTTTGGATTCAGGTCACCCAGGACACTCAGCTTAAGAAAGCCAAACTGCAATATGGACACCTGGAGGTCCTTACTATGGCATAGCACGGATGCTTTGGCAGCTTTTAGATGATATCAGGTTCTTTTTAAGAACAAAGTGTCTAATTGTGATAATACAGAGTTCTTAATTTCTAATTATTAAATAAATATTATAAGGGAGTATATAGGTATATAGGTCACTGCATTCACATATTTATATGTGTGCGTGTGTACATCTGAGGTTGAGCTACTGATTTCAAGATTTTGTTTTCTTTGAGTACAACAGCTAAGGATAGCCTGGCTAAGAGAAAAACGTGTTTCTTTAGTGAATCACTCCAATGTTTCACAATAATATTTTTTTTCTTCCAGGGTATTTTTGAGAGCCATTGACAAATTTGCCAGAACCATGAACCAGAAATTTCTTGATAACATGAATTTTGAAGTGCAGGTACTTTTTTTAAAATTGAGATATTAATGATTATTTATGATAGTTTGCAATTTTTTGTATTCCCCTGGGATTCAGGTTCTATAGGATCAGCACACAGCGCTTGACCTGCTTTGTTGAAGAAAAAGATCTAAGGGGAAAAAAAAATGTAAAAAAATTTCAGATCCAGTATAAGGATAACACAGATCTTAATAATAGTGGTGACTGCTAAAAAGCCGCTTGCAGACTTCAGCAGGCTTTCAATAAGTCTCAAGTGGTGTTAAAGCCTACTAAAGCCTGCTAGGACCTTTCCAAGTTGGAGCTAAATGGTACTTTTGTTATCAAACTGTCATTGTCAGACTTTTTTTTCCAGAGGCAAATAGGGGGAAAAAATTATTCCTAATCCTCTAAGGCAATTAGATATTACCTGTATCAAAAATCTCTGGTGTTATTACCTATAAATGTTAATAGCCAATTATATTATGTGCATTTAGGAATGCATCCAGCTCTTTTTATAAAAACAACTGAAGTGGCTGGAAGTAGTTCCTGAGAGAGTCTGTTTCACAGCTCTTACTGTGTAGAAGCCTTTCCAGAGGTTAAACCTCTTTTTCTCCATGACCTTGAAGTGAATAATATTGTGCCAAGTTCACTTTGTGGACCATTTATGTATTTATACATGGTGATCATATCCCCCTTAACTACTTGCCGTCTGCCCGTTGTAAATAAATGGATGGATGGCAAGTTCTTCCCAGTAGGTGGACGTGCCTGTACGTCTGTTTTATTTTTTGCTCACACACACCCCTAGCACTCGCAAGCAGAATCCCGCAAAAGTTTTGAACAGCCAGTACCTGCTGTTCCATGCAAGCATTCAAGCGACTCTGCAGCTGATGGCGGAAGTGATGTGTATTACATCACTTCTGCCTTCAGCTATAATTTCTCTGGCTGCTATAGCCAGAGACGAAGCTAATAAAGCAGATCTCTGCTTCATCAGATTGTTTGGGGGTCCCTAGGTGACAGGGGTCCTAGAGACCCCTAACGTCTCCATAAAGAGGACCTTTTTAAACAATCTTTTTACACCAATGTAACAAATCATATTTCCACAGACCACGAGTGTAACAAGGCCACATGTTCACTCCATCCATTTTGAAAAGACCCCAACTACCCCACCATTATATAGGTGGTTAGAGGAGAAGTACTTTTACATTGGCGTTCAGTGGGTGGCCTGTTTAGTTAGTGGCCAATAATGAAGTGCTCTTACATTGGTAATCAGTGGAGAAATGCCCTGGTACAGTCAGTGGCGACTAGTAAACAAGTGCTCCTGTTTCAGTGGTGTCCAGTAGAGCAGTGTTTCATTGAATTGTTGATTCATGCAGACGTTTTCCATCACATTGATGGTTGGTGAAGATATGCTCCATTATACTGTTGATCTGTGGAGACATGCCACACATTATACAGGTGTTAATGGAGATGTGTCCCTTTACACTGGTTTCAGTGAATACATTCCTCTTTTACACTGGTCAATATAGAAGCGCCCAGCTACACTGGTGGTCAGTGAGAATATTACCAGTTACATTGTTGGTCAGTGAAGTGCCCTTTTTACACTAGTATGTCAATGGAGAAGTCCTCCTCTATCACTGATGGCCAGTGGGGAAGTTCCCAAATGCATTGTTGGCCATTCCACTTGTGGCCAGTGGAGAAGTGTCCCCCTAAATCAGTGATGGTCGGTTGCAACTCCAGGTATCATCATTTGTCTTAGTGGTAAAAGCAAATGAGATGCTGCTATTAAGACTTTGCATAGGCTGTGCTGATAGGAGTCCAGGAACCATGCAGGCATGGGTAGGGAGATCAATCTGTTGAAAAATCTAGTGAGAATGAGAAAGAACCTGGTTGCCAGAGTGATCAGCAAACCTACCAATAATTGTAAAACAAATCTTTAGCATTTGACACTTCCAGGTAAATCAGATGCCTGCATCTCCCCCCTGCACTCTGCAGTTCCACCATCCAGCTGTTACATGACAGTTGACACAGTGGCTAGCGACGAGAACCTAATGTATTGTGGGGAGATGCATGCATCAGAAATGCCATATGCTAAAAGTTTTAGTGGCAGATGTTGTGCAAGAGATTAAACACTGGAATCATTGGTGGTGGGACTGTAACATGGCTGTACCTTGGCTTGGGTCCTCAGGACCCTGATATTTTGTACAAATCCTGGGACAGTCCTCCAGAATTCGGGTAGGTAAGAGGTATGTGTTTAAAACTGTAAAACAATGTTATAATCTTTTCATTGATTTCATAACAATGATTGATTTTCCTAACAAATATTTAGTTCACCAAAGTTATTCATATAATAATTTATTTCTAAATCTTAAGATGTGTTGAAACAGCTTTGCGAATATTTTCCTAAGGCATTGCAGTATTTCCTAAAATATATAAAAAAATAACTTTGTTATATTAAATCCTTTACCTGTCTTTTTTTTTATTTGAATAACATTTTATATTTGTAACAGCTTTGGAACAACTATTTTCATCTGGCAGTGGCTTTTATTACCCAAGATTCCCTACAGCTTGAGAATTTCTCCCATGACAAACAGAATGAAATACTGGACAAGTAGGTGTTGACGTTTTAATTTTTAAATAATTGTATTGCAATAATAGCAAAAGTATTGCTATTGTTGCCTGTTATTAATACTGTATATAGCCTTACTTAACAATGTGTGTTATTTTTTATGTAGTAATCCTTAAGTGCACTAACCCCTGGCAACCAACCAGAACCCATCTTGCACTGGTCTTCCACTGCTCTGACTTGACCAGGCTTCTGATTTAATGGTATGGTTAATGCCCTTAACAACTAGCACTTAAAATAAGTGATCTTAAGCAGGCACCTAGAAATGCCTTTGGGTGTGCTCACATACCTTGCATAGTGCTGCAGCATCTCCAAAGCCCAGGTACTGAAATTTGCTAATGAACACAGCAGGAAATGAAATTGTTCTCATAGTTTTATGTCTCCTGTGCCTATTATCCTATTAGCCCATAGGTTCTACCTACCAGAAGCATATAGGGTGGCAAACTCCTAGATGTTTATCAAGTATTCCTTTAACTGAAATAAAAGTTACCGTAATTACACATACAGGTTTATTATTGTATTATCTACCAGAATGCTTTACCATCTTGAACTTGATTTTCCTGCTTTATTAACAAAGCCATAAGATCACTATTCTGATCAAAACATTTCTATATTAAAAAAGCCATGTGATCACCACGAAAAAATTATGTGATTTTTATGATAATGCTATCATAGCGATCACATTTGTCAACAAAGCTATGTGATTGCCATGTCAGCACTGTCATGGCATTCACATGACTTTGTTTATCCACAAAGCCATGTGATCCCCATCTCAAATCAGACATGCCGATCAATTACTATTTTGGTAAACAAAGTCATGTGATCACTATGCTGATCAATGTCTTTGTTTACCAGCAAAGTTATGTGATCACCAGGACAGTGCAACTATGCTAATCATATAACATTGTAAACAAAGGGTTAGGATTACGGTTAGGGTAACTTTAATGTTAGGTTTAGCATTAATGTTAGGTTTAGCATTAAGGTTAGCACTAGGATTAGGGTTACCATTGGGGTTAGCGCTGAGATTATGACTACAGTTAGGGTTAGCATATTTTCATATAAGAACAGGTCTAAGATAGTTTAAAGGAGCTTCTGCAAGCCTCGTGAGCCATTCAAAGCTTACTTCACCCCTAAACACCCAAAACAATAAAAATATATATATTCATCAATGCATTTTCCAAAATGGTAACATTTCAGAAAAATGTCTCAACTTTCATCAAAGCAAAATCCCCTAATTTTGCTTATCTCCAGTGCTCACCATTTGTGTTATTATAAATGTATTCATACCATATAAGTAAATTGTTCCCCAGAAGCCTGGTAGAACTCTCTGGGTATGTAAAACATTATTTAATTATACATCTTTTTATTCTGTTCAGATATGAAGACATGAGATGTTTAATTGGCTTTGCAATTCGTGACATGTGGTACAAACTTGGTAAGTGTGACAAAAAAAAGAATATTCCATGTTTGTGACAAAATGTGTCAAGTCTCATTCACATCATGATATACTAGCAAGAGTGTGCTAACCAGTTCCAGAATGGGCAAGGTTAGGGATATTATGTACAATGCTAAAGAAGTGTCTTAGTGGGCAGTATGTAAAGGAAAAGACTACAGAGGGTATGAAACAGGGTAGTAGGTATGGAAGTGGAGTGTAGAGGGTATGAAAGCTTGTAGTGCGTGCGGAAGTGCAATGGAAAGGGTATGAAGACCGTTACTAAATGTATCCCTTTGGATTACAAATGATCTTTCCATAATTATTAACAAAATCACAACACAGATTTTTTACACAAGTTGCTTATTTACAGTTTTGCGTTCTTTTTTTTACTTTTTTGCAAAAAGGAGCAATAAAAATTTGCAAATATTTGTTATTAACTCAATACAGTTTTATCTTTTAGATTTAGTCGAAATCTTGTAAATTATGTTTCTGCATGTGCGCTGATACTGATTTTAGTGTGCTTTTATCGATTTAATTATGTATTTTGATTGGTTTAATATTGATTTGATAAACATTTGCGCAATTATTGCAGGACCTACAAAATTGGCAGCACCATCTTTTTGTTCTGTGCTTTTAGCAAATGTATGGATTGGGGGGTCTTTTACAAACTCTAAAAGCAGCAGTTGAAAATCAAAGAAAAAGGTGAAAAATTGCAAAAATAGTGTGGCCAGCTGAGGTTAAAAGTGGAACACAGGGCTTGGTAGCGAAAGGGTTAAAGTATATGTAAAGCTGAAACATTTAAATTTAGGTTTCAATAGATAGGGAAGGTTTAAAAACCTTCATCGGGTTAATTTTTTTTTAACAGTCTGTGTACTGCAAGTGAGATTTCCCTTCTTGTCCTGTCCTTAAGATGCAACAGGGAATGAGAGAAAAATCGTGACCCCCACTAACAACGGCTGGCCGGGAGCTGTCTAGATCTGAGCGGGCGTCTTTAGTTGTCCGCTCAGACACGCCCCCTCGTGCATGCCGCGCAGCCGCACGAGTGGGAAAAGCCCAAAATGTAAAAACAGGCACCGATGCCTGTTAACATACAATCGATGCGGATCACTTGTATGGGGTCCTGATCTGTTTAGCCCCCCCTCCGCGATCCCCACTTTCACGCTCGATCAGGAATTTTTGTTGCTGCCAAGAACCTTCTTTCGATTCTAGCTCAAATTGCCCATCAAGCACAGACCAATGTCATTTTGATAAGCGTTCGTTAGCAATACTAACTCACTGAATTTTGTCAATCGACAGAACGGATTTTTGTGCAGTGTTCTTGCTGCGATTTGTTTTCTTACGAAAACGCCACTAATCCTTCGATTTTTGTACAATTCGAAAAACATTTTCCAGCCTCACCCTTTGAGAAAATTCGGCCAGGAGTACAGTAAAAAAAGAGTTAGTTTTCCATCAACTGATCGATTCATATGAAAGACCATTTGTGGACGATTTCCAAACGATAGTCGATAGGGCACCTTTAGTTATAATGACTAGTGAGACAAATAGAGGGTTGAATCTCCCTAACAGGAACACAGAAAGCAAAATTAACTTGAGGTACTCAGCAGAAAATATTAAAATGTTACTTGCTGTCATAAAGTACCTGTAAATATAATGTCTACAGCTGTACAGAAACTCAGCCTTATATAATGGTACAAGGTTTACTAGTTCTACAAGGTTTAAAGGAGAACTATAGGGTCAGGGCTTTTCCCCATAGTTCTCCTTAGGGTAACGGGAGGACACAAACTAGCATCCTCCCGTTACCCTAAGCTCAGTATACCGCGAGCTACAGCTCACGGTATACTGAGACGCTGCAGCGGATCCCGACATCGATGTAGAGATCCGCCCAGCTGCGTGAGTGACAGCTGGCTCTGCCTATCTAGAGGCAGAGCCAGCTGTACCCGCCCCCTCCCCCGTCCGTACCGCCAGTCAGCGCTGGTGGATTGGAGCGGGGGAATCCAGCCCCCCTCTCTTGTCACAGCAGAGAGCCGTGACAGGATCGAGAGGTGAGCAAACGCCGGTATATGTTCGCTCACCTCCCGATCTACTGAGCCGACCTGTGACAGTCTCATTGTCACAGGTCGGCTAGAACTATGAGGTGAGTGAAAAGCACTCACCTCATAGTTCTCCTTTAAGAATAGAATTCATAAACATGCCTTTTTGAAATATATGCTTTAAATATAATTGTCATTTCTGCTGCTTACGTTATAGTGAGATATTTCTTTAAAGCATAAGCTAGATAAATATATTAAATATAAATATATATGTTATTGCTGTATAAAGCTACAGTTTTATTTTTGTTATATTACCTCATATTAGATAAGAATAAGATCTGCTTCATTCCTGGAATGGTTGGACCAATTCTAGAAATGACACTTATACCAGAAGCTGAATTACGTAAATCCACAATTCCAATCTTTTTTGATATGATGCTCTGTGAATTCCGCCAAACTGGGGATTTTAGAAAGGTAACACAAACCTAAACCAATTAATGTATAATGGAATCCAGAAATGTCATAAAATATATTTGGTAAATAGTGCTTGCAACTGTTATTTTATTTCTAGTTTGCCAGTAATATATCAATGCACAATTGGTAAAATCCCAGCATGCTTAGTTTCCTACACCTGTTCCCTTGTTGCTCTATGATACTGATGTATGCATATTTCTTGGAAAAAACTATAGAAATCAAATACTTGGACAGAAATCCAAGTGTGGCAGTTAAAGTGACACTAAACTCAGGAGTTAAACCTTAAAAATGCATTTAAGTACCTCAACTAAGAAAAATGTAGCTTATTTCTGCATCACTTGGCTGTAGATCCTCAAATTATCTCTGAATTCATGCTGACACTGCCCTTCCTTCTGGAGGGTGGCTACTTTTGTTCCCCATCGTCCCTGTGTGTATTGTAAAGTAGCCACTGCCCCGTGCTCACTCCTGTGATTGACTATAATCTCATGTTTAGTTTACTAATTTGTCTTGAGATTGCAGTTCATCACAGGAGCGAGCTTGGAACGTTGGCTACTTCACAATACACACACAGGGAACATCTAGAACAAAAGTAGTCACCCTCCTGAAGAAAGGACAGTGTCAGCTATTTTTTACACAAGTTGCTTATTTACAGTTTTGCGTTCTTTTTTTTACTTTTTTGCAAAAAGGAGCAATAAAAATTTGCAAATATTTGTTATTAACTCAATACAGTTTTATCTTTTAGATTTAGTCGAAATCTTGTAAATTATGTTTCTGCATGTGCGCTGATACTGATTTTAGTGTGCTTTTATCGATTTAATTATGTATTTTGATTGGTTTAATATTGATTTGATAAACATTTGCGCAATTATTGCAGGACCTACAAAATTGGCAGCACCATCTTTTTGTTCTGTGCTTTTAGCAAATGTATGGATTGGGGGGTCTTTTACAAACTCTAAAAGCAGCAGTTGAAAATCAAAGAAAAAGGTGAAAAATTGCAAAAATAGTGTGGCCAGCTGAGGTTAAAAGTGGAACACAGGGCTTGGTAGCGAAAGGGTTAAAGTATATGTAAAGCTGAAACATTTAAATTTAGGTTTCAATAGATAGGGAAGGTTTAAAAACCTTCATCGGGTTAATTTTTTTTTAACAGTCTGTGTACTGCAAGTGAGATTTCCCTTCTTGTCCTGTCCTTAAGATGCAACAGGGAATGAGAGAAAAATCGTGACCCCCACTAACAACGGCTGGCCGGGAGCTGTCTAGATCTGAGCGGGCGTCTTTAGTTGTCCGCTCAGACACGCCCCCTCGTGCATGCCGCGCAGCCGCACGAGTGGGAAAAGCCCAAAATGTAAAAACAGGCACCGATGCCTGTTAACATACAATCGATGCGGATCACTTGTATGGGGTCCTGATCTGTTTAGCCCCCCCTCCGCGATCCCCACTTTCACGCTCGATCAGGAATTTTTGTTGCTGCCAAGAACCTTCTTTCGATTCTAGCTCAAATTGCCCATCAAGCACAGACCAATGTCATTTTGATAAGCGTTCGTTAGCAATACTAACTCACTGAATTTTGTCAATCGACAGAACGGATTTTTGTGCAGTGTTCTTGCTGCGATTTGTTTTCTTACGAAAACGCCACTAATCCTTCGATTTTTGTACAATTCGAAAAACATTTTCCAGCCTCACCCTTTGAGAAAATTCGGCCAGGAGTACAGTAAAAAAAGAGTTAGTTTTCCATCAACTGATCGATTCATATGAAAGACCATTTGTGGACGATTTCCAAACGATAGTCGATAGGGCACCTTTAGTTATAATGACTAGTGAGACAAATAGAGGGTTGAATCTCCCTAACAGGAACACAGAAAGCAAAATTAACTTGAGGTACTCAGCAGAAAATATTAAAATGTTACTTGCTGTCATAAAGTACCTGTAAATATAATGTCTACAGCTGTACAGAAACTCAGCCTTATATAATGGTACAAGGTTTACTAGTTCTACAAGGTTTAAAGGAGAACTATAGGGTCAGGGCTTTTCCCCATAGTTCTCCTTAGGGTAACGGGAGGACACAAACTAGCATCCTCCCGTTACCCTAAGCTCAGTATACCGCGAGCTACAGCTCACGGTATACTGAGACGCTTCAGCGGATCCCGAAATCGATGTAGAGATCCGCCCAGCTGCGTGAGTGACAGCTGGCTCTGCCTATCTAGAGGCAGAGCCAGCTGTACCC
>NW_017306600.1:300604-311818 GCF_000935625.1 Nanorana parkeri | reverse complement strand
GACAGGATCGAGAGGTGAGCAAACGCCGGTATATGTTCGCTCACCTCCCGATCTACTGAGCCGACCTGTGACAGTCTCATTGTCACAGGTCGGCTAGAACTATGAGGTGAGTGAAAAGCACTCACCTCATAGTTCTCCTTTAAGAATAGAATTCATAAACATGCCTTTTTGAAATATATGCTTTAAATATAATTGTCATTTCTGCTGCTTACGTTATAGTGAGATATTTCTTTAAAGCATAAGCTAGATAAATATATTAAATATAAATATATATGTTATTGCTGTATAAAGCTACAGTTTTATTTTTGTTATATTACCTCATATTAGATAAGAATAAGATCTGCTTCATTCCTGGAATGGTTGGACCAATTCTAGAAATGACACTTATACCAGAAGCTGAATTACGTAAATCCACAATTCCAATCTTTTTTGATATGATGCTCTGTGAATTCCGCCAAACTGGGGATTTTAGAAAGGTATCTACAGTTTTATTTTTGTTATATTACCTCATATTAGATAAGAATAAGATCTGCTTCATTCCTGGAATGGTTGGACCAATTCTAGAAATGACACTTATACCAGAAGCTGAATTACGTAAATCCACAATTCCAATCTTTTTTGATATGATGCTCTGTGAATTCCGCCAAACTGGGGATTTTAGAAAGGTAACACAAACCTAAACCAATTAATGTATAATGGAATCCAGAAATGTCATAAAATATATTTGGTAAATAGTGCTTGCAACTGTTATTTTATTTCTAGTTTGCCAGTAATATATCAATGCACAATTGGTAAAATCCCAGCATGCTTAGTTTCCTACACCTGTTCCCTTGTTGCTCTATGATACTGATGTATGCATATTTCTTGGAAAAAACTATAGAAATCAAATACTTGGACAGAAATCCAAGTGTGGCAGTTAAAGTGACACTAAACTCAGGAGTTAAACCTTAAAAATGCATTTAAGTACCTCAACTAAGAAAAATGTAGCTTATTTCTGCATCACTTGGCTGTAGATCCTCAAATTATCTCTGAATTCATGCTGACACTGCCCTTCCTTCTGGAGGGTGGCTACTTTTGTTCCCCATCGTCCCTGTGTGTATTGTAAAGTAGCCACTGCCCCGTGCTCACTCCTGTGATTGACTATAATCTCATGTTTAGTTTACTAATTTGTCTTGAGATTGCAGTTCATCACAGGAGCGAGCTTGGAACGTTGGCTACTTCACAATACACACACAGGGAACATCTAGAACAAAAGTAGTCACCCTCCTGAAGAAAGGACAGTGTCAGCACAAATTCAGAGATGATTTGAGGATCTACAGCCGAGTGATACACAAATAAGGTCCAGTTTTGTTAATAGTCAAGGTACTTGAATTCATTTTTAAAGTTTAACACCTGTGTTTAGTGTCACTTTAAGTTGTAAACAAAAATGAAGGCAGCTCAATAATAGATTGCAACATCTGATTTTAGTTCTACTTCTTCATCCATTTCTTTTTGACTCTTTTTTTTGTTTATTGACAATATTTTTCATTGTCTTGCATAGCTTGATGGCTTTTTTGTCTTGCAATTCATTTATTGAAGCTAATGTGGATAATTTGCTAAAGCTAACAGTTTTGTACTTTTCATTTACAGTTTGAAAATGAAATAATACTGAAACTGGACCATGAAGTTGAAGGAGGACGTGGGGACTGGCAGTACATGCAGCTTTTTGAAAACATGTGAGACAATGCATAATATACATATTTTTTTCCTTCCAAACACTATCCCCTTTTTTTCATGACAAGGCTTGATTTCTAATATAAACTAAACTAAACAGATATGCAAATAGAAAAGTATATTGCATGTACTGTATGTGCGATGTTTGGTGGGTATTAACAGACCAAGGCAACTGCCTATATATGTGGTGGAGTAGTGGGCTTCTTCAGAGGCTTTTGAGAGGGGTATTTTGCTTTCTGAAAAATTCCTTTAAAAATAAGTTAATCTGCAGTACCATTTCAAGAGGTCAAGAGGTGGACCAGCTAGCTGAGGCCTAGCAGGGCTCCTGATACACAGATCCAGATCTTGCTGTAAATCTGACAGACGAGCTCTGCAGGAAAAACGCAGTACATGCTCTGGAAAGTGGAGCGTCCTGCGTGAATGCATGAACTGCATGAATGAGGTTTTTTAAATCTAGCAACTGCATGCTTTCATGCATCATGCAACATGTGTCATTGAGATCGCTTACTTCTTACTTAGACGTTGCCCGAGGCATGTTTCCCCATTTACCTGCTCTCAGTTCCAATCAATGTCCTCACTGCTAACTGAGCAATACATGAATAAACTCGCCTTTCTTCTGAAAAGAAGATATGAATCACATCTCATACCTCTGCCCACTATGCTCCATGTGACAGAATAGTTTAAGAAAACCTTTGAGATTACAATAACATAAACACAGCATACTGCAATTGTCACATGTAGCTTACAAATGATATGTCATATGAGGCTGAAAAAATTAGACTTGCAACACCATATGCATCTGAAGTTTCAGTGCACATTGAGGTATGTTGGATGCTTTTTACACCATTTTCTTCCTACGTTTATAAAGTGCATTGAAGACTCTTCATGTAAAGAAATGGTTCAGTCCTTACTTTTTCAGTATATACTAACTTGAAAGCTGTAGTGTGGATAGTTTGCAAGCAATGAGGGAAGTGCATTGCGATACAAGACAGTTGCAAGACGTGAGTAGCACTAAAACACACTATTACACCTCTGAGTCCTTGACATGAACATGCAATGTAATGTGTACATTAGTACAGGTTTCTAAAACATTGCTATAGAATGTGTATTATTGGACATCATATTAAAAATAGTAATGAGATTCTGTTTGAATATTAATTTGAATTGGATTTCTAATACATTTTAAAATTTTGCTCAAATGTAAAATTTGGTCAGCAAAATGTGGTGCTCACCTATGGTGCATCCTTTCACTCTGGTCAGTCACCTCACAGCCACCTCACAGCAGCCTGTCAGGTGAGGGAACTGAATAACCTAGCCCCTCACTATAAGGGAAGCTGAGAGCAGCCATAGCGACTGCTTTACTAGGGAAGTAAATCATGTTCACTTTGCAAAAGACTATTTTCACTTTGCAAGGGAATGATTTCTTTAGTGAATGTTGAAACAATTAACTTTGCAAAGATTACTAAACCTCATGCCAAGAGAAAAAAAAAAAAAAAAAAAAACAGGGCTCTTTTCTTGCACATGCATAAATGATAAATGTCAGCACAGCATCACATCATTTACTAAGCCATGTGGAAATTCCCTTTGTAGGGAACTAGTCTCAAGGCAGAGGCAAACTCAGTCTCTTCAACAAAATTGCCAGCTTTAATTCTGGACAGCAATAAACATAAAGGTTACAGGCACCAGCCAAAAAGAAATTGTCATAAACAAAATAAAGCTCTGCTCCACTGAGCCTTACTGAGTGTTTGCAATTAGACATGTAAGCCGGCAAATAATGTGTTTAGTTTAGTTTCGGATGTTTTGTTATTTTGTTTTTCGGGACTCGGGTCTGAAAGTCAATTCGTTTTGGTATTTGGATGAATCCGAATTTCGTTAATTTCAAATTAGTTAAATGATCATTACGAACTAAAATTTGTTGCAAAAAAGTGACATGTTTTTTTAAATTTCTGACACCACCAAAAAAAACAGCGTTTACATACCAGACCGTTTAGGTCTGACAGGAATGTTATGGGGGACCCCTCATGTAAAAAAAAGGAAGCCCCGGTGGTTGTGGGGGTCTGTGGGCAGGGGGCTCATCTGGCCCCCCCTCCCTCCACCATACCAGGCCACATGCCCTTGGAATTAGGAGGGTGCTTTTCCAGGGGAAACCCCCTTAAAAAGCTTCTTGTCCCCATGCCTATGGCCCCTTCCTCACATCTTTGACCCGGGGGTTGTGGGGGTTTGTGGGCAGGGGGCTGATCTGCATCTGGGTACCCCTTTCATAAAGGGGTCACCCATATGCCACCCCCCCCTTCTGAATGAGTAAGGGCAACTTGTACCCTACTCATTCACTAAAGGGTTAAATAAAATGTAAATAAACATACAAAATCTTAGAAAAAATTCCTTTCATTGAAAACAAAACACAAGTCCTTCATTTAAAATAAGTCTCAATAAGTCTTTCCAGCGTCTGCCGACAATTGGAAAAAAAACCTCCCCAATGCAATGTCTACATCTGGCAATGGGCAGAAATAAACAAAGCCTGCTATTGGCTGTTTAAAATTGAAATACTCAATAGCAGGCTGGCCGCCCACTGAACTTTCTCTCTCAGGTCCGCTCCTATGCAGGAGCAATAGCCATTATGTTTTTGGCTATTTTAAATTGCAATAGTCAATAGCAGGCTGGCTATCGCTCAGCCCACTGCCTTCTGTCAGTCAGCAAAGGAGCAGACCTGAAAGAAAACTTTCTTTCTCAGGTCCGCTCCTCTGGGACTGACAGAAAGCAGTGAGAGGCAGCCATGCTGCTATCGGCTATTTCAAAGTGCAATAGCCAATAGCAATCTGGCTATTGCTCTGCCCACTTCCAGTTTGCTATTGCAATTTAAAATAGTCAATAACAGAATGTCTATTGCTCCTACAGTGGAGCGGACCTGAGAGGGAAAGTTCTCTCTCAGGTCCGCTCCTCTGTGACTGACATCAGGCAGTGGGCGGAGCATTAGCCAGCCTGCTATTGGGTATTTCTATTTTAAATAGCCAATAGCATGCTTTGTTTATTTCTGCCCACTGCCAGATGTAAACATTGCATCGGGGAGTTTGTTTTTTGCATTGTACGAATTCCAATTCGGAACGAAACGCATTGCACATGTCTATTTGCGCTAGTCCTTTGAGCTGGGTCCGTTTCCTCTAAGGCAGGGGTGTCAAACTCCATTTAATCGAGGGCCGCATCAATATTATGGTTGCCCTCAAAGGGCCTGTAAGACTATATAAATGTATCTAATCATAATTGCCTCTGCATTTGATTATCACTGGTTTTAGTAATAACTTAATACCTAGATCTGAAAGTAGAAGTCTAGGAAATGGCCTGGTGGGCCGGATTCGGCCCCTGGGTCTTGCGTTTGACACGTGCTCTAAGGGAACAGTTACAAACACAAATGCTTGCTGCATTCAGCACACTGTCTCTCTTTCCATTGAGACACACACTGCACAGCTAGGTCCAGCTGCACACTAATGAGGACCTGTGCAGTCACTACCAAATTTTGGTCCATGGACCCAGGAGTCTATCCCACCCAGAGCTCTATCAGACTCCTAGTAAAACCAGCCCCAGAACATGTTTTAATAACATAGGGTAAAGAACTATCATATATCTAAAGGTGCCCATACACCTTAAAATGATCTGCCGATTTTCGGTCATGCTCGTTTTTTCGTCCGAAAATCTGCCAGTTAATGGGAAGTGCCCAACCGCAATTACTGTACAGCTGGCAGATTTTAGTCTTTCAAGCAGGCTAGAAATTTTTTGTCTAGTTGGAAGAAAATGGATGGATTTGTGGCATTTTCGTACAACAAAAATCTCAAGATGAAAACGGCACTTGCTCAAATGAAAATTTGGTAGTTTGATCAACGAAAATTGGCCAGTTAGTGGTGCTTAAGAATGATAATTGCAAACTACATTAGTCAGTGCATGATGGGCTGTTTAAGAATCCATGGAGGAACATATCTTCCATCAATCACTTTTCCTGCCAACCTGGCAGGTTTAACAGGCACCCTGTTACACCTTGTAAAGTGAAAATTTACTTTGCAAAGTGAACCTGCTTTAATCCATTAGTAAATATATCCCAGTGTGTTGTAGCGGGTATAGTGACAAGACTGGCAGAGCTTACTGACTGTATAGGAAGAAATTAGGTGGATCAAAACACTAACTGTGGTAGAACTTTTCTGAACTCCAAAGTGCTTATGAGAATTACTATCAGTGATTTAACAGTGCTTAAGTTTGGTTAATTGCAGGGGTAGGGTACGTTCTCTTTTATGCTCCCCCATTCATGGATATTTACTGAACCCAGGAGTACTTATTAGGACCAGTACCTTTTAAAAAAGCAAGCAATTCATATCTTTTATCTCTGCATTTAGGCCTGTGGGTGATGCTATCAAATTGTGGTGACACTGGCCATTTTTTTACCCTCTAATACCGGAAGGCTTCAATTTTTTAGAAAGACACCTGTCTCAAGCGTGTCTCCAAATTTAGGTCTTTTGGTTCTGCCATCTAACTGTGGTGCCACTGGCCAATTTTTACCCACACATATATCTGAAGGCTGTAGCTCTATTTTTTAAGGAGATAGCTGATATGGTGTGCAATTAGGCATGTTAACACAGTTTTTGGTTGAACAATAAAGAAACTTTTTTTCTTATAGTAAATAAAAATTAAGTATTTTGGACATAGATAAAAGCATTTGTTACTCATAAATCTACCAGAAAAAAATGCTTTTTCGACTGAAATGAGTTAAATAAAAGTAGTTTGGGGTGATGCTTTTGCATCTTTCTATGTTTTGTAAATAGCCTCTTGGCATTGTAATGTGCTGAATGTGTGTTGCTCAGTGCTTTGTGCTGGTAGTCTGATATTGCTTCGAATCGATAGTATTGTCAAGCCTATAACTTAAACAAAAGAAACATGGAAAAGCGCACTACAAGGGGTAACCACTACTAGGGGGGTGGCCACAATTGATTTGAACAATGGGTTAAAAAAAAAAGGTTTACAACACAATGGTTAAAAAACAGTGTGCAAGCTCTATGAAGACAGGGTGAGGGGCCCTGTGTGAAGTGACAATAAGCAAATTGGTTGAGAGCGCTACTACTGTATAAAAATCACTCACGTTTAAGATGTCACTGTGTCCCAGGAAATTCCTCTGCGAACGCTGTGCAGAAGCGTGGTGTTAGCCAAGATGCTAGGATGCCAGGTGTGATGAGAGTGGAGTGGGTGGATGAGTATGTGAACAGACCTTGACTGGACCTCCCATCAAGTGCTGAGGGCTATGTGGGCTCAGGGTCTGATGGGCTGCTAATGGCAGTGTCTGGTCAAGATCGACTTATGTGACTAAAGCACATAGGAATTTGTAGCTGGCTGAGGTTGGCATCATATGGCCATGTCTATGAATAAGCTGAACAGTAGTGGTAAAGATGCTGTTAAGAGCCGTAAGGAAACAGCTGGCCAGGCTGAGTCCTGTCGGCTGTGCGAGAGAAGCCGCTCTGAGGCGGTACTGTCACTGTCAGAATACAGTGAGCGGTGGGTGGACGTGGCAGTGAGCGCGGGGCTGATCGGCATAAGTAAGGGGTGTCACACTGCAGTCGGCTACGCATTTCGAGGCCGCTGCCTCTTTGTCAAGCCTGGGATCGTGGTGGAAGAAAAAATGCGGGAAGGATTCGGTCTATTTAAATTTGACAGCTGGGAGGAGCCCAGGGCCGTCCCGCAATTGTGATTGGTGGAACGATGGAAGGGGGGTGGGACAAGCTCGTAATAGCTTCCCTATGCCGTGGGCACTTGGACTGGATGGCAACAGTCAGCAGGCAGTACAAGAGAGTGCCACTAAATATATATCCTTGGTTAGGCGCAGTGGGGATAGTGAAGACAGATGTCCAGACATATCTAGGAATGTGGATGTCTTAGGGATCGGCAGGTGTATATACCTGTGCACAGGACGGTGGACTGTATGCAGAAGTTTTATACAACTAACTTGATATTCTTCTGGCTTCTGTAATATGAAACTTAAAAATGAAACATTTAAATTTAGCTTGTGTACATAAAACTGTATCTGGTAAACAAGAAGACATGTTAGGCTCTGTTCACACCTAGGCGTATCGAATATGCGTGTTTGTCGTGCGTAAAAAACCGCGTGACAAGCGCGCGTTTCCGAAGGCTACTTGGCTGTATCCCAATGAAACTCGCTACAAAAACGCCGCAAAGAAGCTCATGTACCTTTTCAGGCGTAGGCCGTTTTGTAGCGCGTTCAGACGGGCTGAAATACGGCAAGGTGTGAACCATACCCATAGAAAACAATGGGATTTTCATGTTTGAGCAGTTTGTAGAGCGTTTGTAGAGCGTTGAACGCGCTACAAAACGTACAGATGTGAACCAGGCCTTAAGGTAACATGCAGCTGTAACATGAAACATCAGAGTACGATTGTTGATCTGTAATCGTAGCTAAAGTTATGCCTCTTATAACAATAATGTGTCCTTTTTCTGCCTCTGGTAGCATGATTCTTGAAACATTTTTGTTACCATAGCACCTATCATCATGATTACCTGGAATTGTCTTGAACAACTGATGCAGTGGCCCTTATTTACTAAGGGACTGTTCACACCACATTCAGATCATCACCAGACCAGATTATTTCCAGAACCAAAAGCCATCCTAATGTATCCCTATGCTATTTCTGGCCTCTGTTCACACCAGAGCAGTCCGTTCCAGATCAGACCAGACCAGAAAAATACTGCATGTCACATTTTGTCGGGTCTGGGATGCACTGGAATGCATGGAAACACAAGAAAAAGCATACAAATGATTGCAAGTGCACTGGACTGCACCTGAAAGCCCATTTTAAGCTAATAAAAAGCAAAATGAAAAATCAGCTCCGGAACGCGGCAAAATCGCTTTAAAATCACAGTAGAACTTGTTTACTTTGAAACAAGCTCTACTCCATGTGCGAGCAAAAACTGACTGGATATTCTTTGTAAAGTGCTTGCTAAGTGAACATGATCTACTCATTTAGCAAATCAGGGTCAATATTTCAGACTCGGGGCTCTACTTCTGCCAAGGTTCCCTATTTCGTCTAAAATTGCCACTGTTCCCTAGGTTCTATTTAATACAAAGAAACAATACAAGACAATAGAAACAATACAAGAATTAACTCTAAGCCACTGACACAGTTGCCAAAATGTAAGCTGTATAGATCAAAGTTTGACTATTTATATAAATATATGTTTGGGTTATTTCTTGCTTGTTTGAACTAATCTGTTATTACAATAGGCTCAGTTGCTATCACAATATATTGTATATTTTGTGTTCTCACAGATTGCTGGATTATGCTGAAAAGTTTCCATCCATTACTAAAGGAGTCAGTAATTTTGTGGCACTGATAAAAGGTCTTCTGGAAAGGTTATTGGATTACAGAGCAGTGGTAACTGACGAGAGCAAATACAACCGCATGAGCTGCACAGTAAACCTACTCGTGAGTGGAATTATTTTTATTTCTTTTTTACACCAGCCAGGACCAACAAGCTTTTAACTCATCAAAACATTTACTTACATAGAGGGATGCATTGGTAGAATTTGATTTTTGAATGTAAAGGTCCTCTTTAATAAAGTCCTCACAACAACAAACAGCGCAGGATTCCTGCATTATCTTTATTAGCCCAAAACGTTTCTTCTGATTTAGTTGTTTAGTTTAGTTTACTTTGCTACTGGGGCCTAACTTGACTAAGCCCAGGCGACTGCTATTCTGTTGCTCAGTGAGACTATGTCTAAGGCCACATTCACATTGAGCGATTCGCAAATGTCGCACGATTTGCATTTTGCGCGATATCGCGCAAATGCTTGCATCAAAAACCATTGAATCGCGGCAAAATCCGCTCCAAAAAGGGTCCTGCTGTAGCGACACACGACCCGCGACAGTAGGACCCTTTGCCCCATTGCAAAGCATTGAAGAGCGATATCGCGCGGTAAATAGCCGCGATATCGCGGGAATTACCGCGCGATACATCGCTCAATGTGAACGGGGCCTAATAAGGGCAGGAGAATGGTAGTTGGTAAAGCTGAGCCTTGAAGTTTGAAAAAGTCAAGCGCAATAGGTAGGTAAATCTAAATCAGACAGGTACATAGAAGAAGCTTTTGTTACTAATAAACAAAATAGACATCTTATGGTATCTTTTTATTACACACTGAGAACCCGACCGGGCCACTATGATATCACTGCGGCCTTTCCGAGTTCTCAGTGTGTAATTACAGATGGATTTCCTGGTTACCTGGTAACCAGGAACGCCATCTGTCATTACTCTCCCGGATGCTCTGGGAGTCTAATACGGCCACCCGGGAGAGAAACACTTTCTCCCAGAAAGGTTCACTCTGCTCGATCGAGTAAACCTTTCCCTGCTCGGTTTGCAATAGCTAGTTTGCTATTGGCTATTTGTCACAGTCCAGCAGGCACAATATATTCCTGGATCTCAGCTGCGGAATTAATCACTCAAGGAGTAAGGGTTTGGTCAGTCTGGCGGAACCCCAATGCACTCAGTGCGATGGGGGACCGTTCCACATCATGTACCCGTCCTAAGAGTGTTGACTGGCTATTGGCCACTGAGGTTCGCGGGGGGTCAGCTAGGTGTGATGGTAAGCAGGGTATATATTCAGTGGAGTGGAGGAGTGAGGTAATTTGTAGTTTCTGAGGAGGTGTCGCAGGAAGACGCTTGCCTAAAACAGCTTCCCCGCTCCTCAGCACTCAATAGTATGTTGTGAATAGCCTGTAGGATTCACTGGGATAATTTGTGAAGGTTTCCGTATAATATTTATAACAGAAGGTTCCAGCCTGAGTAACACAATCCAGCAAATACCTCCACTCTTCCTGATGTAGCACGTTCAATTACACTAGCTGACACAGTTCATCAATTTGCAAATAGCAGACTACGGTTAGAAGTGGCTACTAATAGATGGGCGAAGATCCCCTAGTACTTGCGGTTCTAGTGTGGACTAATTTCAAGAGGATTAACCGGTATCCTGGTATGGCAGAGGTGAGTCCCAGTGGATGGCAGGGAGCTGAGTCCCTGTAAGGCAGTCTGAACCACACTCTCTGCTGCTATGGTAGTCTGTAGCTCTGTTTCACACAGAGTCAGTCACTCGACGTTCCACAACGATAGAACGCCGAGTGACTGACTCACCTGTGTTCTTGAGGAGGCGCCTTGCCCAGTGGGAGGAGTCGGGTGTGGCGTCACAGCCGAGCCAAAGCGCTGCGGTCACGGAGCTCCGGTCCGGGTAAGTCTATGACATTATTGCAAAGTGAAATAGCCAATAGGAATCTAGCTATGCATTCCTATGGTGATTTTTTATTTTATTCTGACGGCAGCAGAACCGCCCGGCCAATAGAAAACAGTTGGATGGAGCTAGCTGTCACTGTTTTTCAATTCTGCTCGGTACCACAGAGGTACTGAGCAGAACAGCCGAGCCGAATGCCGCTCGGCGACATTCGGCTATTCACTCACTGTCGTTCG
>NW_017306600.1:255430-300376 GCF_000935625.1 Nanorana parkeri | reverse complement strand
GCCGAACATGCTGAGCATGTTCGGCCGACCCGAAGCCACCCGATGTACAGCTGATTTCAGCCGATTTACGACTGGAGTGCTAGGGAGTCAGAGGTCATCTGAAGTCTAATTGTTGTTGCCTTTCCACTAAACTCATACACTGCACACTCAGAAGATGGGATATATGTGTCAGCAAATGTCAGACGTTTAGGGGTCTATTCACTAAGCTGTCGTAGGCAGCCGAGTGACTAACTGACCCGAAGCGAAGTGACCTGAGCGCTGTTCGGCTATTCACTTCAGGCTGGTACGGTGTAAGACAGGAGAACTGAACAATCTAGGACAACATAGCTGATTTGGAAAAATTCTCCAATTCAGCTCACTTTCTAGTTCAGCTGTGTTGTCCTAGATTGTTCACTTCTCCTGCCTTCTCCAGACTCTTCACCCATTTGTGAATAACCCTGTAAATATATTTTTTTTAATCTTACCTAAAACACATTGACATTAACACTGACATCTAGCTATTCAATCTTTAATTATTCTTTTTGTACAGACTATTTTCTCTTCTTTTTCACATAGGAGAAAGGCATAGGGGACATGTATCTTGCTGGTGATCACTGTGATTGGTTATCACAGAGACCACATGATCAGAGATCATTAGTATGAGACCTGGAGCTGTGACAGCTCGGTCTCCAGGTGGGGAGAATACTGTAGAGCAAGCTGCCAGCACAAAAACATGCTGCTTATGTGCAGAGCTATTGAGGAAATCCCACTTACGTGATGCTGCATATG
Organism: Nanorana parkeri; assembly: GCF_000935625.1. Lineage (NCBI taxonomy): Eukaryota > Metazoa > Chordata > Amphibia > Anura > Dicroglossidae > Nanorana > Nanorana parkeri. The sequence continues at coordinate 299,608 of NW_017306600.1, read as the reverse complement.
TGTGTGATGCTGTCAAAAAGGGGTTAATATGTTGCAATGTGATGACTATTATTATATATAGTCTGTAAATTATTATAGGACTTGTTGAAGGTATTTAGAACCCTCACATGCTCACTCATACTGGAAAATGTGTTTGGTTGCTCAAACACTCAAACATAGGGCTTACCTCTCTTTCTGAGACTCCTTCCCAGTCCTTTTAACGCATTGGTGGTGACAGATCACCAATTGTATAAAATGTATTCAGCTACGTTTCACATACAACCACTTTTTTTTTTTTAAATGTACAATATAGCTGATTGGATAATGTTTCATAAGCTTGATAAAATGTCAGAAGTGTATGTAAGGTTGTCTACTGTCAATAGTGAAAACTAGGTCAACCACAAACTTTAGACAAATGAATATTACATGAATAGAGCCCTAGGGGAAAGACACCAAAAGATCAAAATAACTGCTCATCTGCCTACCTGTATAGAACGGTATAAAATGTAAAAATATCTAATGTCATTGCAATTTTTTTTTCTTTCAGAACTTCTATAAGGACATTAACCGTGAAGCAATGTACATTAGGTAAGCATGCTTAGCTACATTTTTGAGGTTTCAGCACTTGTGGCTGTGGCTATAAATTCCAAGTTAATACATTTTAATTACTTTAACAGTGCTGACCTGTTCTCATCAATCTTTATTAATCATACCTGGAAATATTATGTGAACGGCCTAAAAATTCTGGCTAATCATTTAGATGACATGGTCTTTGGTATGTTGACTGTTACCTCTGACCAACTTATTAAAGTAAAAGCATCACCCTCACAAGTCCCAGTCACACAGTGTGATGTGCTCTTTACTCCTTTAGCACCTTCCTCAGGCCACTGATTTAATGTGTGGGGCTATAGAGATAGCAAATTTCAGCCGATTCAGCAGGACAAAATTCAATCTGTAGGTGGCCCTATCACCTTGACAAAAGTTGATCATTAGATCTACTTTTATTGAAGGGACATGATAGAAAATGATTGGCAAATCAGTGTTTGTTGCGAATCAGCCAGTGCCCCTGTGAGAATACAATTGAGATTTGTTAATTCACTCTGTTATCGTGGATGGAATAATCTGTCCATCCACGCTAAAGGTTGCTATATTTGTTGAATTGTTAATATGCCGTGTTGTAAATCTAATGTTAATTGGTACTGTACCTTGACAATTGTAATAAACCATAATTTAAGGAATTTGAAAATATATCATCAAGTAAATAACAAGAATCCTTTATGTACAGGTGTCAAATTCCTATATAGTATGGGGACAATAGAAGTGGTTAAACTAAATGCATGCATCAGTGAAGGCTTCATTTCCCATACTGGTTATTCAGTGAATATCTTAAAGTTTAGAAATTTAAGGCTGGCCCAAATGCGGCTTATTTTTTCTCAACTAAGGGCTTGTGAATGGGAACCTTTAGAACATTCCCTGTAGTGAGAGTATGATTCCTACAATTTCCATGGTAGTAAAAATAATTACAAGCTCCTTTCTTAAAAAGAGGATTTGCTTAAAGGAGAACTATGAGGTGAGTGCTTTTCACTCACCTCATAGTTCTAGCCTCAGTAGATCGGGAGGTGAGCGAACACATACCGGCATTCGCTTACCTCTCGATCCTGTCACGGCTCTCTGGCTGGATTCTGACTGGCGGAACGGACAGGGGAGGGGGTGGGTACAACTGGCTCTGCCTCTAGATAGGCAGAGCCAGCTGTCAGTCACGCAGCTGGGCGGATCCCGGCACAATTGTCGGGATCCGCTTCAGCTGCGGCGTCTCAGTATACCGCGAGCTACAACTCGCGGTACACTGAGCCTCGGGTGACGAGAGGACGCTAGTTTGTGTCCTCCCGTTACCCTAAGGAAAACTATGGGGAAAAGCCTTAACCCCATAGTTCTCCTTTAAACAATAGATAAGGCAAGTACTTACTAAACAGTGAAGTATCGTAAGACTTTAAGTATCAAAGGACTTTATGTATTATGTAGTTCAAGAAGAACATTTGAAGCCTACCGTCTGCTGGCTTGGAATTTAGTCAAGTGGTGAAAAAGTCTGTTTGAAATAGCTGCTTTACAATAACACCAAAACAAGTGCTGTTTTTAAACCTTCTTCAATGTGTATCTTTTTGCGCAGATATTTGTACAAGCTTCGAGACCACCACTTGGACTGCGAGAATTACACAGAGGCAGCTTACACCCTCTTGCTCCATACTAGGCTTCTAAAGGTAACGTTATCAAGCAGTATAGTTATGCCTAAATGTAATATGTCACAGATATCCTTTGTAACCACAAGCAAAGATTTAGGTGACACCCAAACGGAATTGCAAATTCTTGTATTCTTGCTGAAATTAGATAAATTAGTGTTGGTTAAAGCCCAATTCTAACCTAATTTGTTTTCAGTTTTTGGCAGAGTGGGTTTAAACCACTATTAGGTCTTTATTGCTGTCTATGTGCCTACTGGTGATTTTTACAAACCTTCTTATCCTTGTCACAGGGTGCCACAGGGCACACACCCATTGATTATGGAGACAGCAGCAAAAACAGTATTTAGTAGATTTGGGAAAGGCTTAAACCTGTGTAAAGTTTTTATTTTTGTCGGTGTCCTCTTGTCCTTAAGAACCCCATTCTTTCATTTTTTTCTTGCCATGTTTCAGTGACATAACATAAGGGGTCATTAGGTCACAAAATGCAATAGAAAATATAGTAGAACTTTTTATGGTTCCCTACTCCTCTATACTAAAAAATTAAACTTTGGTTGGAACTGGGCTAAAAAAGAGCACATGCTTTCTTGAGGACAACGTGTTGCACTGTGTGGTTAAGAAGGTAAGCATTGTTATAGTTTTGTTTCCAGTTATAATGGTTTTTGTGTTTTTTGTAAAAGGTGATGTTAATCTCCACCTCCTGTACCTTATAAACCCTGTTTACCACCACTGGCTATGCCCAAGTCACTTACCACTAATCATAGCCTCACATGGAAGCTCATTAGTGTAAATTTCAGGCCTGGACCCTCTTGGTTGTCCAACCCTTTACTGTATCTCCGTTCTTTCTTACTGTACACTACCTTGGTAACCCTATTATCCTTTTTCAAAATTAATTGATTGTTCCCCTTTCCTCTCTAATCCGCTGCTCCTTACTATTACTATATACAGCTGAGCAGAGTAGGGTTGCCACCTTTTCTTCAAGGGAAACCCGAACACTCTAGCGAAACACGGATATTTTTTTGGGAGAATGAGTGGTGGTTTATTCATTTTTAAATAGCGCCGCCCATTCATATGTAAATAACACAGTTAAGACAATTTTCAGTGGGGGGGCAGTAGCCCCTATTTTAATCTTGGTTGCCTGTCTGCCTGACATCTTGTGTCCAGGTTTCTGCTGCCATGGAACCCGGACACAGCATTCAAAACCCGGACAGTCCGGGTGAATCCTGGACAGGTGGCAACCCTAGAGCAGAGTATGTGCTGTCATCCTCTCAACCTTCCTCTGTAGTAGGGGCCCAGTCGCAGCTATGAGCACTGTTTATATGGTCCTGGTCTGGTGTCCCCTTGTACAGTGATAATATGAAATGCAGAATGACAGTTGAACATGTCAAAGCTGATATTTTTGTCTACTAGAGAAGGCCTTAAAGTGTATAGAAACCTGAAGAATAAATTTCTCTTATTTGCTCCCTTGTGGTCTAAGCACACCATTGAAAGACACTCTAAGCACTCTTTGCGTCTAAGCGAGGGAGGTTTAACTATTGCGCGGAACTACTGCGCGCAGCTACTGCGCGCAGCTACTGCGCGCAACTACTGCGCACAGAAACAGCTGTAGGCTAATTCAGGAACTAAGTCTATGGAGCGGAGTTAATTGTTTAAAAAAAAAAATTTGGATGCATTCTTAAATGCGCAGAATATAACTGGATGTTAACATTTTGTAAGTAATAACACCAGAGATTGTTGATACCGGTAATATCTGATTGCCTTAGGGGATCAGGATTTTTTTTCCTTGTTGGAGCAAACTGAACCATGCTTTTTAAGGGGTTTTTTTTGCCTTCTTCTGTGTCTTATATGGGCATATGGAGGCATTATAGAGGTTTTCTATTTATTCCTTTTTTTTCTCCATTAGTTGAACTTGTGTCTTTTTTCCACCTTACTATGTAATTATGAAAGCATCATGTTATATCAGTTTAATATGTGCAATAAAATATCTGTTGATCTAACCAGAAAGTTTGAGCTGCCTTGTGGCCTATGCACACTTCAGGTATTTATCTCAAATGGCCTGATTAACCTTCCCAGTTCCTATCTTTGGACTAAAAATTATGGTTATGTACATGATTCAGTAGTTTATCAAAGCTGACACCATTTAGTCAACAAAAATGTTGTGTGTTGTGATTCCAGGACTAGGAGCTAATTTCTGGTAGATCAACATGTATTTTCGCTTTTTTTTTCTTCCTATTTTGCCATACACTTTAAGGGCTTGTTCACACGACGACCGTATTGTGTCCGGACCAGAACCATGCGTTCCTGCACTCAAAACGCATCCCAATGTATCCCTATGTGTTTTATGGGCTACAGTTCTCATGTGCACAGTCCATTTTGTCTGTTCCGGATACGGTCCGGAAATGCACGAACGCGTCAAAAACGCAACGAAAATGCACTGCACTGCATCTAACATACTGACAGCCCCACTCCCAAAAAAACTGCATGCATAGCACTGCGTCTGCAGATCTGCACCAGATTTGGACCGGAAAATCGCGTGAACAAGCCCTAAAGGTGATTCTACCAAAACGTATTGAGACCTTTAAACAAAGTTTAATGTCTACTTCTATTTTTTCTCACAATATTTGTTTACAAATTATGCACAGGTTTGCTAGTAAAAAATAGTCTGGGTCTAAAATTTTTTATAGAGGTCTCTAGCTGAGTAAAGCTGCAGACATCTTTAGGGAGTCTTGTAGCAACTATCAGTAAATGCTTTAGAAAGCTAAGCCAGCAACTTATATGAAAGTATAAGGAAAAACAATGGACACTACCTTGTTCAATACTGTTGTAACATGAACATATTATTTCTTTAAGTGGTCAGATGAACAGTGTTCACCTCAGGTCATGCAGACAGAGTTCCAAAGTTCACAAACCCATCGGCACCTAAAGGAGAACTTATATGACGTGATCATTGGATACTTTGACAAAGGAAAGGTGAGATTTTTTCTGATAGCTGTGATGAAAAATATGTAATATTTTAGTTATATTAATAATATGTTTATTGTAAAATCTCTGTGTTGTGTTAAAAGTTACTATAAAAGCGAAATCCATTTATTTAGTGCATTAAAAATGCTGTTAGTTAGTGTTGGCACCTATGATTACCTGCACTTACTTGCAGCAGCTTTATTCATTTCTGCTACAGCTGAATAGCTTAATGGCAAGATAAGAAATTACTTTATAGTGAGTGAACATTATAAAATAAAAACTCAAGATACTGTGAAGGAAATTTATCAAAACTGGAGCAGACAAAATCTGGGGTAGCTGTGCATGGTGGCCAATCAGCTTCTCTCTTTCATTTTCAAATCTTAACTGAACAAACTGAGGAGAGAAGCTGATTGGTTGCCATTGGCAACTGCTCCAGATTGTGTCTGCTCAAGTTTTTGATAAATTCCCCTCTCAATGTGTTCACCAATTTTTTCGTAGAATCCTAAAAGCCAAGTTATAACTCTATGACTAATTTACTTTTTACATAGTTTAACCAGTTTTGAACCTTAGGCATAGAAGATTTACTCTAAAAACCTTCTCCTACACCCTGCTCATCATTCCCTACTCTGCTTCCACTATTACTGGCAATTCCTGACTGTCAAATTATAACTTTATTTCCAAAAAATCTGTCCCTAATTAACCCCTTATTAACTCTAATAAACCATAATTAATACTTTCCTCCATTCTCCCCTTAGATCTTGTTTTCTGCTGATTTTCTTTTATTTCTTTACCATTACTATATAAACAGTTTTTTTTTTCCTATTTTAATTTTAACATTTTCTGCATATAAAAATAAGCAAAATAGATAAGGGTGTGTTTTTTTTTTTCACAGGGCATATTTCCTAGTTGATGCTGGCTGCAACTTTTTTTTTCACATTTAAATAAATAATACACCCCCCTTTCCACAAACACACACACATATTATACACTTGCACCATATTGTGGTGTACACCATCCACATGCACTGCAGTGCGTTGTTAGAACACGTTGCAGTGCTTGATTTTTTTTTATTTTCAAAATAACATTAATTTAACTGTGTGGCAGCGCATGGCAAAGTGTTGTGACGCATTGCCATGCATTGTGATATGCTGTGCTGTGATTAAATGTACGCCTGCTTCATTTTATCACAACACACACACTAACAGTGCACAAACAATTTTTAACATAAGTTGCTTATTTTTGTTTTACGTTAATTAATTTTTTTACCGTTTCGCAAAAATGCGCAATTTAAAATGTACAAATATTTGTTATTTATTACCTCCATACAGTTTTATGTTTTAGATTTAGTCGGAAAAGTATTTTTTTGGTACGCTGATACTGATTTTACTAATTGTGATTAAATTGTAATAGTAATTTAATTGTGTATTTTTATCGGTTAACTGAGCCACAGTGTCTTGATTCTCTTCATTGGAATGTATGTGGGTTGTAGATTGTTTCCCCTTGTCAACATTCAGCTCTGAAATCATTCAAAAACTTTCACTAGATTGAAGAGAATGCATTCTTCAAAACTCTCCTCATTAACTGGCACTTGTAGATTGCCTGAGAAGAATCTCAATCTGCAGTAAGCAAACCTAGTATAAAGCTGGCCATACACCTTACAATTATCTGCAGATTTTCTGTGATCAGATGGAAAAGGTGCAACAGATTCCTCCATCTACACTTAACTGTGTGGATGGAGTAATCTCCACCTGGGCTAATATGTTGCACTTTTTCCATCTGACCACAGAAAATCTGCAGATAATTGTAAGGTGTATGGGCACCTTAAGGAGGATCACTCTTCCGTCACTTTAACACAAGTGTCTCCTATTGCTGTAATGAACTATGCTCACCACTGAGCCAGATGGATAAGCACTTTGGACTGGAGCAGCTTGGTTTGAACTCTCTGTGTTGTCCATTTCTCTATTTGGCTGATTTAGCTGAGTCTCTGTTTCCCCGGTCAGTTACTCATTAGTACCCTCAAAACAGGCAGGAATATTCTTTTTCCATTCCAGCAATACATAAGTGTGAGAAGTTTCTGGATTTACTCTCATGTCTACTATCAGCCCCTGCTATGGCCTGATGAACTTGTTCCTCAGTCCATGTGTCAGTGGGGATATCCATCACCATACTAAGCTCTATTCTGCTACATTGGTCTCTGCTGCTGTCTCTTGATTCATGATGTTGGCTCTGTTTATTGATGAGGTCATCACAGGGATAACAGGGTAATCCCAGACAAGAAACCCCAAGTGTAGCGCACCCCTTACGAAGCAGCATACAGTAATAAAGCAATGGGTCTCCCTGTGTTTCCTCTGTGATAAGTCTCGACAATGGATCCACAGCACACCTTGTGAGGCTTTGAAAAGTTTTACTAAGCACTAACATTTTAACTTTATAAAAGGTACAAGCAATTTTAAATGGAAACTGACACAAAATAGAAAACACAGTAATGTTAAGACAGGTGCAAATAAATGCGTTGGGACAATCTACACCCCAAGATACTTAAGGAACTAAGCGAGGTCATAACTAGACCATTATTCCTCATTTTTAAGGACTCTCTAATGACTGGTAGAGTTCCGAGTGACTGGCGGAGGGCTACGGTAGTTCCAATATTTAAAAAGGGAGCAAGATGCCAACCTGGGAATTACCGACCAGTTAGTCTTACATCGTTAGTTTGTAAACTGTTAGAGGGAATGATTAAGGACCATTTAGTAGAATTCGTGCGGGAAAATGACAAAATAAATGACTACCAGCGTGGGTTTAGGAAGGACCGTTCCTGTCAGACTAACCTACTGACTTTTTACAAGGGGGTAAGTAGAGATCTGGATGGAGGGAGGTCTGTGGATGTGGTATATCTGGATTTCGCTGAGGCTTTTGATACGGTACCTCATAAACGCTTACTATACAAGCTGAGAGCTACGGGCATAGATGGAAGGGTGTGTACATGGATAGAGAACTGGCTAAAGGAACGGGTACAGGGAGTAACAATAAATTGCCCCCTTTCAGACTGGGCTAGTGTCATTAGCGGTGTGCCTCAGGGTTCTGTGCTGGGACCCATGCTTTTCAACCTGTTTATTAACGACATCGGGGACGGAGTACACAGCGATATCTCAGTGTTTGCCGACGATACCAAAATTGGGAGGGTAATAGAAACAGACCAAGATAGTGTAACATTGCAGGAGGACCTGGATAAAATAGGGGAGTGGGCAACTATGTGGCAGATGAGGTTTAATGTCGATAAATGCAAAGTTATGCACTTTGGGAGGAATAATAGGCAAATGGGTTATACAATTATGGGTATGCCGCTAGGGAAGTCGGAAATGGAGAAAGATTTGGGGGTCATTGTAGACCACAAACTGAATAATAAATTACAGTGCCAGGTTGCTGTAAGCAAAGCTAGTAGAATCTTGTCCTGCATCAAGAAGGGAATATTTTGCAGGGATAGGTCTATAATTATGCCACTTTACACATCAATGGTTCGGCCCCACCTGGAGTATGCGGTGCAGTTTTGGGCACCGGTCCACAGAAAGGATGTCCTTGAACTGGAGAAAGTCCAGCGGAGGGCGACCAAACTCATAAAGGGGATGGAGGACCAGAGCTATGAGACACGGCTACTAAATTTAAACATGTTTACGTTGGAAGTAAGGAGATTAAGGGGGGACATGATTTTCATGTACAAAATGTTCCATAGTCATAGCAATATTAGCAACAAACTCTTTGAGATTAATTCCGTAACAAAGACTAGAGGACACCACCTAAAACTGGTAGAAAAAAAATTTGAACACAAGGGGGTTCTTCTCAGTTCGCGCGGTTAGGGTCTGGAACTCACTGCCTCAAGCGGTAATTTCCGCGATTAATCTGGAATCATTCAAGAGGCTTTTGGACGACTTCCTGAGAGACCGAAATGTACAAGGGTACAGGTACTCTTAAGAATGAGAACATTCATTGACCTATACACACACACACACACACACACACACACACACACACACACACACAACAGGTTGGACTTGATGGACTTATGTCTTTATTCACCTCAAATACTATGTAACTATGTAAGGTGCTGATACTACTGCCTATCTGACTTCCCACATTATACTGAATTGACTGTATTAAATCTCCTGGTGAATAGTGGAAGTAATTATACAGTCTTAGTCCAAACAAACCCAGGTCTTTAACCTACTGGTCAGTGGTATTGAACAAGGATAGCAGTCGGTGGGGCCCAAACTCTGATGGCAAAAGTGACTTGAATACAGTAGTAGGGTGACCAGTTGCCTCTTACCCATCCTGACATTGAAGCGATGACTCTGAGTTGGTCAGTGAGGAAACAGACGTCCCCGTCTCCTCCAGCCGACTAGCCTGGATGAACACAACATCTCAGATTCAGTGCACAGCAGGTGTCAACCTCGGATGTCAGGCTCACAGTCCTCCCAGGATGAAATCAGCAGTCTCTGGAGTCTTGCTGAAAATGTAATCCGCAGCATCCGTTCGTTCACACAGGGCCGCAGCTCGCTGTCTCACACAAATCGTGAAAGCACCGGAATTCACAGTCTAGAGCAATCGTTCTCCAGCCAGGGTGGTTATAGTGTAATTTTTTTGGGTGGGAAAAAGCAGCAAATACCTGAGTTATACCCAGGACCGAAAAAAGAAAAATAAGGAGGAGAATAATATACAGCAGGGCTCAAAATTTCAGGTTCTGAACTACTAGCCAGTCCTTAAGAGTTACTCGCCAACAGTTGCCCCACCTAACCCCTACCCTGTCCTGGCCCTAACTCCGCCCCTAACCACACCCTCTTAAATTATCTCATGAAATTATATCGTGTGTCTGTCAGCGGGGCAGCATCAGCATGAGACAGAGAGAGTGAAAGCCCTAATCCCCCAGCTGAAATTTTGAGCTCTGATATACATTATATATTAAGTAAATTATTATTTGAGGATTGTTACCCACTTGCCCTCTTTTCTATAAATGGTTCTTTTTTTTGTAGCTCCAGATGGCAGCTGATGCCCACTGCCATCTGGAGCTGCTCTGTACTGTCAAAGTTTAATATGTGTGGCTATTGTATCTCAAATAATACACCCTAATGTTTATTTTAGGATAAAACCTGCCCTGTCTCTCCCTCTTATATTGCAGCTTCCCAGAATCTGAACAATATTTCTGGCTATTGTCTCTCAGATAATACACACTAGTCACAAGATAAAACCCACCTTGTCTCTTTTTATTTGCTGCCTATTCAAGTGTTTAAGTACTGTCCTTATGCAGGGCAGTTTTCACCAAACACATACCTGAAGTCTATATTTTGACTTTTTGGGGAATAATTGGAGATATGGGCATAGAAGGGGTTGAGTGAATGTGGAGTTATTGTTTTGTAGTGTTTTGTGCACTTTGTTATGAGATTTGATTAAATGCCTACCACAATGCAGCTTTTAGATCTGCTATGCCTGCTACTTCTAATGGTCAAGTCAGGTCTATTACTGCTTGATAACAAAAAGCAGGTGTTGAAGCAAAATTACCTAAAATGGCCTTTTTTCTCAAGTTGAAATTAATAGAATCAGGGTGCTGCTGCTGTATTTAATCCAAGCTAAATTAAAAAGTTCAAAAAAATCAATTACACGTGCAAAATATACACTATGAGGCCAGAATACAGTGTCACTGATGCTGTCCATTAAAAACATACTGTTATGTGACACCACAGCTTAAAGTATGTAAAAAGGCAAAACTTGCCTTTTTGGATAGAATGTTACCGTCAGGTTTTTATTGCTGCCTGTGTCACGGTTAGGAGATCCACTCTCTTTAATTGTCCTGATTGCAAATGTGACTGGGAAAAAGTGAGGGTAAGTCTAAAATTGTGAGTTGCCACCTGAACAAACAGATATAGCGGGGCAATCTTGCAGTGGGGATGCTTGTTTCCGTGACAACTGCCTAAAAAGGTATTTCCCTCACATTGGAAAGATGTCCTCTTACTTCCTGTTGAGTCTACAGGACAGGCAGCAAAATATCCCTAATGAGACACAAAGGGCAAAACAAAAACTAATAGTGTTTTTAACCTTCCCTTACACTATTTAAAATTAAAAAAGTTTTGGCTTTAGATGTACTTTAAAGACATTTCCCAAGCATGTATTTTAAGGATGGCTTTTATTTTCATGTCACCCTCAAAGTTGGTTTAAAATGACCCACTTCCCACTGTATGATGTGTGTTTTTTTTTTTTAACTATTTTTGCTTTGTTAAATTGGCATGTCCTGCTCCCCATGCCCTTTTTGACCATAGCTGGCCTGTTTGCCTTCACAATGGGCAGAATTTACAATCAAGACTTGCCCCCCCCCCCCCCCCCCCCATGGACTTTAATAGTGGTGGCTGCTAAGTTCAGGTTTTGTGGATTTCAACAGGAATCAACTACCCCCCAGAAATCGAACCTGGGCAGACTCGTCCATCTCTAGTGACAACCATTTAATTGTTCCCATTATTAATAGGAGGTTAATTCAATATTTTATTATATAATTACATTTCAGATGTGGGAGGAAGCAATATCTCTATGCAAACAATTGGCAGAACAGTATGAAATGGAAATATTTGATTATGAACTTCTCAGCCAGTGCTTGGTAAGATATTTGTTTTACTTTTAGACAGCATTTATCAATGATTGTGCATATAAATATGTTGATTTATATTATTGAATGCTTTGTAATTTTAATTTAATTAACACATTGGATTTTTCCCACTGGCTTTAATATAAAATGTATACTGTCCGCTGGGGACACTTTAAAATAGATCTAAACCCTAACAGAATGACATTTAGTTTGCTTAATCACTGAGTATTATAAACAATAGCTTTTTCAATAAAATACTGTTAGTATTTCCTTCATTTTCATCCACTTGTACCAGCGTTGGCTGCATGTCATTGTTCTGAAACAGTTTCCCGATAGTGACAATGGTGGTCAATGCCTGTGCAATTTATGTCAGCATGACCACTTGTAACCTCCAACAGAAGTACATGTGACAGGGTGACAAGGCAAGAGCACAGCTGGGAGAATGGTGTCACCTTATAACAGAAAGTACCTAAATAAAGACCTTTATTGCCCGGATCGCCAGGTAACCTTTTCATGAAAGCTGCAGATTGAAATAATTTAAAAACAAAAAAAAAGAACCTTTCGTCTTAAATTCTTCCTACAGCCTCAAAGTACACTGAGTGGCCAGATTATTATGACCACCCTATCAGTACTTCGTTGGGCCACGAGATGACTCCACGAGATGACTTCATTGGTCCGCCTCGTGACTCCACGAGATGTTGAAAGGTGATGCGAGGAATCTGACACTGCACTGTTGCCCTTCTGTTGTCTTGTACCAGTCTTGCCACTCTCCATTCTGCCCTAACATTGACTAGTCGCTGACGGCCACAATTCGCACGTTCAGACCCAGATTTTTGGCTGACAGTCCAGTCTTTAAACACTTTAACAATGAGCCCCTCTTGAACATTTAACGAATTCTGCTGTTTTGCTGATACTCGCTCCATGGCTTGCGCCATCCCACGTTCAAAGGCTGTTAAATCGCGTTTTTTTACCCATATCTTCAGTAAAAAAATCACTTCTACTGTCGTGGTAAACAACCTGCTTCCCTATTTATAATGGTCTGGCCCTCTAGCAACTTCAGCGCAAAATTATAGCTAATTTGCCTACAAATGTCAGGTGGTCATAATAAACTGTGAGCTACTCAGTGTATATATCTGCAGTGTGAGACCTAAGGCATTGCTCCCTCTGGCTACTAGTCTCAGGAGATCTGGAGTGATATTTGGTATGTCACTACTGTGTTGCTCACTGTTCTCTTTGCTGAAGGCTCTAACAGTAAGAAACAAAACCCTGCCTCTACCCAAGTGGCTGCCTTCACACAGAGACACAGTGCAGTAATGGGGAAAATACTAGCTGCATGGAGACCACAGGCAATACTGGTGAATAGTCTTTTGCCCTCTGCTTGCATCTATTTGTGCACAGTCTCCAGAGTTCAGTTCCTCTTTAAAAGGTAATATGAGCTTTTAGTGATTACGTTTTGATTTAATTTAAAAGAATATATGTAAAAAGTGCACTGCACTAATAAAAAATAAACAATAAGGTGATCAGCGCCAGTAAGTGTAATGTGAAAATAAGAGCTACCAATCACTAAGAATATAATTAAATATCTGGAAAATGTGAAAAACAATATTGTCTGGATCTAATAATCATACACATCTAATACATTGAAACATTTATAAATGAATCGCATATATGAGCCTTCAAACAAATGGAGGCATAAAAAAATATATCTACACACAAAAAAAGCAATACACAAAAAGAGTCCCAGGAAAAAACAAAAGGAAACAATGGTGATTGTGCAAGAAAATTCCTCAGATGATTCGCAGCCAATATGCATGTAACTCTCAGGTAAGGATAATCACACAATGCAGGCATACCTTCACCTCCACCCAGTGAGTGATAACAAGTGAATGCTCACCTGGGGAGGTACACCCACAGAGATAGGTCAAATGCACTTTTTTCCTTGGGGGAGGGAAGCCCATGCACAGATTGGCGATAAGGTCTCCTCAGATCACAGGTACCAGCATAAATCCAGGAGGAAAGAGAAAAAGGACAAGGATATAGTGCGTAACGTCCAATAAAAATGCAATTTATTAAATAAAAAATGCGTACTCACAATGTGTCAGGGTACCATGCACAGGCGTCCTCACACCACATTTAGGTACCCACGCAGGATGACCAAATTAATATGCCCACACAGGATATGGTTCTATGCACACAGTTTATTTTTTACACATCAACAAAACTGCAAACCCTCTCAACCCCCACAGGTTTAGCAGTGAAGTAACAAACCCACCGTTGGGACAAACACCCACCTACAGCCAGGGGGAATAGCAACAAGGAGGGGTAACAGGCCTGCAGATATACGGCAGGCCTCAGGATACAAGAGTGGTCAGGTACAAGCCAGGTCGTTAACAGGAGGGCGGCGCGGTACAGGAACAGGATTCAAGGAGAGGGGTCGGTGGTATCAAGCCGGGTCGGTGACAGGAGGGCAGCGCGGTACACGAACAGGATTCAAGGAGAGTGGTCGGTGGTATCAAGCCGGGTCGGTGACAGGATTGCAGTCAGGTAGCAGGGTTCAGGTAGCAGGGTTCAGGTAGCAGGGCAAAAGCCAGGGGAGTTAGTCAGGTGCAGGCGACGCAATACTGAGCCAGCTTCCTGACTGCAGGGAGAGCCTAAATACCCTCCCAGGAAGCACCAGGTGATGGGATGATCAGTCACAGCTGGGGCACACCCGCAGGTGAGTACTGGAGCTGCAGGTTCCTGACAGTTCCTGGCTGCTGGAGACACCCGCAGGCGAGCACAGGAACTACAGGACCTGGCTCCAGCGCCACCTGGGGGTGCTCTGGATCCTGACACAATGGCGTAAACCAGGGGTAGCAAACCTCCAGCCCTCCAGCTGTGGTGAAACTACAAATCCCATGATGCATCTCTCTTCGGGAGTCATATCTGTGGCTGTGAGAATCTTGCAATGCCTCATGGGATTTATAGTTCCACCACAGCTGGAGGGCCAGAGGTTTGCTACCCTTGGTGTAAACAGTGGATGTCCTCATTGTGCTGTTAGACATAAGTTCATAATATCAAACCAGTATAGAACAAAGAGTCATATATCGAATCACCACTAGATGTTCCAATCACTTTCAGGGAGATTTTCAATTCATTCAGCTATCGTTCAAATAAATAAAAAAAAGGATAAATTAACCCAAAATAAATCCAAAACAGGTGTGCAGATCAAGAGTTGACTTTGCGCCATGCAGCTCAAGGCCAGAGACTTGAAGCCATTGGATCAGAATGCTAGCAGTTTCAGAATTAGCTCAGTAATGGCAGCCTACTAATTATTCTGAGCACTGTTTTCTCAGCTCTAAGCCTCTAAATACTTTTCTTTTTCTTAATGTTCCTATGCTTACTTGTTTCTTTTGTCACAGCACAAAATATATTGTATAAATATGTGTAATTTTAAAGCCTAATGGTTCTGTCACTCCTGGGGAATAAAGACCCCTTGCAGTAGTTCCGCAATTCCACAAGGGTTAAATGCTTATCAAACCCAGGGAGCAGCAGCAACTGGGCCCTATAAGCAGACTCTTAGCTGCTATAGTAGCTCGGAAATTTGCTTTCATGTGTAAAGCTGACAGTCAGCTTTACACTGGAAGTGATCCGGTGGGTGAAAATTAATTTGCTAATCGTCCCTATGCTGAATGAACCCAGAAGCAGCAAGCTTTTCATCACTTCTGGAGAAGCTGATTAAGCACAATCTGCTTGATCAGCTTCATTGGAGTACAGAGGGGACATTAAGGGTCTATTAGATCCTTAAAGTCTGTATAAACAGACACCTGTTACCACTAATGTAGCTGTGTTTATGAGCCCCCTATGTGATAGCAATAACGTTAAGTTTAAGAAGAGTGTAAAAAAAATAAAGTTCAATAATAGAACTTAAAGGAGAACTATGGGGTAAGTGTTTTTCCCCATAGTTCTCCTAAGGGTCACGGGAGGACATATTCTAGCATTTTCCTGTGACCCAAAGCTCAGTATATCACGAGCTACAGCTCACGGTATACTGAGACCGCCGCAGCCGGGACGGATCCCGACATTACTGTTGAGATCCACCCAGCTGCATGAGTGACAGCTAGCTCTGCCTATCTAGAGTCAGAGCCAGCTGTACCCTCCCCTTCCCCGTCCGTTCCGCCAGTCAGTGCTGGAGGATCGGAGCGGGGAGGGGAGAATGACAGTCACGGCTCTCTGCAGGTAGATGATCGAGAAGTGAGCGAGCGAAGGTATGTGTTCGCTCACTTCCCCGATCTATTGAGCCGATGTGTGACAATGAAACTGTTACACGTCGGATCGATAAATCACTCACCTCGTAGTTCTCCTTTAAACAAAATGCATGTCATTTTTTCCCCCTGCCTCTGTCTACATGCACATATGTAAGAAACCAATGATTGTGCCACACATGTTGGGTACTGAAACACACAATTTTATCATTCACTGTTTTTCCCAAACTGATGACCAGTAAAAGCTTTTAAAGCATTACTAACTGACAAGTTTGGGTACTGTAGTGTTTTACTATTTCACAAGGGCACACAATTTTAAAGCTTGACATGTTTAGTATCTATTTATTTGGTGCAACCTCATCTTTTATATTTTAACAAAAAAATTGGGTGATTCTTAGAGGTTTTAAGTAATCTTCAGGCCCAGACTGTACATTTTAACATGTGTCCAAAAAATGAAAACAAGCAGCTATGGCAGTAAATAATTTTAACGGACCTAAAGTGCCCCACCATCATCACTTAAATTGTACATTTGCTTGTGAGAATAAATTTGCACGAAGAATCAGGAGAAAAAAGTAGCAACCAGTGATACACAAATCAAATGTAGCTACTTGATTTATTGATTTTTAGTGAAAAAAGTCAAGCTTTGACCTGTGGAATGGAAAGCTGTCCATAAATGACATCCTCAGGATATTACTTTTTCCTGACAGTTTGACTGGGATTGAAATGTTCACCTTATTTCCTTATTGCTCTCAACTGTCGGTAAAGAGATAAATATGGTGTTAAAAGAATATGCATAATTTCTGGAGATCACATAAGCATGCACTTCTGTGACTGAATTCAAAGAAAAACTTTGACCTGCGGATTATTTGCTAATGTTACATTTATTTAAGCGGACCTTTACCTCCTTTCACTAAAAATGTTTGGAAATACACCAGCTTATACAAATGTACTGTAATATATCCTTTGAGCTGTAGATGGGACTGTAGTGCAATACTAGTCTCTATGTGCATGTTTTTCTATGGTACAAAGGAAGTTTTTTGTTTCTTGCTCTGTTCTCTTCACAATGTTGTATGCATAAGTATAATGTTCTTCTAAGCAAGTAAAACTTAATAAAGCACTCCTCAAGATCTTAGTGCTTCATCTAAACACATAACCAACAGGTTATGGGCCCGGGCATTAAACAGAACACTGCAAGTCAACAAGAGCCGCATTCAAGCTACTGAAAAATGGCAAGCAGTTCAGATATGAAGTTTGCAGTCGCAAAGCTCGATACCAACTACCAGCTATTGAAGCTCAAGCTTGAAAGACTGCTAAGCAAAGATGACTTGTGGCATGCACCCGCAAGACAGACCCACTGATGGACCTGCAGAGGAAT
Source organism: Nanorana parkeri (assembly GCF_000935625.1). Lineage (NCBI taxonomy): Eukaryota > Metazoa > Chordata > Amphibia > Anura > Dicroglossidae > Nanorana > Nanorana parkeri. Next base: position 282,193 of record NW_017306600.1, on the reverse strand, counting down.
GGGACAAAAAGAACAGGCAAGCTAAAGCAATTATAAGTCTGCTAGTGGAAGATGACCAGCTTATCCACATAGGAAAAGAGAATACAGTTAAATGTATGTGGACTGCATTGCAAAAACTGCTTAAGTGTTCAAACCTAAACAGTAAACCATATCTGCTACAAAAGCTGTATAAGATGAGGCTAAAAAAAGGCCAGGAAATATGTGAACATGTGAATGCCATGCTGGAAATCATAGAACAGCTATGTGCAATTGGAGAGGAAATGAAAGATAACCATATGGTAACATTACTGCTATGCAGCCTTCCAGAGTCCTACATTGCTCTTATTAACGCTCTAGAAAGCAGACCTGAGCAGGAACTAACACTAGAATACGCCATAGGATATTATAAAGAGAGGATTATCAGAAGATATAACCGTACTGCCCTGCCAAATGTTCATGACATGCAAATGCTGTATGGAAGAAAAGGCCACACATACCCCACTTCCACAGGCCACCAAAAGAAAGCCCACCCACCCCATGGAGCTCATACACAGCAACTTGTGCGGGCCAATGTAAACTCCTACATCAGGGGGGGAACAGATATCTACTGACTTTCATGATGATTATTCTAAATACAGAACAAGTTATCTGATTAAGCACAAGAATAAAAAAAATCTGAAAAACGTCAAGAGTTTTTAGCCATGTCCAGCAACAAATTCCAACAGAAACCAGGAATTATATGCACCGACAATGGATGTGGAATACGTCAGTAAGGAAGTGGAATCATATCTGAAGAAACAGAGTATAGTACACCAGAACACCACACCATATACTCCTGAACAAAATGGGGTAGCATGTTGTCAGATGCCAACCTACCTAAGAAGTACAGGGGAGAAGTAGTCATGGCTGCAACATACCTACAGAACAAACTATTATTAAAAGTACCACATTTGTAATGTGGCATGGATCAAAGCCTAGCCTAGGGCACATTAGAATGTTTGGATGTAAAGCTTCGCTTATTTTCCAAACGAGAAGTGATCCAAATTGGAGAACACAGCCATTGAAGGTATTCTGGTGGGCTATAGTGAACAAAGTAAGGGATATAGAATCCTTCACCCAAAGATGGACAAAGTGACAATAACTCAAAGCATTTATTTCGATGAGAACTCATCACCAGAAACAATGATCCTGGGAAGTTGTGAAGTGAATTCGCCCAGTAACTCAGCAAAGGAAGCTGAGCAAAGTGAAATTGTACAGGAGTCAGAACAAGAGGTGGAACTCACAATGAATAACTTAAGCTCCATGTTAAATTCTGCAGAACAACCTGAAATTGGAAGATCCACTCGAGCAACAAAGGGAATACCACCCTGCAAGCTGTCATATAACACATAGCATACTCGAACCAACATTATGGGAAAACATAGAAAAATCACCAAAACGCAAAGCCAGCAGCAAAGAATGGCAGCAGAAGAATAAATACAATCACTTCAAGAAAATAAAACGTGGACACTCACTGAGCTTCCCCCCAATCACTGAACTATAGGAAGCAAATGGACTTTTAAGGTGAAGCTCGATGAAGTAGGAGATATCCACAGATGCAAGGCCAGATTAGTTGTCAAGAGATACTCACAGAAATTTGGAGAAGACTACGATGAAACATTCACTCCCGTTATAAAACACTCCACCATCAGAACACTCCTTAGCATTGCCGCTGGGAAGGGCATGCAAGTGAAACACCTAGACGTCAAAACCACTTTCCTATATGGAGACATTAAGGCAGAACTCTACATGGAGCAATCGCCAGGGTTTGAGCAAGGACACAACCTTGTGTGTAAACTCCATAAAAGCATACGTACTCAAGCAATCTGCAAGAATGTGGAATAAGAAAGTGAATGATATACTCAAGAAAGAGGGATTCACAAGAAGCGAGGCAGATCCCTGCCTTTATTCCAGGAATCAAGAAGACAGATGGATATACATCCTAATTTATGTTGATGACATTATAACCTGTTTTGAAAAAGAAGGGGACTATCGTCAAATAGTTCACAAACTAAAACAAAACTTTGAAATAAAAGAGCTAGGCAACATCAGCCACGATCTGGGTATGCAAAAAGAAAATAAGATGGAAGCTATCTTCTTCTCAACCAAAGTTAGAAGAATTGCTGAAATTTTTGAACAATTCCACAAGCAAAGTTCAAAGGAAGTAAAAACACCTATAGAAGCAGGCTACCAAAATAGCAATGAATAAGAAATCTTGCTAAACAACAATGACATGTATCGCAGAGCAATCGGAAAGCTACGATACATTGCCACTGTTACAAGACCAGACATAGTGGCAGCAGTGGGCATACTCGCTAGAAAAGTCGCAGCACCCTGTCAGCATGACTGGAATATAGTAAAGAGGGTACCATACAATACTTAGAAGGAACAATTTGGATGAAGCTACAACTGCCAGCAGCGTCAAATACAAAACTAGTTGGATATGAGGATGCAGATTGGGCTGAAGAATGCAAAAACCACAAATCCACAAGTGGTTACATCTTCCAATAGGAAGGAACCTTAATTTGATCTAGCCGAAAGCAAGCTACTTTCCTCAACTGAAGCTGAATACATAGCAGCAGCACACACATGTCAAGAAGCAATATGGATTTGCCAGCTTTTAATGGACATGGGCATAGACATGTCAAACCCCATCCCGATCTTTGAGGATAACCAGGGATGTATAAAGCTGACACAATCGGAAAGGGTCAACCCTAGAACCAAGCACATCAATGTGAAGTATCATCTGCTTATGGACACTCAAGAGCAAGTCATTATTGAAATCCAATATTGCTCATCAGAAGAAATGACTGCGGATGCACTCACCAAGCCATTGCCAAAGATCACCACAGTTTTCTTTGAAGAAACTGAATGTCCTATAGCAGCGCATATACTGTTGAAAAGGAATGTTGAAAATACAACATATACTAATGTACTTTAATATGTCTTTTGAGATTTAGATGGAACTGTAGTGCAATGCTAGCCGCTATGAGCATGCTTATCTATGATACACAGCAAATTTTGTTTTTCTCACTCTGTTCTCATAATGCGGTATGCATACGTGTAACGTTCTTCTAAGCAAGTAAAACTTAATTCAATATTCCTCAAGATCTCACTGCTTCATCTAAACACATAACCAACAATAAGCACATCATAATGCAGCTCTGCACGCTGATATGAAATTATCTTACATTCATTAGTTAAAGAAACATATTTTTCTTTTACTTACTGTATGGTTATTGTTTTTCCACTGCCTGGTCCTTTTTGGCATTAGTGATGTAATGTGACCAAGTGTTGCATACTGGGTAGGCTACATTAGCAGTGCATTGCTGGGAAATCTCATCTGTAATATCACCAGATCTCGTGGAAAGGCATTTTCCACCCCTGAGATGATTTACATGGTCACATGTTCTAGTCATGTGTGCCAGAGTTTCAGGAGGTAAAGGAAGATATATTGATCTGCCCTTAGTTAATATGGCCACAGCAAGAAGAATGAGCAGGAAAAGAAAAACAAGGTATTTTACATACCTTGTTTTTCTAAAAAGCCGTCAATTATCTATAAGTAGCTGTTCGTAGATTGTCATTATTGACCATAAGGTGTATTTGCTGTCACTTCAAAGATATGGGTAAAGTTCCTCTTTAAGTTTGCCACCTGTACAGACTTCCAGACAATGCTTTGAACATTTTGAAAAACAAATTTCAGCATATCTAAACTCTTTTCAAATCTAAATGCAATTATTTTTGTAACTTTATTGTGCATATAGTTCACAAAATGAAAAAGCATGTTTATATTGTTCTTGAGTCAATGGCGTTTCATTGTGTCTGTTTCTGTTTTCCCAGTTTAGATGTACAGTAATTGTCTTTGATAACTACGTTAAATCTTGCTATGGCCATAAAGTATATCAACTTATTTTGCTGTTTTTTTTTTCTTTCCTGCTGGCAGACACAGCAAGCAAAATTTTATGAAAACATAATGAAAATTCTCCGTCCAAAGCCTGATTACTTTGCAGTTGGATATTATGGCCAAGGGTTCCCAACATTCCTTCGGGTAAAGGTTTCATATTGACATTAATTTTGTGAGTGCCAGTAGAGTTGTAAAATGAACTAACCCAATAGCCCAAGAGATTGGAATTACAGGTTTATTCTCTAATGTTTTATTGAGCAATGTGGATGATATTTTAGGATCATATACAGTAGTCACTCTCTGAAGTGGTTTTAATGTTGTGTTATCATCCCCCAAAACACACTTCATTTATGTGCTTAATTTATCATTTATGTGCTGGTTTGCCATACATTTGATAAATTCTGCACTTTTGTTACCACTTACTTCTGTCCGTGATTAAAGAGACTCTGCCGCTAAAGCATTTTTTTCAGCAAAAATCTTCCCATAAGATTATATGTGTATTTAACATATTTGAATGTTATTTACCTGTAAAAGCCTAGGGTATGGTTAGCTCATTGTTTTTCCAAGCCTACACAAAATGGTAGTTTCATTAATAAGTGTAAAGTATGGCCTTTTTTATTAGCTGATTTGACACATGGACACAAGTATGTAGTCAGTCTTTCTAAAATTTTGAACAATGGCCACTTTTACTATACAAATATAGTTACTTACACAGTTTTGTTTGGTTTTGCTTTTCCTTTCTATTTTTTTTATTTTTAACCTTTGGTGTACTTGTTAATTTAATAATACTGTCTTCACAATAAAATGCTGTTAATTTTCTAGAATAAAGTTTTTATTTATCGAGGAAAAGAATATGAGCGGAGAGAAGATTTTTTGGCACAGCTGATGTGCCAGTTTCCATTTTCAGAAAAACTGAATACAACCTCATGCCCAGGAGATGATATAAAAAACTCCCCAGGACAATGTATCCTTAATATTCAAAGATATGGTATATTGGTACTATATATGTCATGTACACTGGTAGTTGCACTCTTACTTGATTATTGTCATGACTTGTTGTCTGGATAGCTGTGTAGTTACAAGTCCAATGAAAAATCAGTCTGTAACATGATATTACAAAAAAACTGCAAAGTGAAGGCAATTCCATAGTAGCACCAAAAATGTTTTCTTTCCACCTTTGGACAGTCTCCAGTAAATTCTACTCTAATTCTAATGACTCTGGGTGTCAAGTACAGGGGAAGTTTAGGTTAAGGTTACTAGCAGGTATCACAGGACACATTGCAGTTTCTTTAAACATTAAATACACTCTTTATATAAAGCAGGCCATGTGCAGCCTCTGGGTTTGGGTACCCCTCTTATTTCTGAAGACCCTCTAAAGGATGCCTTTGATAGAAGTTCAGCTCAGAAAAAGGTAATGTGAGACTACTAACAACTAGGAATCACCAATGAACAAACTACTTCAGTAACCATAAATCTCAGAAGGCCACCTCTGTTACCTCCTTCTGTGTATCCTATACAACTATACATTTTTATTCAAAAAAGTCAAGACAATTTGCGTGAAAACCACAATACGCAATATTTTTCATATTACTTTCAATAATTTTTATTAATTTTGTTTAATCAAAAGAAAATGCAGAACATGGTCTCCATGAGACCAAAACATCATGCATAAGTAAGTATGAAGAGAAACAGAAAAACCAAGACATCCGGGATATTTCTTGTACAAACATATAAATAGTAGTCAGACTATATATAAGCACATAGCAAGGATTGAAAGACCTATATAATGTCAATATGTAGGTAAAGCAGACTGAGATAAAAAAAAAACAAGGACTCCAATATTTTAAAAAAGTTAGAATTTGTTTTATATTCACAATGGAGTTAAATTATTTGGAACGTTTCTGAAGTGTTGATAGCTATAGAGCAGTGGTCTCAAAGTACCGGCCCGCGAGTTGGTAGCGGCCACTCTTGGTTTGGTTGATTTATTAGCGAAACTCCACAGCAGTAACCACCCAATCCACTATATGTGATTCAATCCCGTAATGTATAATACTTGATGCGTATGGAATGAGTAGCTCTAACAGTCCACAGAATAAATGGCAGATGGGATGAGCAGTTCAAAACAATCCACAATCAGATAGTCTATTGTTTTTGCAACTGTATATAGCAAATGGAATCAGAGATTGAACAATCCACAATATAGTGCAAGCAGATATTGCATAATATTTGTAATTGGCACATGGGGTCAGTAGTTGGAACTATCCACAGAATAGCACTCAAATCAGATATTTGTATAGTACCTGCTGTTGTGGTTGGTAGAAGGGAACAGGAGTCCTAAAAGTGCTAAGCGGCATGTGTTGGTTCACAGACGTTCTGAGTAAGCCCTCAAAGGTGTCCAACAGCAGGAGGTTAACCCAGCTTTGCTTCCTTGTATGCTAGGGACCTCTGAGGTCATACAGAATGGAATGTCGAGGTGGTTGTTTGCTCAGTGTCCACAACAACACAAGGATGCCGAGCAATTCAAAACCCCGCCATTTTAACTTGACAGCCGGTGCAAGGAGGGAGGAGCGGTGTGACGCTGCTGAAGTGGGTAGCGCCGGGCTCCCCTCGCTGGAACGTGCAGAGGTACAGTAAATCTATTACTCACCTTCACTCAGCTTCAGTAATCACCCAGGAGTGAAACATCTCTCTTTCGTTACATAGCAGGTGTTGCCAGCCCCAGAAAAAAGATCTTTCAATACCTGCCAATGTATGTATAACTCCTCCTCTGCATAGCAAGTGGGTAACTGTGGGCATAGGGTTCTGTTTTAGGTTTTTCTTGTTCAACCTGAATATGTAACCAGAGCCCTATCTCCTGATTGGAGGATAATTCTCTCCAGTTATGTAGCAGAACTCCAGCTACACCTTAAAGAGGGACATACGATTTCATAATATTATAATCCTCCCTTCTCCCCTTACAAGCCTCCAATAACCTTTTCTTGATATGAAAACCATAAAATGTGAACCCCATTAGACAATAACCCTGCTACCACACAATTAAGATTTTATCAGAAATAATCCACAACTGCTTAAAGTCAAGTTCCAACTTTGTAAGTGATTACCATTTATTGTGGTAATGAAGAGGTGCAGTGATGATGTATACATGTGCACATTTTCATGACTCACATTGCAGGCTTTCTTCATTTTTTGATGAAGGTTTTATTAGGCCTGATGCCTAAAAATTTAATTTTCTTCCCAGGAAAATCAGTGTGGCACCAGGATGTCAGACTGTAATCAGCTGCCCCCTCCCTGTCACCCATTGTAACATGATCAGTAAACACCAGCTCTGCCTTTACACACAATACACTGTCTGGAGGGGGAAGATATACACACATTTCTTGCACAGCACAGAGGCAGAAATTTCCATGTGGATATACAGAGGAAAGCTAACAAAAATGTAAGTTTCTGCTCTTATATACATCAGCTGCATATGCCTGCCTTATGTACATTTGGTGTATCTTGCTGGCATATGTTTCTTAAAAATGCCTCTGCAAAGGTGGAAATGGGCTTTAAGTTAAAAATTACAAGATAAAACTGGCCCACTGCAATATGACTCCTATCCAAAAGTCAACACCATCAGGAGCATCACCACACTAAAAATCCTGCCAGCAAATCAGATCAACAAGCAACAGGTAACATATCTATGCTTCACTGACAATACTAAAGGGTAGGCAAAAAGGGCATATTTATAAAATTATGCACCAAGAATAAATATTTTTAATATGAAAAAGGTAAAGCATCACTTTTTACATTGTATCCATCCCTAAATGTCTAATAAATATCTTAGATATCCCTAAATGAACAAATAATAAGAAAATACAGCTTCCAGATAAGTAAAGCAATTTCTGGAAAGTTCTTTTTATTTATGTGAAAGGAAAAGCTCACATTTTAGGAGGACATATTTGGTACATTAAGGTTGAGTATTTGTAAAATCTCTAATGCAGTAAATGTACTTAAAGTGTTAGAACACAGTGCCATAATGCAAGGTCATATATTTATTGCTGATATAGACATTTATCTCTCTCTGTTTGCCAACTATATTGTTTGATATGGCTACTGATGTTACATGTTTTATTTGTCTGTGCACCTTAACATATTGGTATTCCAGACATTCAGTGTTTCACGGTGCAACCTGTGCTTGAGGAGCAACCCCAGTTTAAAAACAAACCAGTACCTGACCAGATAATAAAGTAGGTTTCAATCACTAGCTTGTCTTCATTAACCATTAGACACATTGATTATTTTATGACATTTTTAATAGGACTTGTACACACTAGACAACCTCAACTAAATATGAGAAATGCAACAGGCCTTCATGGGTCACACACTTGTTTTTCCATTTCTTTTTTCATTCCAATGCACTGTTGTACACCAGAATATATTCACCACTTTTTTGTAAATTGGTTACAAACTCTGGCTACAAACTCTGGCTACAAACTCTGGCACTGTAGGCTCTTTCTTTTCCTGCATTTGGGATAGGTCTTTCCGTCTCATATATGCTGATCTGATCTGTATTGGCTTCAGCTTCTAATTCAGTTTTTCTGTATTGACTGTTCCTGTTTGCATGTATATCGTGTTGCTGTTGGTTATGGCTTCGCCTGTCTATCTGCTGTGCACTGACAATCACATGGGTTGCATACAGAGAATTGTACTGCTATTTAAGCCTTTATATACCCTCAGTGGCTCTGGTGAAAAATAGATCTTCCCTGTCCCTGTCCCTACACGTAGGTAAGAACCATTTTTCATCGGCTAGCAATGCAGTATTATTCTTTTTGCCGCATCTCAACTTAACTCAACCAGGGGTTCCTCCAGGGGCTGCTAGGGGCTCCTTGAGCAGTAAGCAGTGGCAAATTGATCTCCCACTACACTGATAACCTATACGGGGGGAAAGGGGTCAATTTTTCACTGACCACCAATGATGAAGTTAACTTCTTCTCTGACCACTAAAGTTAGGAGACACCACCATTTCACTGTCTGCATTTATTTTTGGTTACTAGTATTATTATTATTATTTATATTATTACTAATAATCTAATTTTAGGATTATTACTGAAAATATGTGTGCAATATATAGCAAGTGGGTGTTAAAAATGACCTGGCCTGGATTTCATATAAACTAAGTAAACCACTTTTGGAATTGGTTACAGTAGCTGCTATATCTGGGGTCACTTTTTGTGGCCCAACAAATAATTGTACTTGGATTTCTCATATACCACCTACCAATGTATAAAATAGTTGGGTAGATTAACTTCTTTTGAGAAAAGTAAATTTCCACATCAAGATGCCATGGAGAAGTATTCTAGGATATGGGGAAAGTGGATCGAATATAAAGCATCTAGTTTCCATTAAGAACATAGCTGAATGGGTTTGGGTAATGAGGTTTGGACTATTATTTATGGATGGTATGATATATGCAGTATTAATAGGTGTGAATATTTGGAATGCAATCAATGTTTAAATATGTTTAATTTAGTTGATTTTTATGAATTAGAGTAAATTGTGTAATTTAATTGTATTTAAGGTTGTCCCTGTGCAGGTTTTGAAATTAGTTTTTGGTGTAACTGTAATTATATTGTGTTATGTATAGAATGTCTTCTCTTTTTTTTTGTTTATGCATTTTTAAAATTTGATTAATAAAAAAATGTTGCATTAAAAAAAAGACTGGATTGGGTATCATATACAATAGGTAAACCACTTTCTATATTCTTGAATAAAATGTTCTAGAACATACTGATTAGACCAATGTACCATTAACTGTAGGTTCAATCAATTTAACCAGGGGTTCCCTGAGACCTGAAAATTGTTTTAAGAGTTCCTCTGGGGCAGGGGTAGCCAAACTTTTGCCCCCCAGCTGTGGTGAGACTACAAATCCCAATAGACATTGCAAGGCTCTGAGTCTTCATTAACACCTAGGCAACCGCATTTGAGTGCAGATTACAAGCTTTTTAAATGCGTTTTTGCACACGTTTTATGCGTGTTTCTGTGCGTATATATTAAGTTGCGTGTTTTTGTGAGCAGGTTGTGACATATTGATGTAAATGGGAAACGCACGCAAAAAAAGGGCAGCATTATTTTTTTGCGCTTTTCCAATAATTTCCTATTAAGTCTATTGGGACAAATCGCGCTGGTCTGCCAAAAAAGCAGCCGTTTTTCTACATGCGATGCTATGCTCTGGTGTGAACGGGGGCTAAAGAAATAAATGGGATTTCTTATCTTGAGCGTTTCAGCGTGGATAAATACGCACAACAAAACGCCTAATTGTGAACGGTGCCACATGAATGACTTCGAGATAGCACATGCATGATGGGATTTGTAGTGTCACCACAGATGGAGGGCGGACATTTTTCTACTCCTGTTCTAGGGTAAAGAGGTTGGGAAAGGCTGGTCTGCCTGAACCTGTATCTGCTCTTCTATGTGTATGCAATATACTTGTATTTCTGTTGCTGCTCCACTCTTGATTTCTACGATGTTCCTTCAAGCCAAGTTTTCCAAAATCCGTAGATCACGCCAATAGTTCCCAGATTTTTGTGACAGTTATTTGTCTAATCTTGATTCCGCAATTTACATGCTGGGGGTCCCATACTCTCTGTTTATGCATGCAACTGATCATTCAGAATCTATTCATGTCCCTGGTTTTCTCCCATTCATGTTTACTTAAAAAGGGTACAAGAATGGTGCTTCCCCCCACCAATTTGAACCCTGCAATTACTACAGCCTTCTATTTGGAACACACTCTCCCTTTTTCATACGTATATACTGTATATTCGAGAAAAAACGAAAAATACATTTGGGGGATCCAATGTTTCATTAAGATAAAAAGTTGCAAAACCTTCTGGATTGCATTAGCAGTTTAGTGAATGTTGTATCACAATCAATAAACATTTCCATGATATCCCGTTATCCTTTATAGATCCTAACCATAAAGAGACTCACCATTATGAATTTTCTCTGTATAGTATATGTTATATGTGTAAGTAACAGTTCACAATTGTATTGCTAACTGAGTGTATTGATGTCGTCTAAAATGCAAACAATTGATAAAATAAACACAGATGTTGTTTTATTGGTTCTATGGTATATGATTTTCAAGTGGACATTTCAGTTAATTTGCATACATTTAGCCTGTAAAAGTATAAGACCGTATGCATAAGTGTAAATGTATTAGCCTGACTCAATATTAAAACATTGAGCTATAATATAATCTTGAGCAAGAGCTAAAGTTTACACCGCAAGATCCTTTATGTTTTACAGCTTTTATAAGTCAAATTACGTGCAGAGATTCCATTACTCCAGACCTGTTAGGAAGGGGTCAGTTGATCCAGAAAACGAATTTGCTGTAAGTACATTAAATTGCCCATATTGATATGTCTATTAATTGTAGTGAAGGAGTATTTCCACAGCTGACTTTCTGCATCTTTTAGTAAATGCATAATATTCACTATTTCATCTATCTATATATTTTAGTAGGTGCTGTATATACAAAAAGTTAATTGAGTGGTAAATACAATAAGGCGGAATATATAAATTTAGCAGTAAAACTACACCTAATTAATTAGTTGTAAGTTGCTTCATAACCAAGTTTCCCATTTTAGCTCCACATTAAATGAGTCTATGATGATTGTATGCATAGTCTGTAGGTATGTTAATTTATTGAGCAGGAGGCACATTATATACAGTTATCAAACTGTGACTTTAGCGAACATCACATGCTTATTTATAAGGTTTACCTTAATAGATAATTAAACAGAAGAACAGAAATGTAATTAATTTCAATTTACAGGTCCTTTCATGTGGTGCTTGCATTTGTTTTAATTTTTCATGATAACATTCCCAGCAAGTGCATAAAATACCTGTTGTTCTTCCCGGAAATGCAGTGTCCTTGTTTTGCAGCCCACAGGGATCTTATTTATCTTCTGTAAACTACTAATCTCCCCATTTCCCATGCAATGTAGATAAAAAGGCAGATATACACTGCGTGGCCAGATTATTATGACCACCCCATCAGTACTTCGTTGGGCCACGAGATGACTCCACTAGATGACTTTGTTGGGCCGCCTCGTAACTCCACGAGATGTTGAACGGGGATGCGAGGAATCTGACACTGCACTGTTGCCCTTCTGTTGTCTTGTACCAGTCTTGCCACTCTCTGTTCTGCCCTAACATTGACTAGTCGCTGACGGCCACAATTCGCACGTTCAGACCCAGATTTTTGTCTGACAGTCCAGTCTTTAAACACTTTAACAACAGCTGCTCTTGAACATTTAACACATTCTGCTGTTTGGCTGATACTCGCTCCATGGCTCCGCGCCAACAATCATCCCACGTTCAAAGGCTGTTAAATCGCGTTGTTTACCATATCTTCAGAAAAAAATCACTTCTACTGTCGTAGTAAACAACCCGGTTCCCTATTTATAATGGTCTGGCCCTCTAGCAACTTTAGCGCAAAATTATAGCTAATTTGCCTACAAACGTCAGGTGGTCATAATAATCTGGCCACTCAGTGTATGTGTAGTTCAGCCTAGGCGGCAATCATGGCCCCCTCCATAGATACACTGTGTATGGGTAAGACATACTCAAGGGGGCCTCTAGGGAGCCGAACCCCGTTAGGCCATTCACTTCAGCCGAGTAATGCTGATTGCACCCGCCCATCGGCTGGCTTCGGCTCCCTTCAGTTCAGCCGAACATGCTCAGCATGTTCGGATGAGCCAAGGTGCAGAACCCGTTCTATTTACTCGATCCAACATTTGGCTCGGCTCGGTTATTCTGCTTGCTACCTCAGAGGTAGCGAGCAGAATTTAAAAAAATGACATGTAAATAAATGAAAAAAATAACGGTGTGGGGTCGCCCTCCCAATCCATACCAGACCATTTAGGTCTAGTAGGAATGTTAGGAGGGACCCCATGATAAAAAATTTAAAAAGTGTGTGAGGTTCCCCCCAAAAGTCATACCAGGCCTTTTAGGTTACTGAGAACAAAGAGCACAGGCTTGGGGTTTTGCGGCAAGAATTGAGATACTGCAGAGAATACAGCAGTATAAAATTGTCCAGCAGCAGATCAGTTTTAATTAGAGATAGTGGGCTTAACTGGTGTATGCAGTACAATGCACAATGCTGGAACTGCCACAATGCACTAGCCCGTCAGCTAAAATGCAAAGGTTAGTGTAAATGGGCCCTTAAAGATTTGCAGTGAACTTGCACAATAGTGACAGCAGTGCCTTAGAGGCAAAGCAAGTTGAAACATCTCCTTATGTAATGCAGACTGCTTGAGGTGCACACTAAAACAACTTATGAATTTGCAAGGAATGCTCGAAATTGGGATTGTTATTATCGAGTCATGCATGTACACCCTAAAACCTTAAAAAATGTGTAACAGGCAAGAACTGATTCTGTAGATACAGTAGATTCCAAAAATATGAAAAGTGAGGAATGCATTCCCAAAAGGAAGAACATTTAAAAAGCAACAACAGCATCTTTAATGATATAAATACATGGTGAATCCAAAAATGTCTCCAAATGTCATTAGGGGTCAGGAAGGAATCATTGTTTCATGTTAAAGCAAGTTGAAACAGGTTTATATAGGTTTTTAACTCTTTTCTGAGACAATAGGGTTTTCTAAGGATGCAATTTCTAAAAACTGAATTTGATGAACATATGCCTTTTTTATGCCTTTTTCTAACATTTTTAACTTGAATGATTCAATATTATTTTTGTCTTACAGTCTATGTGGATTGAAAGAACAACTTTTGTCATAGCTTACAAGCTACCTGGCATCTTACGTTGGTTTGAGGTTACATCAATGTCACATGTACGTACCCTATACATATAGTTAGGGTTTTACATTTCACTAAAAAGCTATTCAATCAATGATATTGTTAAATAATGAGTTGTATGAGAAATGCCATTCTTAATTTTTCAGGATTTATAATAAAACTCAAATCAACCAGAATCTCTGACATACTGTAAAAAAATGGAGCTTTTTACCATATCGATTTCATGTTGTTACAGCAATTTGGTTTACAGCTACTGCAAAGGTTTTAAGGACTCTACTAAGCCTACACCATTAAGAAAGAAAAACAATAACATTTAACATGAACTAAAATAACATTTTCTGTAGTGAAAACATTTATTGTTTAAAGGGTCACATATTTCTAATACAGGGCCTGCAGGTCCACATATTTCTAACTCTAGCCACTGCACATATAAACAAAAGCTGGTATTTTCTTTTTCTGAGCCTGTTTTATTTTTATCAAAACCAAATTATTCCTAGCGCCTTGAAATTGCATGCTGACTTAAGATGGCACTGCCTGACACCTAAAATCTACAAAATGTGTACAGCAGTTGATAACAATAGATGCTTCTCTTGGATATGTTATGCTAAATAATACATAATACTTTAGTATCATGTATTTATGTATTTAGCATTAAAGGAGAACTATGGATGGGGTTAGGGCTTTTCCCCATAGTTCTCCTAAGGGTAACGGGAGGACACAAACTAGCGTCCTTCCGTCACCCAAAGCTCAGTATACGGCGAGCTGCAGCTCGCCGTATACTGAGACGCCGCAGCCGGAATGGATCCCGACAATTATGTCTAGATCAACCCAGCTGCGTGAGTGACAGCTGGCTCTGCCTATCTAGAGGCAGCGCCAGCTGTACCCGCCCCTTCCCCCGTCCGTTCCTCCAGTCAGCGCTGGAGGATCGGACAGGGGAGGGGTGAATCCAGTCTCTCCCCTGTCACGGCTCTCTGCCGGCACAGGATCGAGAAGTGAGCGAGCGCCGGTATGTGTTCGCTCACTTCCCGATCTACTGAGCTGACCTGTGACAGTTTCATTGTCACAGTTCGGCTCAGATTATGAGGCTGAGTGAAAATCACTCACCTCATAATTCTCCTTTAATACTAAATACATAAATATGCAAATGCCTTTTTAGACAGCTTTTTCAATCCTATCTGTATAGAAAAGTGTAACCTTTTCTTTGCAGAAGGTTTTATGAAAAAATAAACCCTGCTGCTAAGAAAGGATAACGAATCTTGGTGGTGTTTCACTAAGGCCCCGTTCACACCTGACCGTTTTGTAGCGCGTCCTACGCTCGACGAAACGGTCTACGAAACGGCGCTACAAAACGGTCAAAAAAATAAATAGCATTGTAGTCAATGCCCTCGTTCCCACCTAGGCGTATTTCCGCCCGTCCCTAACGCCCTACAAAACGGCCAACGCCTGAAAAGGTCCCGGGACTACTTTGGGCCATTTTGTAGGGCGTTTTCCATTGGGATACAGCCAAGTAGCCTTTGGCTGTAAAAAAACCGCGTGACGGTCGCGCGACAGACGCGCATATTACAATACGCCTAGGTGTGAATGGGGCCTTATGCAGCACTCACCCACATTGTTCGTGGTTCGAGGAAATGGCGAACTTATGTTACCAGTTGTGTATTTAGCAACCAATTACCAAAAATGCACTTCTTGGCCTTGAACTGTAGTCAGGTGGCTTGGAAGGGCTAGTCATGGGAATTTTCTTATGTGGTGAGTGTGTGTTGGAGGAGACATGGAGTAGTTTGAGAAAAAGAGAGAGTGTTTGCAAGTAGAGCTAGTTGCTGCTGCTGATTGCTGAAAACATCTATTTTTAAAGTGAGTCACAGAAACACTCACTGTGTGTTGGACAGTTTTGAAGTAGGTAGGGCTAGATCGCTTAGTCAATGTGTTGACAACACTTTAAATAGATAGGGATTGACCATACAATGTTTACAGGGAGAGTTAGTTTCTGCAATCCTATACAGTTCCACTGCGAAGTCCTATATTTACAGTTACTTTGTGTTAGTGACAGTAAATTGGGAGAGATCACTTAGTGTGCAGGTAGAGATACCTTTTTGTTTGTCATCAAGAATGTTAGTTGTTGCTGTTAATCTACTTCCCCCACTTGCTTTTTTTTGGGGGGGGGGAGTATTTTTTTAATTTATTTCTCTTCCTCTGCTGTGATCATGCCTGAGCTCAGTACTGTATATATGTGCTTAAATAATAAACATTATGTCCAAAAAGTGAATCTTTTTGAGCACTGAAAAATTAGCACTCTTTCAACACAGATGATTTCTACTGCAGTGCTCATTCCCCTATAACCAGAGCAAACCTCTACTAAGGAACGTGTATTACATTTTGTTGCAACATTTTGTTGGAATTGCAATGAACACATCCGTTTCTTTTTTGCCAGACAACCATCAGCCCTCTGGAAAATGCCATTGAAACAATGTCTGCAACCAATGAAAAAATTCTAATGCTCATCAATCAGTACCAGCAGGATGAAAACCTCCCTATCAATCCTCTGTCCATGTGCCTGAATGGTATAGTGGATCCTGCAGTCATGGGTGGCTTTACAAACTACGAAAAGGTAACAAAACATACATATCTTTTTAAACTGTAACAAAATTAAATAGTTTTTCCAGTAATCATTTCTTAGCGACACTAAAGTTGAATACAAAAATGCATTAAAGTACCTTAACTATTAACAAAACTGTATCTTATCTGTGCATCACTCAGCTATAGATCCTCAAATCATCTCTAAATTTGTGATGAAACTGTTCTTCCTTCTTTGTTCCCCATGGTCCCTGTATGTGTTGTAAAAGTAGCCACCGCTCCAAGTTTGCCCCCATGATGGACTACAATCTCAATACAAAATAGCTAACTATACGTCACGGGAGTGAGCTTGGATTGGTGGCTATTTTACAACACACACACGGACCACGGGGAACAAAAGTAGCCCCCCTCCTGAAGGAAGGACAGTGTCAGCACCAATTCCGAGATGATTTGAAGATCTACAGCTGAGTGATACAAAGATAGGGTACAGTTTTGTTAATAGCTAAGGTATTTGAATGCATTTTAATATTTAACTCCTCATTTTAATGTAAAAGTGTCAAGCATTTTAAATAATACAAAAAGCTCCACCTTGTGTCAGATAGCTTATGGCCTATCAGGGTGCTTTTATGGAAAATAATTTTATAATAATAAAGCACGTGGGCTCAAAATAGAGGAGGCTAATCCAATGACATTGAACCCATGCAATAACCATAGATTCTAAACAAAGCCCCATTTCTTTGGGGCCCAATACTTTAATTTAACCTTCCTGGCCGTAATCCCGAGTATGGCTCGGGTTAATTTTCAGTTCCAAAAGCGGTAACCCCGAGCCACACTCGGGATTGCACTGTGGTGTCACTTACCTTTTCCCTACGTACCCCTGGTGTCCTCTGGCCGATGCCGGCATCTGTCTTCCAGGTTCCTTCCCTGCGAGCGTTGGAAATACACACCATGAAATACACACAATGTCATTGTAATCTGTTATGATTACATTTATGTATCAAACCATTTCACCTCAGTTTTGTCCCTACAGCTTTGTCCAGTGCCCTGCCTGCACTTTTACCGTTCTTTCTGCCTGGAAACTTGAGAACGTCCATGGCATCCAAAAAGCGTCCCTTTAGGTCAAAAGTGGTTTTAGACAAGCTAGAAAACAGAGATAGTGATTTAGAATCACTTGCAGAATTGAGTGCAGAATTTTTTATAATTATTTATAATTATTCATTGGAATTCAGACGAAATTTCGGAGATTCCGAATTACAGGTATAACGAATGCAAATGAATCCGATAAGTGTAAACTGTACAATACATTACCTTCTGTAATGACTTAGGTTACCAATCAAAGTTCTTCTTTTAAACGCATTTCAATCATTATTCTGAGAAGACTGTTCTGAGGATCAGTAAGAACAGTGCCAAAAAAATAGGATATTGTGGGGTTTTTATCTTTTTACATACAGTTCCAAGCTCACAAAAATATATTATAAATATTACTGATTAAATGTTGGATATTATTTTAATAGTAGAAGCAAATCCTCATTTGAGAAGTCCCTTATGGAATTGTTCATGGTATTAATTGCAGCAATAATCAAAGTAGAGATTTGCTTGTGTGATTATTTTATTTAACCTCACACTGTCTTAATCTAAATAACTGAAATATGCAGCTGCTTCTGGTATTTTCTTTGCATATTTTATTTTGTGGGTTGTAAATCACAGGGAATATCACTATTAACATTGTTACTGGAATTCCTGTAGTGATTTTCTTTGTTCGACTTCAGGCTTTCTTTACTGAAGGTTATATGCATCAACATCCTGAGGATTGTGAGAAGTTGAGCAAATTGAAAGATCTTATTGCGTGGCAGGTACCGTTTACTTTATAATATTTCCATATCATTTTTTATAACTGACAATGATTTAAAATTACAGTCTCTATCTTCTGCATACTTTCACACTTTATATTCCCTGCTAAAGGTTACTACAGTCTATAATCCCCTGGCATTTTTATTCTGTTGGCACTGCTATTGTTACTTCACTTAGAGAATGTAAAACAATTCTCAGCTGTGTAGCAAAGAGGCTTCCCAACCCATTCCTCCATCATACTGTAGCTGAAATAGAGCTTAAAATGGCTCCCAAATATTCAGTAAGATAAATGATTATAAAATATATAAAAAAGGAAATCAGGATTGCAAACATAAAATAAACGACGGATTGTGAAAGTGAATGAGACAAATCAATAGTTGTGTAACTTGGGCATGCTACACATGCCCCCAAAAAACGTTATTGAAGTAAACAAGGTGTGTATAGTGCTTCTCCCCACTGCTGCCCCCATTCCCCCTATGCTGGGAGTTCCCAGCTGTCAAAATGATAGCTGGGAGATGCTGTAGAAGCATCTTCCAAAATCAGACAGTCTGACAATATGTAACCCCTTAGTGACCATTGACATCCATAGTACGTCACTGGCACTGGGCCCGTTTAAACAGACTCCCGGTGGCTAAAGCCGCCAGGACGCTGCTCACCCATTTGTAAACCTAACGGCCGGCTTTACAATAGAAGCAATTTTGGCGACTCGACTGTCGCCAGATCACTTCTCCGGGTTATTTCTAACTCTAGCCACTGCACATATAAACAAAAGCTGGTATTTTCTTTTTCTGAGCCTGTTTTATTTTTATCAAAACCAAATTATTCCTAGCGCCTTGAAATTGCATGCTGACTTAAGATGGCACTGCCTGACACCTAAAATCTACAAAATGTGTACAGCAGTTGATAACAATAGATGCTTCTCTTGGATATGTTATGCTAAATAATACATAATACTTTAGTATCATGTATTTATGTATTTAGCATTAAAGGAGAACTATGGATGGGGTTAGGGCTTTTCCCCATAGTTCTCCTAAGGGTAACGGGAGGACACAAACTAGCGTCCTTCCGTCACCCAAAGCTCAGTATACGGCGAGCTGCAGCTCGCCGTATACTGAGACGCCGCAGCCGGAATGGATCCCGACAATTATGTCTAGATCAACCCAGCTGCGTGAGTGACAGCTGGCTCTGCCTATCTAGAGGCAGCGCCAGCTGTACCCGCCCCTTCCCCCGTCCGTTCCTCCAGTCAGCGCTGGAGGATCGGACAGGGGAGGGGTGAATCCAGTCTCTCCCCTGTCACGGCTCTCTGCCGGCACAGGATCGAGAAGTGAGCGAGCGCCGGTATGTGTTCGCTCACTTCCCGATCTACTGAGCTGACCTGTGACAGTTTCATTGTCACAGTTCGGCTCAGATTATGAGGCTGAGTGAAAATCACTCACCTCATAATTCTCCTTTAATACTAAATACATAAATATGCAAATGCCTTTTTAGACAGCTTTTTCAATCCTATCTGTATAGAAAAGTGTAACCTTTTCTTTGCAGAAGGTTTTATGAAAAAATAAACCCTGCTGCTAAGAAAGGATAACGAATCTTGGTGGTGTTTCACTAAGGCCCCGTTCACACCTGACCGTTTTGTAGCGCGTCCTACGCTCGACGAAACGGTCTACGAAACGGCGCTACAAAACGGTCAAAAAAATAAATAGCATTGTAGTCAATGCCCTCGTTCCCACCTAGGCGTATTTCCGCCCGTCCCTAACGCCCTACAAAACGGCCAACGCCTGAAAAGGTCCCGGGACTACTTTGGGCCATTTTGTAGGGCGTTTTCCATTGGGATACAGCCAAGTAGCCTTTGGCTGTAAAAAAACCGCGTGACGGTCGCGCGACAGACGCGCATATTACAATACGCCTAGGTGTGAATGGGGCCTTATGCAGCACTCACCCACATTGTTCGTGGTTCGAGGAAATGGCGAACTTATGTTACCAGTTGTGTATTTAGCAACCAATTACCAAAAATGCACTTCTTGGCCTTGAACTGTAGTCAGGTGGCTTGGAAGGGCTAGTCATGGGAATTTTCTTATGTGGTGAGTGTGTGTTGGAGGAGACATGGAGTAGTTTGAGAAAAAGAGAGAGTGTTTGCAAGTAGAGCTAGTTGCTGCTGCTGATTGCTGAAAACATCTATTTTTAAAGTGAGTCACAGAAACACTCACTGTGTGTTGGACAGTTTTGAAGTAGGTAGGGCTAGATCGCTTAGTCAATGTGTTGACAACACTTTAAATAGATAGGGATTGACCATACAATGTTTACAGGGAGAGTTAGTTTCTGCAATCCTATACAGTTCCACTGCGAAGTCCTATATTTACAGTTACTTTGTGTTAGTGACAGTAAATTGGGAGAGATCACTTAGTGTGCAGGTAGAGATACCTTTTTGTTTGTCATCAAGAATGTTAGTTGTTGCTGTTAATCTACTTCCCCCACTTGCTTTTTTTTGGGGGGGGGGAGTATTTTTTTAATTTATTTCTCTTCCTCTGCTGTGATCATGCCTGAGCTCAGTACTGTATATATGTGCTTAAATAATAAACATTATGTCCAAAAAGTGAATCTTTTTGAGCACTGAAAAATTAGCACTCTTTCAACACAGATGATTTCTACTGCAGTGCTCATTCCCCTATAACCAGAGCAAACCTCTACTAAGGAACGTGTATTACATTTTGTTGCAACATTTTGTTGGAATTGCAATGAACACATCCGTTTCTTTTTTGCCAGACAACCATCAGCCCTCTGGAAAATGCCATTGAAACAATGTCTGCAACCAATGAAAAAATTCTAATGCTCATCAATCAGTACCAGCAGGATGAAAACCTCCCTATCAATCCTCTGTCCATGTGCCTGAATGGTATAGTGGATCCTGCAGTCATGGGTGGCTTTACAAACTACGAAAAGGTAACAAAACATACATATCTTTTTAAACTGTAACAAAATTAAATAGTTTTTCCAGTAATCATTTCTTAGCGACACTAAAGTTGAATACAAAAATGCATTAAAGTACCTTAACTATTAACAAAACTGTATCTTATCTGTGCATCACTCAGCTATAGATCCTCAAATCATCTCTAAATTTGTGATGAAACTGTTCTTCCTTCTTTGTTCCCCATGGTCCCTGTATGTGTTGTAAAAGTAGCCACCGCTCCAAGTTTGCCCCCATGATGGACTACAATCTCAATACAAAATAGCTAACTATACGTCACGGGAGTGAGCTTGGATTGGTGGCTATTTTACAACACACACACGGACCACGGGGAACAAAAGTAGCCCCCCTCCTGAAGGAAGGACAGTGTCAGCACCAATTCCGAGATGATTTGAAGATCTACAGCTGAGTGATACAAAGATAGGGTACAGTTTTGTTAATAGCTAAGGTATTTGAATGCATTTTAATATTTAACTCCTCATTTTAATGTAAAAGTGTCAAGCATTTTAAATAATACAAAAAGCTCCACCTTGTGTCAGATAGCTTATGGCCTATCAGGGTGCTTTTATGGAAAATAATTTTATAATAATAAAGCACGTGGGCTCAAAATAGAGGAGGCTAATCCAATGACATTGAACCCATGCAATAACCATAGATTCTAAACAAAGCCCCATTTCTTTGGGGCCCAATACTTTAATTTAACCTTCCTGGCCGTAATCCCGAGTATGGCTCGGGTTAATTTTCAGTTCCAAAAGCGGTAACCCCGAGCCACACTCGGGATTGCACTGTGGTGTCACTTACCTTTTCCCTACGTACCCCTGGTGTCCTCTGGCCGATGCCGGCATCTGTCTTCCAGGTTCCTTCCCTGCGAGCGTTGGAAATACACACCATGAAATACACACAATGTCATTGTAATCTGTTATGATTACATTTATGTATCAAACCATTTCACCTCAGTTTTGTCCCTACAGCTTTGTCCAGTGCCCTGCCTGCACTTTTACCGTTCTTTCTGCCTGGAAACTTGAGAACGTCCATGGCATCCAAAAAGCGTCCCTTTAGGTCAAAAGTGGTTTTAGACAAGCTAGAAAACAGAGATAGTGATTTAGAATCACTTGCAGAATTGAGTGCAGAATTTTTTATAATTATTTATAATTATTCATTGGAATTCAGACGAAATTTCGGAGATTCCGAATTACAGGTATAACGAATGCAAATGAATCCGATAAGTGTAAACTGTACAATACATTACCTTCTGTAATGACTTAGGTTACCAATCAAAGTTCTTCTTTTAAACGCATTTCAATCATTATTCTGAGAAGACTGTTCTGAGGATCAGTAAGAACAGTGCCAAAAAAATAGGATATTGTGGGGTTTTTATCTTTTTACATACAGTTCCAAGCTCACAAAAATATATTATAAATATTACTGATTAAATGTTGGATATTATTTTAATAGTAGAAGCAAATCCTCATTTGAGAAGTCCCTTATGGAATTGTTCATGGTATTAATTGCAGCAATAATCAAAGTAGAGATTTGCTTGTGTGATTATTTTATTTAACCTCACACTGTCTTAATCTAAATAACTGAAATATGCAGCTGCTTCTGGTATTTTCTTTGCATATTTTATTTTGTGGGTTGTAAATCACAGGGAATATCACTATTAACATTGTTACTGGAATTCCTGTAGTGATTTTCTTTGTTCGACTTCAGGCTTTCTTTACTGAAGGTTATATGCATCAACATCCTGAGGATTGTGAGAAGTTGAGCAAATTGAAAGATCTTATTGCGTGGCAGGTACCGTTTACTTTATAATATTTCCATATCATTTTTTATAACTGACAATGATTTAAAATTACAGTCTCTATCTTCTGCATACTTTCACACTTTATATTCCCTGCTAAAGGTTACTACAGTCTATAATCCCCTGGCATTTTTATTCTGTTGGCACTGCTATTGTTACTTCACTTAGAGAATGTAAAACAATTCTCAGCTGTGTAGCAAAGAGGCTTCCCAACCCATTCCTCCATCATACTGTAGCTGAAATAGAGCTTAAAATGGCTCCCAAATATTCAGTAAGATAAATGATTATAAAATATATAAAAAAGGAAATCAGGATTGCAAACATAAAATAAACGACGGATTGTGAAAGTGAATGAGACAAATCAATAGTTGTGTAACTTGGGCATGCTACACATGCCCCCAAAAAACGTTATTGAAGTAAACAAGGTGTGTATAGTGCTTCTCCCCACTGCTGCCCCCATTCCCCCTATGCTGGGAGTTCCCAGCTGTCAAAATGATAGCTGGGAGATGCTGTAGAAGCATCTTCCAAAATCAGACAGTCTGACAATATGTAACCCCTTAGTGACCATTGACATCCATAGTACGTCACTGGCACTGGGCCCGTTTAAACAGACTCCCGGTGGCTAAAGCCGCCAGGACGCTGCTCACCCATTTGTAAACCTAACGGCCGGCTTTACAATAGAAGCAATTTTGGTGACTCGACTGTCGCCAGATCACTTCTCCGGGCCAGTAAACGGGCCGCCCCCCGAAACCACCACTGTGTTTCCTGGGCTCCGCTGCCCCTTCTATGGGCCCAGGACCGGGAAGCTGGGGAGGAGATTGGTGAACATCCATTCACCAACCTCCTCCCTGCTGTCAGTGCTGGGCTCCTGACGCCCAGCTACAAGCTATTGAAGTGCGATCTGCACTTCAATAGCTTATTTCAAGTGTATAGGTGATACTAGCGTTACCTTAAGGAAAACAAAAAAGAAAGGGGGGAGCGCCACAACCAAATGTGTAATGGTGGGTAAGCATGTCAGTGGGCCAGGCCGTGAAAGGGCATGGAATGGTGGCTTTCGCCCGTAACTAACCGCAGTTAATGGTGGTGCCTTCCCGATGGTGTTGATGTAGTTCGAGATGAGGGGGAAGAGAAAATAATACAAAGTGAACCTCGAGCAAAGTGTAGCAAACAATGTGGCAATGTAGAGACTCACCAGGAGGTTAGGAATTAAGTAATGTCATCGACGTCACCTTAAAGCAGAACTATGAGGTGAGTGCTTTTCACTCACCTCATAGTTCTAGCCAACCTGTGACACTGAGACTGTCACAGGTCGGCTTAGTAGATCAGGAGGTGAGCTATCTGCCGTGACAGGGGAGGGGCTGGATTCCCCCCTCCCCGCTCCGATCCGCCAGCGCTCACTGGCGGAACGGACGGGGGAGGGGGCGGGTACAGCTGGCTCTGCCTCTGCCTCTAGATAGGCAGAGCCAGCTGTCAGGCACGCAGCTGGGCGGATCCAGACATAATTGTCGGGATCCGCTTCAGGTGCGGCGTCTCAGTATACCGCGAGCAGCAGCTACTGAGCATACTGAGCCTAGGGTGATGGAAAGGACACTAGTTTTGTGTCCTCCCGTTACCCTAAGGAGAACTATGGGGAAAAGCCTTAACCCCATAGTTCTCCTTTTAAGAGAACCTGTCATCACCAATCTGCTATCACATGGGGGGCTTGTAAGCCTCCCCTCATGTGATAGCAATTAAAGTAAAATTTTAAAAAAATAACAGTTTTTTTAAATAGTATCAAATAAAAGAAATGTAAAAATAATGTAAAACATTTTTAAATTCCCCCCCCTGTGAATACGCGCGTCATAACGTAAACACGCGTTGGGTGTGCCTACATATGAAAATGACAATCGTGATATACATGTTGGGTATCTCCACGCATGCCAGAGTGAGAGCAATAATTCTAGGTCCAATGTTCATGTGTATCTCAAAACTGATGACCTGTAGGGGCTTTTAAAGTGTCGTCTTTGGACTTTTTGGGGTACTGAATTTTGTCGCCGTTTCACAGACACACACAATTTTTTAACCTAAGCATGTTGGGTATCTATTTACTCGTTGTAAACTCATATTTTATATTGTATTAAAAAATAGGTATTTTGTTTTAGGGCTTTAAATTCAAGTTAACTGCATTTTTCATTAAATGTTTGCGCTAATATAATGCCACATAAAAATTTGCAGCTGCCCCCATTCTATTCTAAAGGGTCTTGGCTTTCAGAAAATATGATATTTTTCGGGGTTTGAAGTAATTTTCAGGCCTAAAATGTGGATTAACATGGGTGCAAAAAATGAAAAAAAAAAAAGGCTTCAGTCATAAAGGGGTTACACACATTAGTTTGAGTGATACAAAGCCATAGTAGCCATGTCAGTCTGTCAGACCTCATGTGAATGAACTCAGCTCATGGCTAATAACCAAGCTACAGTCATAACTGATCATTTAGTTATGGAGTGCTTAGAGCTTTTGCCTTCAGCTTTACATTACCTAGTGGGTGGCTAAGCTGGCATTATGTGTCTCATCTGCCAAATTAGTCTCCTGTCAGTGAACCCACAGAGAATTATCTGGCTAAAGTGCTGGTCTGTGGAACAGCAATGCAAAAAAACGCTTGCTATGCCCAGGGGCGTCCCGAGGCCGGGTATCACCCGGGGTGGAGACCGGGTGACACCCTGCAGTGACTTCACCACCACGCGCGTGCGGGGTCATCTAATTGATGCCTGCCGACGGGCCATCTCTGGGGTACCCAGCAGAATAGCAAAACAGCTAAATAAATAAAAAAAAGGTTGAATTTTTTTTTCAAAATGTAAAACAATAGGAAAGACACCATTTTTCAGTGTTCAGCACTGTGGTACTTTGACTGACGTTTATTCCGTCATGCAATGCTGTACTGATACGAATTTCATACCATTTTTTGGGGACAGATAGAGCTTTCTTTTGGTGGTATTTAATCACCGCTGGGGTTTTTATTTTTTACTATATAACCAAAAAAGTACCCTAAATTTTGAAAAAAAACATGTTTTACTATAAAATGTTATGAAACATTTATTTTCACCCCAATTTGGTATAATATAAAAGACGGGGTCACGTTGGGTAAATAGACACTAAACATGTCAACCTTTAAAATTGCGCGCGCCCACGAAATCGCAGAAAACGTCCGCAACCAAAATTGGCCATAGGCGACACTTTAAACGTTTTTACCGCTCATCAGTTTAGTGTTATCAGTGATTGATGGCCCTAAAATTATTGCTCTCACTCCGACGTTCGCGGCGATATGTAACATGTGCTGCATAATGGGCGCAATCGTCGTTTTCGTACATAGCGCACCCGACGCATGTTTTGCATGTGTATGTGGGGGGGCGGGGGACTTTAAAACATTTTTTTTTTTAATTATTATTTGTGAATATTTTTTTTAGCTTCTTTATTTTTTTTAATGCTGTAATTTTTTTTTTTTTAGACAACTTTATTGCAATAACATAGGGGATTAAGAAATCCCCTATGTAATAGCCAGTTCACCAAACAGGTCCTCTTTATGGAGACATCAGGGGTCTCCAAGACCTCTGATGTCACCTAGGGACCCCCACAGAAGCTGATGAAGCAGAGATCTGCTTCATCAGCTTCTCTCCGGTGTTCTGCATCGGAGAGTGACACTGAATGCAGGACGTGATGTAATATACATCACTTCCTGCATTCGGGGACAGGAAGAGAGATCAAAGGGAAATCGAGTAATGATCTCCCTTTGATCTGCTGTTAGAGCGTCGCCGTGCCGGTCACAGCCGCACCGGCCACATAGGATCACGGACCGGGAGCGGCGACGAGGAAAC
>NW_017306600.1:248948-255297 GCF_000935625.1 Nanorana parkeri | reverse complement strand
CCCACAGCTCCTGCCTGCAAGCGATCGTACATCGCGTGATCGCTTGTATGTAAACAGCCATCGCTGGCTGTTTACATGCTCACAGTTTTCCCTCTCGCTGAGTGCCGCACACGAGAGGGGGGAGGGGCAGGACGTCTTAAGATGCCCTCCCCCTCCTAGCAGACTCCAGTCAGGCCGTTCACGAACGGCCATGGACGGAAGGTGGTTAAAGAATATATGCCCTTCAACTTAACCGAAGGGCTTAGGCTGAAGCTATGGCTGGATCCTTTGGCTCTTTAGTGAATAACCCCCTAAATGCTTTTATTCAAACAAAGAAATTAAGTTCTGAATGGAATCCACCAAATATTTCATAGCCTTCCTCCATCAGTGAGACTTTTTATCCCCTGTGGACATCATGGATGATGTCCTGCATATCCCCATTTCTCCAGTGCCTCACTGCTACCTTCATTTGGCTGAGGTGCTAGCATAACTATACACACAGGGTATTCCCATTGTGGGATACCTAGATGACCTCTTAATAAGAGATCTGTCAGCTTAAACTCTATCAATATAATGTAGGCAGTCCAGACCTTATAAAGGTTCAGTTGAATCCTGAACCTCCAGAAATCAGTGCTGGAACCAGCACATTGCATGGAATATTTTTTTATATACACAGCTCAGCCAACTCTGCGATCCTACATGAGAGTTTGGGGCTTTATAGTAGCCCCCTTCAAGGCAATTCCTTGTGCTCAGTTCCACTCCAGACGTCAGACTCATACAGCACAACATTCTGTTGTTGTAGGACAAATCAATTCAGTCTCTAGACAAGCCAATTCATGTGACACTGAAGATCAGATTGTCTCTGGCCTGGCGGCTCAGAAATCCAGCTCTGGAGTTGGTAAAAGCTTTTGAAGCCCAGGTCTTGTAGGAATAGTTAAATACCTAATGAGATTTTAGTGAATTGTATGCCAAAGTGTTAAATAATATATGAGTTATTTTACCTCAAACCTTCATGCAGTATTTAACTCCTAGTGAATTGAGCAAAGTATCACCAAAATAAAGCTTTGTTTGTCCTAGAAAACAATATATGTATTATATGCTATATTGTGTAATGACAAAATCATTGCTGAGTAATAAGGCCCACAATAGAAATGTAAAAAAAATGCCTTACTATATTAATGGTAAAAAGATCAGGTCTGAGTACGTAGAACCCTTAGGCTGGGCACACACCTTAGAACCATCGCAAGACTTTGTCTTGCGATGGTTGTAAGGTAATTAAAAAAACGTACGATCTGCCTATCTTGGACAGGCAGATCGTACTTGCGATGATCACAAGCCCGCCCCGCTGATGAGCGGGCTTCCGATGACCGCAATGCCGAACGGGCAGTGTGCACTTGCGCACACCGGCCCGTCCGGCTTTTATCTTACGAACATGCTACACACCCGCCGAAAATCATATTGCCAAAATATTGGCAATATGGCTAATGTATTTTGAAACAGCCTAGTTGTTTTAACCTATGGAAGAATGAATATGTATTGATCAGTGAACAATCTAAAACTACTGTTTCCCTCAATCCTTGGAAATCATACTATTGGTTGACCTTAGATAAACCAATATAATGCTTTTTTTAGGTAAAACTAATTTACTTGTAACATCTGTGTTACTGAATTTAACATAATTATTCACTAATATGCATATCTTGAGCAACATTTTGTACATTTCTTCTAAAGATTCATGAGTTTTGCTCAGTGTATAACTACAATGTTGAAGACTTATTCGGTTTATCAGATTGTATGACTACATACTGTACATCGTGTTAAATTTCTGCTGACATTTTGTTCTTAGTTTTCTGGAAACATTTAACCTCATAAAGATCAACTGTCAAATAATCACAAACATGTTAATGATACCTATTATGTGAGATACGCAATCCTGAGTTAGAAATTGGTTATTTTTGTTAATATTTGAAAATAAAAAGCAATCACTGCTGCCCTGTTGTATATCATTTTAGTTACCCCTGCTTGGTGCTGGAATACGAATACACGAGAGAAGGGTGACTGAAGATCTTCGTCCTTTCCATGATCGAATGGAGGAGTGTTTTAAAAACCTGAAAATTAAGGTTGAAAAGCAATATGGTGTTAGAGAACTGGTATGATTCTATCTATTTAGATGTTTTTTCCCCCTTTATTAGACTATTTGCATTTCTTTGCCCTTTATTTACTGCACTATACCCAATGTCTCTTCAGTGTGTACTATCTCACATATCTCTGTGAGTATCTCACAGGATATCAAATAGGTTTTAGCTGTAAGCTCAATTCTTTTTCATAATGGTATTCCCCTACAGTGGCACTTAAAGATTCCCCTGAATGTCTTAACTTCTATCTAGGAAGTAAATGCATGCCTCTAACCCCCACCCCACAGTCAAATGTCTAGGATCTGAGCATGCCCTTTTATTAGCATGCCTGCACATTGCCACATGGCGGTGTGGTCCTGCGGCTATGCAAAAACCGACTTTGAGAATGTTCCTTAAGTGTATTTTCTCTAATTGTAACTTACTATTTTCATATCTGGGGAGATAGTCATTTGCCTGTAACACACACTGATCATTGGCCGCACAGTGGCTTACTGGTTAGCACTTCTGCTTTGCAGCCCTAAAGTCCTTGGGTGGAATCAAGGACTAGAGCACTATCTGCATGGAGTTTACATGTTCTCCCTGTGCTTGTGTGGCTTTCCCCTGGGATCTCTGGATTCCTTCCAAACTCTAAAGACATGCAGGGTCCTGAGCACACCCAAGCTCTCTTAAGATCTCTAATCTCTTAGGTGTCCCGATACCACTTTTTCAAGACCAAGTACAAGTACTACCCCTCATGTACTTGCCTATACCAATTACCGATACTTTTTTCTTAAAGGGACAGGTGACATTTAAAAAAAAACAACAATGCAGACTAATGATTTTAGGCCAATTTCTTTATGATTATGAAGAACTTTAATTTAAGACTGTTATAGAACAATAACACATTTTTTTTTGCTTCCACACAGCTGTTGTGAAACTACAAATCCGATCATGCATCTGCCTCTGGGATAATTTAACCTATTCATTTTAGCAGGGGAGAATTGGGAGCGCCTCCCACGCAATGCAGCGATCCTGCCCAGAGCCAACTACGAGAGGGATCGGAGTAAAACTGTGTCTGAGGGAAGCTGGGACAGGGCCGGCTGTAAATCTTTTACTGCAGTGTACTGGAAGTGTGTGCTGTATATATGTACTACATATACAATACACACTTCCAGTACACTGCAGTAAAAGATTTACAGCCGGCCCTGTCCCAGCTTCCCTCAGACACAGTTTTACTCCGATCCCTCTCGTAGTTGGCTCTGGGCAGGATCGCTGCATTGCGTGGGAGGCGCTCCCAATTCTCCCCTGCTAACATGAATAGGTTAAATCATGATCCTTAGTACATATACAGTACACACGTCCAGTACACTGCAGTCTGCAGTAATAGAGTTACAATTCTGCCCTGCTAATCGATTATCGATTAAATCATGATGCATAGTACATAATAGTACATAACATGTAGTTGTACTATGGATCATGATTTAACCTATATTAGCAGGGGAGAACTGTAAATCTATTGCTGCAGTGTATTGGAAGTGTGTACTAGGTTAAATGATCCATAGTACACACTTCCAGTACATTGCAGTCTGCAGCAATAGATTTACAATTCTCCCCTGCCAACATGAATATGTTAAATCATGATCCATAATACATAATAGTACATAGCATGTGGTTGTACTATGGATCATTTAACCTATTCATGTTAGCAGGGGAGAATTGTAACTCTATTACTACAGTGTACTGGAAGTGTGTACCAGGTTAAATGATCCACAGCACACACTTCCAGTACACTGCAGTAATATAATTACAATTCTCCCCTTCTAACATGAATAGGTTAAATGCTCCATAGTACAACTACATGTTATGTACTATTATGTACTATGGATCTTTTAACCTATTCATATTAGCAGGGGAGAATTGTAAATCTATTTCCTGCAGTGTATTGGGAGTGTGTGCTTTATATGTAGTACATATATACAGTACACACTTCCACTACACTGCAGGCAATAGATTTACAATTATCCCCTGCTTCTTTGACACTCCCACTTCCATCGCTAACTCAGCACAGGCCCCATCCCACTGACAGTCTCACTTACTGGTTGGATGGCTGTCTGATCCCTGGTGCCTGACGATGTGCCTCACGTCCTCTCGTAGTGGTCGCTTGGCAGGAAGCAGCGGCGCATCAGCGCTGGTCTGGTGGACGGCGCTCCAGGTGGTGTCCTAATTTAGCTGGCTGGCAGACTGCCCAGAGGACCCCAACACGCGCGGTACCTCTGGGCAGCCTGAAGCTACAAAAAAAACATCGCCGCTATGTATCAGGGCATTTTCACAAATGCCCTGTGTCGTTCCTGATACCGATGCTAGTATCAGTATCAGGACATCCCTAGTTTTAAGGCCTCGTGGAGAAAAGCACTATAGAAATAAATAATTGTAATTTTTTAGCAGATAAGGCATGGATGCATTTAAAATGTAACTCCAGTTTATAAAAAAAAATTAATAACACAAAATAAATAGCACAGCATAAAACAGCTTTCATTGCAATATTTAACTTATCTAATCTAGAGCTGTCCCCCTACTGTAACTGCTTTCTGTCACCAGACTCTGGGTTGAACGGCAGCCATTGTCATTCAACTCACTACCTCTGACCGAGGGCTATCATGGGCCATCCACCTGTAGTGGCATCATTACTCCAGCCTAGGTGCAGTGTAATTATTACGTGAGCACTATTTAGCGCAACAGTAAGGACTACCCACTACCCGAAGAGAAGAGGACCCAGAAGATCACATTTGTAACACTATTTTGGGGGATTTTTAATGCCAATATTAATCATATTAACAGTTTTTCTAAAATAATTAATTTTATTCACAATATTAAAATGAAAATAGAACTGTGTATGCAATGTATTATTTTACAATTAACCACCTCCTCTAATTAATATCATGTTGTTATACATATCTTAATATAAATGACCAGGAAGGCCAAGGAAATCCAAGCTTCTTCTTCAGGAACAAGGGGGATATCTATAGTATACAACATATATCTATGACACACAATATGCACAGTTGAAAGAGAAGTATTAGGAGAGTAAAATGTACTCTTCCCAATACTTAGAGCTGGCATGTAACACTGCAGCTGTTGCATGCCAGTTCTTTACATCAAGAGCTGAACAATCATGTTTCTGCTGATCACTCAGCTCCCAATTTCCTCCCTACAGAGAGCAATGACTGTCAGTCACTGTTCCATGTAGGAATTCCCCTTTCCCTCTCCGTTCCTCCAGCACTCACTAGAGGGACAGACAGAGAGAGGCAAAGCCAGCTGTCAGTCAGGTAGTCAATATTGTTAAAATCTTTTGTGTGCAGGGCGGCTCTGTTTGGGTCACAGGAGTACATTAGTAAATGTATTCCTGTGACCCAAAAGAGAACAAAAGCAATTTAAACAGGTTTTGATTTAATTCTCTTTTACCAATAACATTATATCATAATATATTCGTGTTTCTTATGTCAATTATTGATGTATAACAAAAGTGTGACTTATTTGTAATTTCTCACATATTATCTACTCAAATGAAAATAAATTTAGTGCTTTGTGCATGAAACCATGCAACCTCTTTTTTAGCCAAGAGGAAATACCAATCTGATGGACCCATAGAAAAGGAATCAGTACAAATATATATCCCACCTATCTCCACCTTTAATTCCTTAAACCTATATTTACCTACAGTAGGTCTCAATCATGGTTGCTTAAAAATGGCAGAGGAGTAGGAAAGGAACCACATCCTTGGAGGGAGAGGGGTTTCTATTATTAATAATAATAAAAATCAAACACGTACAGGCTAGCATATTGTCTATACATAATCTCCATCACTACCTGCAATCAATGTTATAATCACTCACCACTATAAAATATCAAATGGCATGGGCATAGGCCAAAATAAATCACTCATGATTGTGTTTGTGAATAGTGGTCTTCCCTGGCTCAGTTATTGTTTATTCTCCAAATAGACGCCGTCCATTCTCAATTTACAAAAGGCATAAGATATCCAACCCCCCTGCTGGACGCTCTCCCCTCACCACACCATTGTGTCCAATCTGGCGCCAAAATGACATCTGCACTGTGACTTAACATGCCTGGGGTCATATGTATTTGTATGCTCTCTGAGATCAGAGGGAGCCCAGGAAATTGCATAACATAGACTCCCAACCCCTCCAGACAGGGAACAACCATTTACAGCTTTGGCTCCATCTAGTGGTTCTATA
>NW_017306600.1:240048-248896 GCF_000935625.1 Nanorana parkeri | reverse complement strand
CACACAGTTATAGGGCCTGCACATAGAACCCCCATTAGTCTCAGAGGCCCCATAGGACACACACATAATGTCTCTATACGAATAAGACATCCATAAAAATATATACAAATCTGTACATCATAATTAGCAATTTATGTTTTATGATTGATATGCCCAAGTTGGTAGCTTTTCATAAAAAGGGCTTAAAGCTCACTGCTTCATTTAACCCTGGGAACTGTGTAGTTTAAGCTTTAATCTCCATCTGTAGCTTTAATCTCCATCTGTAACAATCTACGATTTAAATCACCTCCTCTTGGGTCTCTGTGTACATGATCAAGAGCCATAAATTGGCCACAAGATGGATTATACCTACAATGTTTTGCTGTGTGTCAACCCATAGGCAGGCTAAGGTCCCCTATTTCAATTGCATATATAGTATATGATCATGTATTGTTTGCCAGAACTTGCGCTTTGTCTTCCCTATATAATAAGCCCCACGTTCACATGTTAATAAGTAAATTACCACTGTTGCTTTGCAGTTTACAAAATGTTTGGATTTAAAAAGTATACCATTGGGCAGAATAACCTCCTTACCCTCAATTAATTTACAGTATGAGCAACTATGGCATTTGTTAATTTCTTTATACTTGCACAGGTCCCCTCTATTGTCACCTCTGTAGAAACTATGTATCAGTTTATCCTGCAAAAACTATGTCTTTCTATGCACAATCTCCAGGGTTTGATTAACAAACTGTTTTGCATGGGGGTCCCCCAATAATAAGTGCAAATATTTTTGTATGATATTGTGAATCTGTTTGTGTTATCTTGTATATTTAGTAACCAATTTGACAGTTTACATTTTTTATTGCTTTTGTTTGTAATAAAACAACATTTCCCATGCTTTTTGGCAATTATTTTGATATGATTAAGGCATTTGGGACTATAGCCTCTGTGCAACAGATGTATTTTTATAGTGTCTGCTTCCCTTTGGAAGCTTATATCATATGCAAAGTTGTGCTGAATTTGTAAATATTGACTTTATGGTTTTAAACATATAAGGGGGACCAGATGAGAGCTGTCAGCATGCAAAATGGCGCTAGCTGCTGTTGGTTTACGATACAGTGTACTCCTTATTGTACTGTCATACCTGAAGACCTCAACATCCAAGAAGGAGATTTTATTTGAATTACTGGGTATAGTTAAAGAAAGATTGTACGATTGTACATATTAGTATTTAGTTTTGCAACAAATTCTTCCAAGAATGAACTACCTCTCTCCTAGATGATAAAAATGTAATCAATGTACCACATGGCACAAGTATCACATGGCACAAGTACATCTACAAGGCATCATCCAAAAACAGGTTACATTCACACCCCCCAGGTACAGGTTAGCATAGGACTGGGCACAAGTTCCCATAACTACTCCCTGCACCTGTAGGTACCATTGAGACTGAAAACATTATGTCTTGGAATTCTCATTATTACATTGCCATTGATGTTGGTCCTACTCTTCCACATCAATGGCAACTAACAAAACATCCTCTGTCATATGGAGATCCTCAATTATGAGTATTTTCCTATACCAGTCCCTATTGTTCAAAATTTTCAAACACATTCTCATAAAACAGGTTATCCATCACTACAATATTTCCCCCTTTATCAGCGGGCTTTATTGTGATACTATGGTTTCTCGCTAGATGGCCAATTGAATGTACATGCATTCTCCCCACCACCATCTATGTTTGAAACTGAAGTATGTGTACCTTCACCACTTTGGGTAATACTTGTAACATCCTTTGTTGATCTCACCGAATCAATAGTTTTCTGTCTATTCAAACACCTCTTCCTCACTAGTGTGTATTACCTTTGTGCCATTTATTTCCCGATTGGGTAGATGTGTGAGTGTGATCCTGGTGAATCTTTGAGGAAAAGAGGCATGTGAGGAGATATCAGAAATTACAACATCCATATCATATTTGTTCCTCCCTTGATTGCTTAGCCTACCATGTTGATTATTAATCCATCGATAGGCATGGCCCTCACGAAAGGCTGTCCTATCTCTGGAGAATGTATTTTTGATATATTACATTATATCTAGGGATGTTCAGATACCAGTGCCGATACTTGGCATTTTCACAAGAACTACCAGGTTTGCAGCGTTTGCAGCTGGGACCTAGCTCTGGCGCTCCACCACTGTCCTGAAATCATTAGTCTGTATTGTTGTAGAAAAACTGTCACATGACAATAAACAAAAATGTATCAGTACTTGTATCTGTGAGTACTTGGACAAGTATCAGTACTTGTACTTGAAAAAATGGTATCCGTGAATCCCTTATATACATTTATAAAAAAATAAAATCATACAATAAAATGGATGTACAAATCCCAAGAGCTCCGTATGCTCCTTAAAAATGGCAGCTGCCTCCTCACTTTTGAATTTTTCTCTAGTCCAGTCTTGGAGCTGGAAAAGTATCTGGTCATGTACTTGGTATCTGAACATCCCTAATTGTATCGATTGTATTTTTACAAATAGCTATTTTTCCAAATGGTCTTTATTTGAAAACAATTTGTGATTTATAAGTGCAGTTCTGTTCAACCCCAATTCCAAAAAAGTTGGGACGCTGTGTAAAAATTACATAAAAACTGAAATCTGTGCATTTCTGGCAAATATGATTTTCTAGAAATGTATATTGATGAGGGTTATAATCCCTTTGGCCTTAGGGTCTAAATTTTGACCACAATTAGGAACATGACAGAAGAGTTTGAAACTCAGTGGGAGAATAACCTCAATATATGATGTAATTATTAATTTTGGAATTTAAAAAGGAAATAGATAGGATAGATAAGGAGATTCTGTCTTTATTTACAACCCCAATTCCCAAAAAGTTGGGATGCTGTGTAAAAACAGAATGCAATGATTTGCAAATCTCATAAACCCATATTTTATTCACAGCAAAAAAAACAACAAATCAAATGTTTAAACTTAGAAAATGTACTATTTTAAGAAATAAAATACGGCATAGGTATACAGTATATCTTCAGTGTAGCAGAACCATTTTCAAGCTGCCCAGTTTTCAGACAAGTGAATTGACCTACCCTTGTCAATTGATTTATTTGAAAAAAAACAAACAGGAATGTACCACACAAAAAAGCACCAGCTGTCTTTTACAAATATTTGTAATATACATTGTTTGACCTTCAGCTTTCTTATAGTGCCACATCACCAGGTTTATTACTAACCCCATAGCAGATTCTCTCATTGCAGTATTAGAGAGAAAAAGGGAGAATATAACTGGTTGTGGAGGGCAACATAAAGTGTGTAAACCAATTCCTTCCTCAGTCACTTTCCTAAAATAGGTATATTTTACTTTTGTGGTAAATCTGACAGCAAAAATATTTTGCAGCCTGACATTGATGATGGCCGAGTTGGAAGACCAAGATCCATGCTAAGATCTTATCGCCAGATGTCTGTTATTTCCATGTCTTCAATTGGATCTGAATGCAGCACTCCTATCAAGACTGTCACAGAAAGGTTAGTCAAAATTCTTGCTGCCTCTAATCATGGGTTCTGCTTCTTGGTGTTTTGCAGGAAATGGTGACTTGCTCTCTCACCTTAAGGATTACTGTAAAGGTAGCTCTTTAAATATACCCATGGATATCGAGCAAATGCAACTGATTACTATGTGTTCCTTTCTCTGTGAGAGCTGCCATCAGTGATCAAGGTCATTCTAAGATTACTGTGTTTACATTCAGTTTGTCTTAAGCCTGTGCTTTAACTGCAGAATGGTGAGAACAAGTAAGGCATTTAATTAACTTCCATGTTTGGTCCAATATTTTCAATGCTAGGAGCAATAAACAATTAATTCTATGCTGTAATGCACTTATTCAATCTCTATAGTTCCCAAATGTTTAAAGCAAACAACCTTTATGTAAGTTTAGCTCTGCCTTGGGCATCCGCAAGTAGACAGTTAAAGGATAATTAAAGCCCCGTTTTTTTTTGCATATATCTACTGCTAGCAAAAGTGTAAAAAGAAACAAAAAAAACGCTGTAACAGAGGTTAATACTTACCTGTGTCTTCACTGCGCGCTCCCGTCCAAAAATGTGAAGATCCTTGGGCGGCCGCAAAGCATCTTGGGGCGAGCATATGCGCAGTTCAAATTTTCGGCCGGAACGCGAGGAGAGACACAAGGGAAGTCTATGGACGCGTGCACCTGCATGCAGACACCGTGGGACAGAAAGTGCCAGCAAGCTCAGAGGAGTCAGCGCTGGATCGGAGACCCGCCGCAGCACTGGAGGGACAGATGAAAACGACAGGAAAGAAGAAGATCGGATTAAGAAACATAATTTAAGGTAAGTGCTTTCATTAACATTGGGGGAGGGGAAAAAATGACTTTAATGGTGGAAGTAAGAATAAACATGCAAATTGATCGCTTATTGTAACACCGTCTATGTTATTTCTGGAGGATCAAAGCTGCGGAGAGGCCTTAGGTACGTTGGGGGGCTCAATCCACTCTCACCACAGTACCCAGTCTTAGTGACGGTTATTCGGTAGTCAATTCCAATATTGAAATTTAATATTGAAAAATATAGACACTCACGTTAAAGGGAAAATGGGTAGAGTGGCACTATGCAGATACAGTCTGGGTTATGACCAAGTAGGTAAAACATGGAGGTTAGAATTCCAAGGAGGTACTCTGCACATTTGTGAAGGAGGGTTAGGAATTGTTTTACATCATTCACCGTTCACCGACTCCACAGACATATTACCTCATACACCCTAGAGGAGTGTGCGTAACATGGGATTAAATATCTTAAGTGCTCTGCACTATGTATTACATAGGTTAGGAACCATTACACAAACAAATATATCAAAAAAAGGGGAAAGAGAAAGAAAGGGGCTTTTCAGTGACCGCTAGAGAATACCGGGGAATTGATCCAAAAATAAGGTCAGTAGATTCTTAGATATAATAAAATTTCATTTTAATAACTAGATTCCTAATGTCAATACATATATATTAAAATTCATCCAGATAAAAATCATAAATAGATGTATACAACATAAATAACCTCCCTGGAGCCCACACAAAAATCATGATTATCAATTCGTATATTGGTCATTGCTCTCATTGTATCCATATCTTATTTCAATGATTAATTGTACATAAATATTCTACATATCATTAATTCAGCTATGATTCTCTGCTTGCTCCAGTCTTCGATGCGTTTCGCCAAACGGCTTCTTCAGAAAGTTTTGGGAGATAATTTGTGATATTTCTCTATCAATCAAACATAAATTAATTTAACTCCAAAATAAATGCAATATTGAAATATCTAGTACCGATACAATAATAGAAGGTAAATACCAATTGTTCCGGCATATGGCAGTATCTGTCCACTGATCCGGAGATAAATCCTCGTACCTCCAGGGAGCAGAGAGAGAGATAGGATAAATATAGGTGGCCGAAATAGAGGGGACTTGAGTGAGCCTCAGTATATACCTAGTGAAAAAAAGGTGTAAGGTTATTGTGATCCATATAGTCACAATGGATAAGTGCTCTTGTATTGTATCTAACCAATTGCCCTATTGATACTTTTTTGTAACTTGATTGGCATATATGTATCCATATCTCTTTGGTCAGTCACTGCAAGGTGTAACTCCCAGCCTTTGCAGACGAGAACTATTGAACTTATTTAAATCAATTGTTAGTGCTAACAGTAAATCTCGGGCAGATTGGAAAGACAGGCAAAAGCTACTTAGTACATATATGAATATAGTGTATCTTACTAAGCTGTATACATACCATTGTAGCCAGGGACTGAACTGAGGCTCACCACCCCACCATACGGAACATCAACCGGCATAGACCCACTCTCTCCGAACTAAAACCCTGCTGCACGCCATCACACCGCACGATATCGTGCGGTGTGATGGCGTGCAGCAGGGTTTTAGTTCGGAGAGAGTAGAGTAGGTCACCGAAAAGCTCCTTTCTTTCCCTTTCCCCTTTTTTTAATATGCTCTGCACTATGTAACTGATCACAGCATATACAATATTAATAGTAATGCGACCTGGTTAGGTGCAAACTGAAGACTCAAGTACGATCAAAATCTCTTGCTAAACAGTATTGGGAACCCCGACTCAAAGAGGGTTGATGTATCTTGTAGTTCACAATCAGGATACCTTAACTTCCCATATTCAATCACAGCAACATGGGTTTTGACACACTGACATAGCAACAGGCATGGGTTATGATGACGTATCTAGTTCAATGAATTTCTCCACAAGATTACAAAGTTGTATGACAGCAGATAACAACCAGTCCTTAGTGGATTAAGGTTACTTGCAGTTTTTTGAGAAGGTTTGTCCCCTGGAATCTCGGAAGAGCAGATCATAGCGTTCCTGGAGGAAACTGACAGCAAGGTCCCAGCATCTAGTGCTGACAATCTGGAGATGGCAGAGAGTCCTGGTGTGTATTGCAGTTGGGGAATAGCACGCCATTCAGCTCCATTAGTGGAACGCCATCCAATCATCCCCCTGCGGCTTTAATGTGTCAGTTGGCGGGGGAGGAGCCGCACGTCGCGCCTTACGTGTGCGGCCACTGAGACTGGTGCTTGAGTAAAATGCCTAAACTTACAAAGTAAAATGCCTAAACTTAATCAGACAGAGCCTGCATCTCTTGAGAGCCCCATCTTGATCTCTGAATTTACCAAGGCCCTTTTCCATATGAAACATGGTAAATGAGCCATCCCACTTTGTAAGAGAATGCCCACTCGACCTTTTCTTCTCTTGGTTCTCTTTTTGTGTACAATTTTTAGTTTACTTTCCGGTTTTCTTTTTCAGGCTAACTTCTGTGGTCCGAGTTTCCTTTTCTCCTTTCTTTTCTCCTCTGCCTCTTCCTTTTTTTGGGTTTTAGACCTCTCCCCTTCTTCCTCCTCCCCATCCTCCCCCCCTTTTGTATATTGTTTACATCACTTTAAGTAAAGTTACGTTTTTTTCCCTGGCTTTCCAGGATTTAATACCCGTGCACCAGGGTTTTGTTTATCACAGGTTAAGGGCCTATGTCCTTTGGGATTACCATCCCATGATGTCTTTAAAATTGGAGGTATTTGCATGAGCTCTGGATTTGGTGGAAATGCGAGGGCATCTTGTAATGTCACTGCCTCCCATTTTGTCTTACCTATGTCGCTGTTGCTATATCAGTTGTTTTAATATATGCTGGCTGTTTGTTTTGCATTAACGGATATGGATTAGCTGCTGCACCAGCTGTTCTTTACCTATATCCTGCGCATGGTTATTGTTTTCTAAACCTAATAAAAATTTTGTGAAAGAAACCCAGCAAATGTCCTGGACCAGATGATTTCACAGCTCTGCCTGCCATTCTTACCGCACACTTCACTAAAGTCTTTAACTTGATCAGTTCTGTTTTTTTTTCATTATACCCGTCCATGCTGGAAGCCCACAGGGTAAAGACCCAACCTCTTGCTCTAATTATGACCCTATATCTGTTAAATACAGATGGTACATTTTCTTTCTAATTAAATTAGCTTAGAACAAGTAGGCTTTAATCCTTGAAGGGAAGGCAATGATAACACAATTAAAGCATTACATATTATCCACTATCTTCATAGGCGGCACGTGGTAGGCCTTCTCTTGTCCACGGACACTGGAATGTATATGCATATTAAGGCACAAATGCTCCACTAGTTTGAAAACTGAAAGGTCTGCATACAAAATGTTATCAAGGTGGTATTTCACCCCAATAGGATTTGTAAGAAATACCCTACAGCACCTGATAAGGGTTCATGCTGTAAATCTGAAGTTGGTTTCCATTCTTCACATATGGTGGACATGCCCATGCATTTCTTCTTCCTGGTTTGAAATCCACTTTTGGATTTCCAGAATTACACCCCACCTCTCATCTCTTAGAACCTCAGAGTTACCTCCTCCACAACATTTTAGACTCTTGGATTTCCTTCAAGAACTCATTAGAAATATACTTACATGATATCTATGACCAAAAACTAAAAATAAATATGTATTTATATTTTGAATTTTCAGAAGTTCTATGCCACTCTTAATAACCATTAAGATCTAGAATTTTGTAAACTTACTTAGACTAAAATGCCCATAGAATGTACTTCCTTAGTGCAATGATACAATTTCACTCGGCCCTGCGAATATGCACTTCCTTGTGCACAACTCAAAGCCTGCATTCTGAAATACAACTCAACGTCTGAAGAATCTAGCATTATCATTGCTTGATGGAAGCAATGCATTGTGGGCTATGTAGTCTTGAGATATCAAGATTGCATCACATCAAGCAGCAGGGAAAGAGATGCAAAGCACAATGGGAATCCAGGAAGTTGTGGAAAGGATGGGCAGACAGAAGGCAGCATTCACTAAGTGAAAGAGATTTTTTTTTTCAAGTAAGCTGTGATTGCATTATCAAAATTTACTGTAGTATGTATTTTCATTCCTATTCTGATGTTATAACATGATATAATGTTCATGATTTATGAAAAAGGTATTTTAAATACATTGTTGTGGAATGGTCATGTTAATCATTATACCATTTACTTTCTAGTAGCCTTGACCTCGAAGTGGCAGTGGCCAAATCAAAACCTCAAGGAATTGAAGTGGGTCCAGTTCCTATATCAAGTGAAACTGAAGTAAAATTGCGAAGGTCTCGTAAAAAGACAAAAAGGAGCAGTGTAGTGTTTGCTGATGAAAAAACTGCTGAGTCCAAGAGAGTAAGTTTTGAAACCATATCTCTTTTATTAACTATCAGACCATGGCAGGTCATGGGAGAGGTCTATGTTTGAACCTCAGGCTGTCAGTGAAAGCTGAAATCTAGATTGAAGCAGTGG
>NW_017306600.1:206623-239662 GCF_000935625.1 Nanorana parkeri | reverse complement strand
ATGTTCTGCCCCGGGCGCCCATAACTCTGGTTACGCCACTGGATTGAAGCAGGATCAAAAGCTCAGAAGCTTATTCATTCAACTCTTGATCTGAATGAATAAACTTCTGAGCTTTTGATCCTGCTACAGATCTCCCCATTGCTCTGTAGCACTATGTAACCACAATAAATCCTCATTATAATTATAATGAGGATGATTAATGAGGGAAATTCTAATGATGCTATCTCATATCATCTTAAACTTCTGTGAACTGACAGTGGAGGTTTTTCCTACCACTGCAGCAACAGATCAATTTATGATGCTCTGAAAGACACTGTACGCATTAAACCCTCAGCACAATGTTATTTACATTGTTTGTTATTACACACCCGCGAAAATGATGCCTCTATAGTAATTCCTACCTGCACAAGCCCAACTAAGCCTTATCGCAATGTTATACTAAAGATTTATACAGATTTTTATCCTGTCTGCATCACAATGTAATAGTAGATAGATAGGCCCAACT
Source organism: Nanorana parkeri (assembly GCF_000935625.1). Taxonomy (NCBI): domain Eukaryota; kingdom Metazoa; phylum Chordata; class Amphibia; order Anura; family Dicroglossidae; genus Nanorana; species Nanorana parkeri. The sequence goes on along the minus strand of NW_017306600.1, from coordinate 239,157 downwards.
CCAAGCTCAGTAATCCATGTTTTATACAAAACGCAAAGAGTAACAGATGCACATTCTTGCACTAGTGTATACTTACAAGAAAAGCAAGAATGCAATCTAAAGAAATCGACATCCCTAAGTTTTGTAGGGATGTGAGTAACAGGTTAATGTTAGTTTTTTTTTTTTTACTGTTTTTTTTTTTTTAAAGAAGAATTCCGGGCAAACAAAAAACATACCCTTGCAGTGGGGCTACCTCTGCACTGCATGTGTTAAGTGTTCGTTTTGTCTAGGGTCCCAAATAAAGCTGTATTACTCACCTGATTCTCAGTCCCACCAACTTCTTCCAGGCTGGTTTCAAGAACCTCTTCTTCCTTCAGTTCTGGTGGTGTAAGAACTGCTAGCATTGATTTGCATTAGATGTGAGGATGCCAATAGACATTTCATAGCCGTAGCAGAGGGGGGAGAGAGGTTAGCGCTGATGTGGGATCAAGAATCAGGAAAGTAAAACAACATTATTTGAGCCCCCTAGACAAAACAAGCACTTACCTCATGCACTACAGGGGTAGCCCCACTGCAAGGGTATGTTTTTATTTTACCTGGAGCTTTTCTTTAAGTTGTGTTTTCATTTAATCTAATTTTTCAAACATGGTAGGTGGGAACCTAGCCAATTTTCTCACATGAGCAAAGCAACAAAATGATTTGTAGTAGACATCTTGTTCTCACTGCTAAGAGCAAGCATATATTACTATTACATTCATTTATTAACTGCCCTCTTCCAACATGGCTGTTGCAAGGTCACATCTTACCATTTATCCACAGAGCAAACGCATTAAGATACATTGTATCAATAGATGCTCTTAAAATGTACATGTGTTTTCCTCATGCAGGTTAGGGTAACAGGTTAATTTAACCTCAGCCCTCATCAACAGCAAATGCTTCTTTGCTCCTATGCTGATGTGTTTCATAATGCTTTTTGACCAAACAGTACCTTGTGTGGCGGACCATGTAACTGACTCCTCTGTCTCACACATGGCAGTGGTGGTGCTTGGTGATTCGCCCAGCCCTGTCATGTGGGATCAGGGAGAGACTACCTTTACCAGTCAAGGGCCTAGGTCATACTTAATGCGTCTCCGAGTCCTCAAGCCCACAAGTGTAGCTGCTGATACCAACTGTCAATGTAACATATAGCTGTTTCCAGCAAGTTATTCAGTTTTGTGAACGTTTTTGCTAAAATGTAAGCAAACACTGATACAATGGTTTACTCTGCAGTTGTCAGATGAACTACATGCAGTTTTGTCCCCAGTCTGTGGCATTTCTCCAGACCAGGATTTCCAGCTGGTCTGGAAGCCATCTTGTTTTAGTGGACCAGGCGAGTCTCTAAGAGGTGTGTGTCTGAGGGGTAGAAAGGTTTGCAGAACCAAAACCTTGCATGTGTATAAGGAATTAGCAGCCAGGGAAACTGATCAGAATGAAAGTCTGAAGTGAGAGACTGTTGAGAGAGCTGATCATGTTGATAAACCAGATCGAGAGACCATGGCCATACATTATACAATCTGTTTATACTTTACCAAAACCATGTAATATGAAGTCAAACCTAAACAATCATTTTAATTAGTATTAAATCAGACAGACCCCTATACTACATAATTGATGGTAGATCTAAAGGAGATTGTACAATTTGATCGTATAGTGTATTGTCAGCCTTAGTATTCAAACACAGAACTTCTAAAAAGTTATTTTTTTAAATATTGAAACCATAATAATATGTTTTTGACATTAGGCTACCACAGTTCAATAAAAATAAAATAGATGCAAAATAGCAGTACAAACTTGCAGAGCAGTCAAATGATTATTGTGTATTCTTGGTATAGGAAGCTGTTATGGTAGAGTCATAATAAGTTGGACAAATATAGTTACATAGTTACATAGTGTTTGAGGTTGAATAAAGATACAGGTCCATCAAGTTCAACCTTTGTGTGATTGTGGATGTGTATGTGTGTACTCGAGTCTCTGTGACCTTGTTTTTAAGAGTACATGTACCCCTGTATGTTACGGTCTCTGAGGAAGTTATCTAAATGCTTTTTGAATGATTCAATATTCTCAGCCGATACCACTGCTTGTGGCAGCGATTTCCAGACATTAACCGTTCTGACTGAAAAAAAGCCTGTACGCCCTTTATCGTTAAATCTTTTCTCCACCAGTTGTAGGTGGTGACCTCTATTCTTTGTTATGGAGTTTACTGTAAACAGTTTATTGCTGATGTTGCCATCACCACTAAACATTTTGTACAATAAAATCATGTCCTTTCTTAATCTCATCACTTCTACCGTGAACCAGTTTAAATTTAGTAACCTTGTCTCCTAGCTTAGGTTTTCAGCCCCTTAATTAGTTTAGTTGCCTTGCTCTGGACTCTCTCCAGCTCAAGGACATCTTTTCTGTGGATTGGTGACCAAAACTGGACCGCATACTCCAGATGAGACAGAACCAGTGATCTATAAAGTGGCAAAATGATTGCTTTGTCTCTACAGTACATTCCCTCACCTCTTCATAGAATTAAATAGTATAGCATTTACAAGGTGCAAATCATTGTTTGACAAATTATTAATTTTACAGCTTTCCAGGAAACAAGAATTTATGAGTGACACCAATCTCTCAGACCGCGTACCAGCACCACAGACTTCTGTTCTCAAGCAAATGAGCTTTGCAAGCCGCTCCATGCCAACGATTCCAGGTATGTTTCAATGCATACCAACGAACATGTTCCCGACATCATAATCAATAATAAGACATCATACGTCCCTGGATCACTTAGACACATAATGCTCACAATCAACTCAGCAAAATCTTTAGTCATCAATTTCCTCACAAGGGTTAACTCAGCACATCTTTTGATCATGATTTTTGTCCTTAACCCCTTCATGACTGAGCTAGTTTTCAGTTTCTGTTCATAAATGACTGACACACTTTTTACATTTTTGATTCTTCCACGGCTGTAACATACTTTCTTACTAAACTTACTAAATGCACCCACACATATTATATATTGTTTTTTAGAGGACAGATAGGGCTATATAATTATATCAAACGTGTACCTAACGCCTCACTTAGTTCAAATAAAATATTAAAAAATTAGGAAAAAACGTAAAGAAAACACTTTTTTTCACAATGCTTGATTATTATTTTTTTATAATTATAGTATAAAAATATTCTCAAAAGGAATAGCAGAGAGGTTACTCACTCTGCAACCTCTCTTCTATCTCCAGCTGTCAAATACGGGAGCGCTATTTAGCGCTCCCGTATTTGTATGTAACGGTTTCATTCTTTCATTAATGAAAGAAAGAAGCGTTTACAAAAGCTTAACTATTTAATTAATGAATACCTCAATACTGAGGCATTCATTAATGACTGGTAACCGATGAGAATCAGCGGTTACCGGCATTACAGGGCCTTAAATAACTTGTCACGTACAGTGTACGTGGCCAGTCATATAGGCACTTCGTGGCGGGACGTACAGTGTACGTCTCCCATCACGAAGGGGTTAAGTCATGCATAAATGTGCAGTGGAACCAGCCTTCTACGTGTTTCGCCAAAGCTTCTACAGGAAGATAGGAGGCAGCCTGCCCAGCTCATGGCCTGGGGCCATAATGTAATCAGATGTAAATGGCTGGCTCTAGGTTGGAGTAGTAGGCTCTCCGAGAAGACCTGGCCTCTCATGACTTCTCTTGTCTTGCTGTCTCCTCGTAGTCCTCTGTGTGCTACAACATTTATCCAGTGATCTGGGCAGTCACTTATGCATGACTTAAAAGAGAACTATGGGGTAAGTGTTTTTCCCCATAGTTCTCTTAAGGGTCCTGGGAGGACATATACTAGAGTCCTCCCGTGATCCAAAGCTCAGTATATGGCGAGCTACAGCTCGCAGTTAGCTGAGACCGCCGCAGCCGGGACGAATCCCGACATTACTGTCGAGATCCACCTAGCTGCCTGAGTGACAGCTGGTTCTGCCTACCTAGAGGCAGAGCCAGCTGTACCCGCCCTCTCCCCCGTCCGTTCCTCCACTTAGCACTGGAGGATCGGAGCGGGAAGGGGGAAATCCCTGCAGTGAGCCGTGCTTGGAGTCACGGCTCACTGCAGAGAGATGATCGAGAAGTGAGCGAGCGACGGTATGTGTTCGCTCACTTCCCGATCTATTGAGCCGACTTGTGACAGTTTAATTATAGGTTGGACTTGATGGACTAATGTCTTTATTCAACCTCAAATACTATGTAACTATGTAACACGTAAGCTCGAACTATGAGGATGAGTGATTTTTCACTCACCTCATAGTTCTCCTATAAGGACTAAAATCATGATCAAATAATGAATTGATTTAACCTTTGTGAGGAAATTGATGACTAAAGAGTTTACTTAGTTGATTGTGAGCATAGTGTGTCTATGTGGTCTAGGGAGGTACGATGTCTTGATGTAAACAACATAATTTGGTTAAGAAAAATTCCGCTAGCAGTAGATATATGCAAAAAAAGTGAGGCTTTAATTATCCTTTAAGGCAGATATTGATTGACCTGGTGAATCTTTGAGCGATTATTGACCTATGCTGAGGTCAAATCTGGAAGTGAGCGGCTTTTCATGAGGGCACACAGTGGTGCTGAGTGGAGGTTAAGGAAGACACCTCATGGAGAGATTTCTTTGCCCTATTGAGCACTTTTTCACAAACATGTGGACTATATACAGACAAACTTTGTGGTTTTTGGTGCTATTAAGCACTTTAAGTGTGTGGATCACATCTACAAGAATACCACAATATTAATTATTATTTATATATTGCCTATTTATGAACACTTGACATTATTGTTTTTACATATTTATTAGCACTAGAGATCTAGTTTGAGTGGTTGGAGGTGTAGAACAATTGTATATTATTAAAATTCACTATTTAGATGGTTTTGCATTGTCCCTGCTGCTAAATTTACTGGCGCATAGTGAATTTACTATTATTAAAATTATTCTTCATGTATTGGTTTAAAACCATGGTTCTCAACTGGTGGGTCGTGACCCAAAAGTGGGTCGCAATTCCATTATCCACTGGGTTGCCACATGCTTTCCACTGCACTAGGTGAGAAGCTCCTCAGCCTCCCTCTAGTGCAGCATTGTCAGAGCTCATGCAGAGCAGCCATTCAAAATATGCTGCTCGGTGCCAAGTGACAGCTTGAGGTGGGGTGGGCTTGAGGTGGGGTGGGGTGGGCTTGGGGTATGGCAATGAGGAAGCTTCAGCTATACGTTCATTGCTTACAGCTCCCTTGTGTGCCCTGTAGAGGTGCCTAGACCTGAGTGACATGACATTCTGGCTCCCGGCACCTCTACAAGGCATACAAGGGAGATGTACAAGCAATGCACATATGGATGGAACTCTACAACAGCACAGCAGCCCACACTGGACTAAGGATCCAACCAGTTCTCGTAAGGTAGGGGGACTGGTAGGATAGGTAGGATCTTAGAAAAAAAAAATTAGTGAGGGCCCGTTCACACTAGTACCGTTCGTTAATCGCACTGTCCCGTGCAATTAACGCACCACTAGCACAAGTATCTTAGCTCTTGTTTAGATCTTCATGTGCCATTGTGCCTCACATGTGACCAGCTATGACATAAGGGATTTGAGGATTCGAACATTTAAGATTGATTGAGAACTTTGTATGTAGCCAGGGCAGCAATTAGAAATCATGGGGTCCCATACAGTCGAAATGACAGGAACCCTCAACCCAACTAAGGCCCCCCATACAACCCGTGGTATCGCAGTGTCGTACGTTGTGGTGGGAAAAAGGTACTGCATGCACTACTTTTTTCTACCGCAATGCACGGTATTGCAGTACCACAGGCTGCGTTGTGTTGCACCGCAGTGCAGCCGGGAGGAATGGCAATGCAACGCACCTGCTGCACTGTAACACACAGAAGGTGTATTGCACAATAGTGTATTTTAATCACTCAAAACCATACAATGTCTGTGGTTGTGTGCGAATGTCAGTGAGGGCCCATTCACACTAGTACAGTGAGTTAATCACACAGTCCTGTGTGATTAACGCACTGTACCACTAGCACTAGTATTGTAGCTTCTATTTAGCACCAGTATCTTAGCTTCGCAATGTATAGGTGTGAAATGGCCCTGAGACCTTGCTGGCAAGAGACATGGGTGGGGCCAACCGGAATCTGACAGACAGCACCCCCACCTAATCAGAGTGTGCGGCTTCTTCCTTCTGCCTACAGATGTTGCCAGCTGCAACATCTCCGCATTTTGCAGTGCTCAGAGTCCTCATACTGTCTGCAATATGTGCACCCAAGGTCGGAGCTCCCCTCCCGGATCCCTCCCCCTCCCATGCTTGAGATGCACCAGTGAGGTAGGCAGTGAGTTAGGTGGACCTGCATAAAGCAGCATTCACCATAGATACCAAGACAACTGCGGACATCCTCAATGGATGTCCCACACTGCAGCAGAGTCACACTCCACCCAGGTAGGTACAATCAATGCCAGAACACCTGGAATTACCCAGATAAATGCCAACTATAATTCAGCCGGACTGACTATAGCTCTGGTAATCATTACATTTCTAGTAACCACCTCACAAAAGGTGATAAGGGCTACAGACCTGTTCAAAAATGTTAATAAATCCTCAATAAATAATACCATACCAGTGTTGTTTCCTGCAGTTCTTTTATTTACATTATCCCTACTAGCCCATATGTAGGGTACCGTACATGCATGGCTGCTGATAGGAGGGTACAGCCAGCCCTCTCATACCAGGCTCAGGCCCCATCGGGTCATCAGGGGGGTGCCCATGCTCAGTTTGGAAGTGGATTTCAGGCTTATGTGCAGTTCACCAGCCAATCACTGGGTTTCTCTCAACCAGTGTTGCATGCTGGGTAAATGTTTATATACTATAAAGAAAATTGCTATGTGCTCAGTTCAGGACCAGCCATGGATTAGTCCAGGTTGGGGTGCTGTCCAGCCTGCCCCCCAGTTGGGGATGCTGGAGTGCGGGAAGTTTTTCACTAGGCCTCAAGTTTTGGGGGGTGCCTGTGCTGTTGTCAGAGGAGGAAAACCAGGGAAGCTGGCTGCTGGAGGTGCCCGGAACATAGTGGACATCAGAAGCAAGTCTGGTGTCTCTTCTGCAGGTCAAATATCTATTCAATTATGCTACAAATGGATCTACACTGAATTATAGAGTTGGAATGGTGAGTCTGGAATCTACAGTATGTCTGTATTACCCTGGATATCTAGGATCCCTGTACCCTCTCTCCTCAGTGTGAAGATGTTAATAAAAGTTCTTCAGCATTATACTTTTGGAGTGGATATCAGCTTTGTGGTGCACTAGAAGAAGACGATTCATGCTAATGGAGCAACTGAATACTAAAACACCTAGACAGACTAGTGATGACCCAGGGTATTCTGACGGCTCCTTCAGGGCTGAGCACTACATGTCTAGAAAATTTGAACTTTCTTTTGTGAAAAATTTTAATCAGTGGGTTAAAATCCACTTTAATACAGTGCATGTTGGTGCACTGCAGCAAAGCTCATAGATTTGAATCAGCCCTAAACTCTTATTTTTATCAGCAGCAAAGTTATTCAAGCTCTTTATTTTACACCAGCAACATTTGTCTCTGATTAATTGTGAACCAGTGTGCTGCGCTTGGTATTGTGATACGTGCTATATTTATATCTGATTACTTTCAGGATTTTAGTCCGGATTTAGGAGGCAAGCAGACAAAGTAATATATGTGAAGACAACACTGTACCCATATTACCTGAATTGCAGTATGCACTGAAATCTAAAATAAGAAGCTTAAGTGACATCACTGCTGATACAAATAAGCATATAGAAAATGTTGCACCAATTATTTGTTTACATGTGTGAAATTTAATTAGCTGGCAAAAGTTTGTTTTGATATATACATTATCTGGTATATTTGGGCATATGGCTAAGCTGACCTGGTTAATTAAGCCTTAGAGAGAGGAACAAATATAGCTTTTTACAAGGCTGACCTCATCCATAAGGTTCTGACTGTTCACAAACAATAGAGACTAGTTGTCCAAATAGTATACCTGTGTTGAACAGTGTTTTTTAAACACTTTTTTGTACTAATAGATTTTCATAATGGCAGTCATTTCTTGCATGTAGTTCTGTTGTTCAGCTACTTGTTTTTATTTTTTTATTTAGCATTAACATTCTCCACTGTCAATGGCCCAACATATGAAGATCAAAATCAAAGCTCAAGAATGAGCCAACCAAATATCGCTGGACTTGAGTCAGATAAGAAGACTGTAAAGAAAAGCAAGATCAATCAGCTTTTTAAAACAATAGTGAGTTTTTAATCTTAAATTAAAAGACTGCAAAAAGCCCCCACTGAACAACTAATTCTCATGATATCAGTAATATGCCTTGCATGTATGTTTTAGTTTCTCTTTATAGGTGTAATGGGTAATTAACAAAAAAATTAGAATAGGAAAAAATGTGTACTGGAGTTCTGCTTCTTCACTTTTCTATTTCCAATCTGCTGATTGGGCAAGTGGAGCTGTAGAAGCATATTGATGATGCCATTTCTGTGCTCTCCACCTGTAAGCATGCCCAGACAGACTGCACAATGCAAATCACTAAAAATTATTCACAACACTCAGCGCTCAGAATCTGCAGTCAGATCCACATTAAGAGGAAACTCCAGTTGCTGGCAAAGGGCTCACTCCCACCTTTATGAATCATTGTCCAAGAAGAGCCACACTCAATGCTTCCTCCAAATAAATCCAAATTGTATTTCAATCCATACACCTTCCAAACTCTCTCCTTACATGTTTCACCCAGAAGTCATTTTCATAGGAATGAGTCTTTCACCTTCATGCGCCCAAAAAATAGAAACCAGCACCTCTCCCACTTGATTTTGACCAGGTGTTCACAATTCCCCGGAGCAAAAGATACAAGAATTCCCATATTAAAATGAAAACTCCATATACAGAAAGATGAAAACAAAACAAGACATATGTATACAAAGATACAAAAAAAATGTATGGAAAAATGCACATACACACAAATACACACTCTCTTGAGCTTATAAGCATATAAATGTGTGTGTATGTACATACACTGGCAGAGCGGCCATGGTGATCCCATTGCAGAAATATCTTCCTGATTCACTTTACAACTTAATATAAGTACCATGCTACGGAATCTCCAATGTTGTTCCAAGGGGCAAGCTAAGTATTAACCAGTGTGTCAGAAATGGATACAATATACCTGAGCAAAGGAGAAGTTAGATAAAAAATCTGTTACTAAATAGCAACTAACAAAAACAGGTCCCTCTTCCTTATAGAGCTCTCTCAGGGCTTGAACACACCAAATGCAGACCAGATCTGCATGAGTTTCTGCACACGCAGTGCAGTGTGTTTTGCCGCGTGTTTTGCTGCTTTTTTGACACGTTCAGGGACGTTTTTGAAAAAAAAAAGATTAAAATGGGCTTTCAGTGCGTTCTAGTGCGTTTGCATGCATTTTTGGTGTGTTTGCATGCGTTCCAGAGCAGGTAAAATAGGGCTTGCTGCAGTTTCTTTTTTTACATGCTCTGGAACTGAACGCTGCGGTGTGAACTAGAGCCCAAAATACAATTGGAATACATTGGACGCAGTTTTGATCCGGTCTGTAACTGCTCTGCTCTGCTCCTGGAACGCGCTTGTGTGTGGTGTGAACTAGCCCTTAGTGATCGCATACATACAGTAAATATAAACAGTTCTTAAAACAATAAACTAAGGCTTTAATTTAACGCCAACAATAAATCAAATCCTAATATCTCATATGATCTATAAAGTGGTTGGGTGAACTATGTGTGCTTAACATATAATAAAAGCTTATCCATAGATATCATAATATAAATATATGTAATCCAAAACCAATAGGACACAACTATTAATATTACTGTTATCATATTATAATATTATTATTATTATGATTGTATATGTGCATACCTATATTTTTATATTACATTATATTTATTCCCAAAAAAATAATACATGATTCATAATTAATGATTTAATAATTAATCATTTTTTAATTCAATAACTCCTGTCTAAATACATGGGACAACCTGCAAATGCATAGATTCTAATTGGGATATAAACCGTAACATATATACTAGTAATAGGTCAATCTCTATGTATGTAGACACAATTGCTTAAAGGTAACAGTGGATGACCCGGATATATACCTAAGTATTCAATATGATCTATATTTTAACAAATCAATATCTTAAACATAAATAAGTAAATATTCATAAGTCATAACATTATTTATAATAATAAGTGACATCCCATTCAAACTGTAAGCCTTTAGGGAGGCGGGTATTCAGAATACCTCTCATTTAGGCAAAAAGCTCTATCACCTCCTCTAATTGATGTATTTATACTCTCAATCATTTGTACTCTCATACTGGATATATCCCTGTCATGCTGATTCCAGAAGTGTCTAGCCACGTTTGTTTCTTTAAAAGTTCTAATATTAGGCAAACGATCCCTCATCCGATCGCTTAATCTTCTTGCGGTCTTACCCACATATTGTTTCTGACAAGTAATGCATGAGATCATATAGATAACAAGCCTAGTCTGACAGTTTACCAATTGTCTGATAGTATAAGCTCCATTAGTACAGGAAACAATATTGTGAGTATCGCCTAGAGAGTGTTGCAACTAGAACAGCGGTCTGAATGACATTTATATAATCCCACAGGTCTTAACCAGTCCCTGGGCTGCTTCTACTCCTGAACAGACTAGGGGAAACAATATTGCCAATTGTAGGGGGCCTCCTGACTATTGTACTCCAGATGTTAATACTTCCTTAAAACCATAATCTCCATATAAAGTTGGCAGATATCTTTTCATAATTCCCTTAATCTGTTCAAACTGAGAACTATACCCATTGGAAAAAAGATAGAGGAATTTTTCATCTTATCAAATTTGGATCTCTCTCCAGTCAAATACACTCCTCTCCTCTTATCCTTGAGTAGTTTAGATCTTGGCAAGCTTTATTCATAGATAAACTAACCAATGAGGAGGAATAGCCTTGCTCCAAGAATCTATTCTCCAGAGTCAGGGCTTACCGATAGAAATCTTCCTCCCTAGAGCAATTTAGCTGAATACACACAATTTGTCCCTTGGGGATAGCTCTTTTAACATGTAAGGAGAGAGTTTCTTTCGTTCTGGGGAGCTTTGGAAGATGTACAGTATGCTGTATCATGGATTAAAATAAAATTTGCATTTTTTGGGAGGAAGCATTCCCTTCTTTGCGGCTCTTCTTTAACAAAAACACTAATAATTATTATTAGTGTCCTGGTGTGAGAGCTACTATAAAGTAATTTACTTATTTATACTAACTGTATTTACAGTAATTTTTTTTAATGATTCCTAATGAAATGATTTTTAAAAATTTGCCTGGAGTACTAATTATACTAAAATGTAAAAAAAGGCTGTTTATACAGGGTGACCGACGGGAGTCGGACGTTTTTAGAACAGGTAGCACATTGTAAGTGGTGATGGGAGGGGGACGAGCTAGGTGCAGTGGTGTATCTTGGTTTTGTGCTGCCCTAGGCAAGACTAAACCCGAGCACCCCCCCCATCCCTAATCTAAACTAGTCCCACCCCTTCCTGTTTAAGACATTTTGCATAACCTGTCAGTTGCAGGATTAGGGCTCCTGAGCAGAGCCTCTCTAACCCTTGCAATGTTTTCCAGCTTCCTTGCAGTCCGGGCGGGGCCTAGTGGTTTCTTGTTCATAATGTTTCCAGTTGTTCTGAAATGTTCAACACACCTGAGGACCGTGTTGCGACTGGGAATGGCCCCGTGTCGACCGACATTGAATTCTCGACTAAATAGCCGCTGCGTTGCTGTGCTAGACTCACCACTTCAAACAAAGGTGTTGTAAGCAAACAAACAATGTTGTAATGTCCATTGCTTCATTGTGACTGATTTGGCATTCCAGTAGGGAGGAAAGACACCTAGCTTATCCCCCTCCCATCACCAATTGCCCTGTACTACCTGTTCTAAAAAGGTCCGACTCCCGTCGGTCACCCTGTACAATCATGTGAAGAGGATAAATGGTTATAAGTTGCCAGCTACATCACACATCCATATCTCCAATGATGCATGTTGGGATGCATGTTGGGATTTGTAGTTTTGGCACAGCTGGAGTGCCAAGGTTCGCCACCACTGGTCTAGACCATTTTTATTGGTCCAGTTAAATATGGCACCTGTGTTATGGTGCACCCAAGTTGGCGTACTTAAAGAATATGGAATCTGCAGGAGCAAGTGTTATGATGGGACCAACTTGACCTAGCCAAATAAAGTAACTTGCCTAAGCATGGCGAGCCAGAAGGACTTCTTGCAAACAATAGTGTCATGATATGGTGACCAACTTACCACTGTTCATTAATAAGACATGGCAGGAGTTTGTTTTTTTTCTACTTTCTTAGCCTGCTCTAGATTTAATGCATACTGTAGGTGAAAGTTGAACACCAAGCAAAACATAACATTCAGTAATAAATAAAAAGTCAAAACCACCGCTTTTGCAAATTTGTGTAGTTTTACAATAGAAGTAGTAAAATGACAAAAGATAAAAGACTTGATTTATTTATTTTTTTTAGTTTCCTAGCCATCTTGGCTACATCCATATTTTGCTCTTGAGATGAACACATTTTATTTGGTAAAGTAACTATGTCACTAGATTAAAAATAAAAAAGTCACCCTGCAAAGAAAACGGTTAATACTTATCTGTCCTTTAAAAAGCTACACAGTGGTTTAAAAAAATTCAGCATCCAACACACTTTGGACACTGCTGATTTTTTTGATAGCAGAATTTTTATACAAAAGTAAAAAAAACATAAACATGGTACGAACTGTACAGAAATCAAAATATAAACATATACCTCCATAATATATACATAAATGCAAATATACAGTACATACTGGCAATAAAGCCTCATCACCATATAAATAACCTCAAGGTTAAATCTGTTAAAAATAAATCAAGGCAACTGGACTTGCTGTATTTTTCTTGAAGACGTTTCACTGGTCATCCAACCAGCTTCTCAGTTCAGAATGTAATCCGCCAGATAAATAACCTCAAGGTTATAGTTCCAATATCTTTTGACATGAAGTTGCAGAGAAGGCCTAAGAGGCACAACCCATCACCTATGCATGCAGCCATTTTCTAAAACTCTTAAAGAACTGAGAAAAAAAACTAGGGTGATAAGACAGTGTGGTGAGTCAGCAGGGCTGAGAGCAAAGAAGGGGTTAACTTGGGAGGGCAGGTACTTCCCCTACAGCCCTTCCTGTTAAAAGGTAACACAGGTGAGAGAGGAGTGAGGAAGCTGAGAGACAGACAGAAAGGTCTGTGTGTGGCTGCTCAGGAGCAAGTGGACTCTATCTTGGTGAGATCACCTAAACGCACTACAATCTTATTGAAGGACTTTATCTTTATGTTTGATGTTTGCTGAGGAAAGCCTTTTACTTTACCGTTTTGCTGAAGAAAGCTGTCAGCCACACACTCTCATATCACCTTAGTTTATTTATTAGTTTTGTTTTTTTTAAATGGTTGCATGCATAGGTGATGAGTTGTGCCTCCTAGGACTTCTCTGCTGCTTCATGTAAATAGTTTACAGATCTATAACCTTGAGGTTATTTATATGGTGATGAGGTTTTATTGCCAGTATGTATATTTGGATATATGTATATATACAGTACATATGTACTCCATACATCAAAATTATTTTCAATAATTACATTTCACATCATGCATGCTGGGGGTGGGAGTAGAATTAGCTGGTGGATTGCAGCATATTATGGCTGCAACCTTATGCAAATATACTTAACATAGAATATCAATGTACCCAATGTGCAGGAGCTTGGAAATACTATCTTTTGGAAAGTTACTAACATTTAAAAATAGTAGTCAGGGGCAGACTGACCATTTGGGCAGTCGGGCACTGCCCTAGGGCCTGCAGCCAGGAGGGGGCCCATCACTGACTCCCCTCTGCCCTTTGATCCACTTCTAGCCCACAGTACTGTACTCCCAGCACTTGGCCTGCGGACCCACTAGACCCTGCTGCTGCAGTGTCCCCTGGCACTTGGTCTGTCTGGCGCGGTGGGTTCCAGGTGAGAAGATAGTCATGCTGTGTACTCTCTATGCAGGCAGCCCTCCTGTACTTGGCCCCATCAGGTCAGCAGCGGGGCCCAGCATGGGCTGCCTGCATAAATGTGACTTAAACTCCCTGTTGGTTCTTCAACAACGATCATCACACAATGCTAGCATTCCACTCAGGAAGCACGGCTCAGCCCCCTCCAACTTCCCCCAAGCAATGCAGCATGTCACACCACTAGCAGCCAATGAACAGCAAGCCAACTGTTGCATATGTATCGCTACAGAGCAGCGCTGAGTCGTCTAATCATGGGAGGAGGAGGGATCACCTACTGCAAATAGTTTGTTGGAGAAAAGTTTTAGCACACTCCTGGCGATGGCAATCCGAGTAAAGTGCCTGGGGGTTCACTTCTTGTTAACTTGCGGGGCACAGTTCGGGCTGGGGGGGTCCAGGATGGCAACTACTATTTGGGTGCCTTAGGGACTGTGTCTGCTGTCATGGAGAAGTAGTATGCTGTTGGTCACACGTATGTGGTATGTTGGTCTGTCGTGTATTGGTGCTGGTCTGTTGGTCTGTCATGTGTTGGTGCTGGTCTGTTGGTCTGTCATGTGTTGGTGCCGGTCTGTTGGTCTGCCATGTGTTGGTGCTGGTTTGATGGTCTGCCGTGTATTGGTTTTTGTCTGAGGTCTGCTGTGTATTGGTTCTAGTCTGGGGTCTACCATGTATTGGTGCTGGTCTGATGGTCTGTCGTGTAATGGTTCTGGTCTGAGGTCTGCCGTATATTGGTTCTGGTCTGAGGTCTGCCGTGTATTGGTTCTGGTCTGAGGTCTGCCCTGTATTGGTGCTGGTCTGAGGTCTGCCCTGTATTGGTGCTGGTCCCTGAGATCTGCCGTGTGTTGGTGCTGGTCTGAGATCTGCCATGTGTTGGTGCTGGTCTGTGGTCTACCATGTATTGGTGCTGGTCTGATGGTCTGCCGTGTATTGGTGCTGGTCTGAGGTTTGCTGTGTATTGGTGCTGGTCTGAGGTCTACCGTGTATTGGTGCTGGTCTGAGGTCTGCTGTGTTTTGGTGCTGGTGTGAGGTCTGCTGTGTATTGGTGCCGGTCTGAAGTCTGCTGTGTATTGGGGCCGGTCTGAGGCCTGCCGTGTATTGGTGCTGGTCTGAGGTTTGCCGTCTATTGGTGCTGGTCTGAGGTTTGCCGTGTATTGGTGCTGGTCTGAGGTCTGCCGTGTATTGGTGCTGGTCTGAGGTCTGCTGTGTTTTGGTGCTGGTGTGAGGTCTGCTGTGTATTGGTGCTGGTCTGAAGTCTGCCGTGTATTGGTGCCGGTCTGAGGTCTGCCGTGTATTGGTGCTGGTCTGAGGTCTGCTGTGTATTGGTTCTAGTCTGAGATTTGTCGTGCATTGGTTCTGGTCATGGGCAGACTGACCGTTAGAGCAAATGAACCATTCGGGGGCCTTACCACATGAACTGGATCAGGGGGATAGAGTTTTGCCATCTGCACGTGCTATACGCGCCCAAACCTCCTCTCCAGTATTAAATTATGCCATTCCCCTGTCAATTCTCCTACTAATTATCCTGCAATTCACCCAGGATAATTGGCAGAATTAAGGAACCTAGGTCAAAATAGCCAAACCAGAAAAATTCTGCCATTTAGCTCACTTTCCAAATTGCTTATATTGGTCTAGATTTTGAAATTCTCCTACCAATCCCTCTGCAATTTCCCTTTCAATGACTAGACCTGCCATTTTAAAAATTAGTGTGGAGAAATAATATCTGTGACACAAGAATGTATATGCGGGTGCAATGTGTGGGTGGGGCTTGTATATGAGCAGAGCACAACAGGGCTCCATAATCTCATATTGCCTGGGGGCCCCATGTGTTGTCAGTCTACCCCTGGTTGTAGCGTGTGAGTAAATTGAGACCAGCATTGGTGTCATTGGCAATAACAGTAACCCCTACACAGGTGTCATTGGTAATAACAGTAACCCCTACACAGGTGTCATTGGTAATAACAGTGGCAAGCTGTAACAATAAGCCCCCTCCCCAGCATTTATGGTCAGTGGCTGGCTGCAAAAGTAAGCCCTCCCCCCATCACTCCAGCATTGGTGGTCAGTAGCTGTCTGGAACAAGCACCCCCCTTCCCTCCCAGCATTGGTAGTCAGTGGCTGTAACAGTAATATGAATCCCTCCAGCACTGGTGTTCAGTGTTTACTCACCTGGAAGTGTGTTGGATGGTGAACATTCTTGAGCTGCCTTAACTCTTCAAGAGAGCAATGATTAGTAATGTGGGCGAAGGAACAGGTAAGTTTGACCTTTCTTCTTTGAACATCAAACTTTTCTTCTTAATATCTAATCTAGCAGCAATGTCCCTTTATAGAGTTAAATAATAGCAGCATAGTAGAAATCATCTAAGAGTTCAATGTTTTGGAATCGATTAGTAGTGATCTAAAACAGCATACAGGCTTTCACAGCTTTTCCTAGATTTTAACACATTTGCCATAATGCTTGCTTAACTAAATTGTTAGTAGCAGAAATGCAAAGCTGTCCTAAAACCATTTTGCATTCTTGGGAAATGAATAAACTCAGCAAATAATGTATTTTCTCTTTTTAGCGTCCCTCCAGAAATACTGATGATGGAAAGCAGACTACAGACTTGCCAACAGAAACCCTGTCAATAGACCTCTAATTTTCTTTTGCAGGATTCAAGCTGTTTACAGGAAATGTGAAGCATCTAAACATATAAACAAAGAGTCCACAAGAAATCTATCATGATAAAAAATATGGGGGGAGGGATTACTGCCATTGCTGAAACATCTCCTGAAAAGGCTACTTACCTGTCTCTTGCCTCAACTTATTTGCCCTAATGCTTTACGCCATTGACCTGTAAGCAGTATACAGTTTAGGAAAGCCGGAGAAAAGTCAGAAGTCCTTATCTGCATATGTGTTCAAGCGAAGTGCTCAGTTGGTTTGCTAGGCAACTCAAGTGTCCAGAAGGAGATCAGCAATCACAGTCTCTGTATTTCTCCCATTGAAGCTTTCCTTTAAGCTGGTCAAAATTCACTGCCAATATATCTTTACTTAGCTGACTAAATGTACTGTTCATGATACTTTTTTATTTGCAGCATCCATATTTTTCAGTCCAAGCTTAAAAATGACTGTTAGTTTTAATTAAAAACCGTATCAAGTACACTGTTCCACTGTTTTGTTAGAAGTACACTAACACAGTAACAATCAATTAATATGTATTTAGCTGTATCATTATCATGTTTGCTCAGATTGACAGAGTTTGCCTATAGAATGAAGTAACCCAAAACCAAAATGTAAGGTATTGGCGGCTGCATTAGTTTACATTTTTTGAGTTAAGAACATTTTCAGTAAGTATGGAAAATACCAGTTAATGTAGTGTCTTAGTCTTAGCACTGGAAATAAAAAGAAAAAAGAAAAACGCACAATAATTAGTAAACATAGCCACGCAGGAACAAGAAGGATTTTATTCACAGGATTGACAGGAAATAATAAAGGGAAAAAAGCCCCAAAAAGGTGAAGTAATTCTGCCATCACATGTAAGGACTAGCAAGCTGCAATATATTTAATTTTTGCTTTCAGGTTTACATATACTTTAATGTCTATAAAGGAGAGAGAAGAAAGAGCAGTCACACAACTCTGTTCTTATTCCAAAGGGAGTCTCATTCTCCTTGGAATGATTACCTGCTGATACCCATTGACATGATGATCATTTACTGATATGGTATAAATCGGATGATGACTCTTTTGTCAGTGAGTAGCTTTAGGCATGAAACAGAAATGTCATTTTTCACTAGAGATCTTCTTAATGGTTAAAGTAATGCATGTTTACCATGTGGCTAGGTAGCAGAGATGTGCTGCTGAGCTGAGGCTGTTGAATTTGTTAAAATCAATGTGTAGGCTGCACACGGTAAATATTCACCTAGATAATGCCATCACTTGCAGATAAGTTAGAATCTACAGTATATATTGAAGAAACTTTACACTTGTAGCACTCAGTGCAATATGCTTAGTTTTGTGTACTTTTATAAGAGATAATTCCACGTACAGTTGAATTTTGATACACTCATTTGTACCTCTTTTAAGTCACTCTAAATATTTGTGTGTATGTCAGAAAAAAATGAAAATATGCCATACTATCTGGCCTTGCTAGCACATACGTTTGCAAAGAGAAAGTGACTAGGAGTATTAGTAAAATAAAAGATCATCAGATTCATTGGTTGTTTTAATTGAGGAGAAAAAGTGTTTTCTCTGGATAGTAAAAACAAAAAAGAAAATTGCACAATAAAACTGTTTATATTTCAGCTCTCTGAGTCCTAGGGTGAAAATCTTTCTGAATTTCCTGATCAGTAGGAACTAAATTTATAAAGTATAGATAAAGTAAGTAATATTAAGGTATGACAATTATATTGAACTTAAATTTGGTACAATTTTTTTATATTTTAAAAATCAGCTTTAAAATGTGTACTAAGGGCATAGCAAAAACAACAACAGTCTTTTCAGAGAGATTGAATTGTTTGTCCAAAAATTGTGAAAGAAAGGGTAAGACAAACATGTACTGGTTTACACGAGAGTCAGGGTTATTCCTATACACCTAATACCTAGTTTATAAGCAATGTAGTTAGCACCCTTTTTGGCATCTGACAAACCTTAGAAAGGAAGATGTTGAATGGTTTATTTTTTTTGTTTCTCATCTTTTCTTAAAGGTAAATACATATTTTATTTGAATTTGAAAAAAATATAATAGGTTCAGTTTTATCTATTTTTTTAAATTTGTTTGACAGTTTGTGTTGCATTTGTTAAGTAGTTTTGAGATAATTATCTATACCCCATGTATTTGGTTTAATAACTTTCACGTTTGAAGCAATTATAAAAAGGTTGTTTTATACTGTTTTTATGTGTTTAATAAAATATATTTTATACATGTATGTATGTATACTTACCGTAAGAATAAAAATCGTATTGCCTAAATATTGTGTTTTCATTGTATTTATCTCAGGGCATGCGCACAGAGAAAATATTCTTGTGGCTTTATTTATATTGTACCCATATGTCCATTAAATCAAATTCATGATGAGTCAAAAACCACAGAGAACCATGCCCGTGTATAACCCTAATTTAATTTAGAACAAAACTTGCAAAATATAGTATGTGGTTAGATTTCAGTGTATTCCAAAATATCCCAAAGCAGAAAATTAAAAAAATTAAATGAAATTGACAAAACTGTAGCTTTGGTTAGAAGGGTGGGCTGTGATGGATTCATGTTAAAATTCGGGCTGCTCATACTTTCCCAGTTCTATCTGGCTCATATCTGTTTATCCCAGGTACCTCCTAAAAAAAAATATTGGCATTCTCCATTTAATCCACTAATATATTTTGTAAGGTATCAGATTTGAATTTGCACATTTAACTCTAAAACAAGTAATCCTGTGAAAAATCTAGAGTTTGGATTTTCTGAGGTGTTATATTTGTACTCTACAGCCATTGGCTCTTTTAAGCAGATGCATGTGGACCTCAAAAATAAAGAACATTTTCTAGTGATGATCGAATCAGGAGAGTCAGACATTCTGAAAGTTTATTTTTGTGAATATTCACTTGCAGGTATACAGTATGTGATCGGGGAAGAATCATGAAATTCAGGATTCTTTGTAGCTGGTCCTCATGAATCCCCTAATATTACATTCTAAAACATTTAATATTACCCAATTTTTTGGTAACATATAAAAGACGCGGTTATGTCAGGTAAAAAGACACCAAACATGTCAAGCCTTAAAATTGCGCACGCGCGCGAAACCTCAAAAAACTACATTACCCAAAATTGGCCATAGGCGACGCTTTAAAAGCTTTTACCGCTCGTCAGTTAAGTGTTACGGCCCGTGTGCCCGTCTTTCCTGCCCGTGTGCACGCGTCAGGGGGCGTGCGCGAGCAGGAAAAAATGCCGTCTGGAGACGGCAACCCGCTGATGCGAGTCCGCCATCCGTCCGTTTTTTTTCTACGGGCGGTTGGCAACTGGTTAATATACTTATGAGAATAAAAAACAAACACCAACTCATCTGGTTTTCTAATTGATTTAATCACTAGCTCTTACATAGAAGAGGAATTCTTTCCACAATCCAGAATATTAACAAACCTGGTATACAATAGATGGTGGTTGGATCTGCAGGTATGATCCCATCCGAAAAGACATTTCCATACCTATGCGCATGATAATGGAATATGGAGAGGCAGGACATGGCAAACAGACTGGTACTGGCTATGTGGAAGGAAAGCTATAGGAAATACTTGGAAAATTCAACCCAAGAGATCATTTATTTTTTCAAGGAGATTTAGTCGGTCAATATTTGGAGACCTTGGTGAGTGTTTACAGAAATGCAAAAAGATTATACTTGCACAATATGACCATGAGAAGATCATATGAAGGTCATCCTATAATTGTAGGTGTTTTAATAAATAAAATGCAGGTGGAATTGTTAAAGTCAAGGCTGGAAAATGAAGAAAATGATCTTACAAAACTGTTTGTAGGCTAGTCAGTCATGTTTATCCAAACCCCTTATTATGGCAAAGTAGCTACATGAGGTTTTAGCTTCAGACTTACCTCCACAGTCTAAAGATTTGATTATTATTGAACAGCTGCAGATTGGAATAATAAGAATAACTAAGAATATATTTGAAAAAAAAATGCTGTACAAGGAAGAGTGGGAAAAAAAACCCTTACACAGTTTAAGGTGACACTAAACTCAGAAGTTAAATGTTAAAAATGCATTTAAATACCTGGACTATTAAACAATACTGCACCTTATATGTGTATCACTCAGCTATAGATCCTCAAATCATCTTTAAATTCATGCTGACACTGTCCTTCCTCCTGGAGGGTGGCTACTTGTATTCCCCATGGTCCCTGTGTGTGTTTTGCGAAGTTGCCAAAGTTCCAAGCTTGCTCCCATGATGGACTACAATCTCAAATTAGTAAGTCACATGCTCAAGATGAGGCTGGACCAGTGTTTTGTACAGTGGTAGAATTATAGTTTTATCTCTTGAATACAGTGGCGTAACAATCACCATAGCGACCCAGGCGGCCGCTATGGGGCCCGAGGCACGTCAGGGCCGGCCAGGACATCTCCCTGATGCCGTGCGGGCCACCTGGGTCGCTATGGCATCTTGCTTGAATAATAACCTTTTTTAATGCATTATAGTAATCTGCTAGTTTGCTAAGTGCAGCTTGGCAACCAGGACTCCCAGATCTTTCTCCATTCCTGATTTCATCAGAGGAACATTTCCTAATAAGTATCGTGCAAACATATTTTTAGGCTCCAAGGGCAAACCTTTATATTTTGCAATACTGAACCTCATCTGCCATGCAGCTGCTTACCACTCAGTTTTATCAAGGTCTTTTTGTAGTGATTCTATATCCCTTTACAAGATAAACAGAATTAGTTTTATTTATTAGCATTACTGTTTTTTTTTATGCAACCTGTCTTTATTGTCTGTAAAAAAAACAAAGAGAAGAGTAAATACATCTGCCTTCTCTGGGGTATTAACTTTTGCTGACCTACAGCTGAAGTCCACAAAGTAAAATGTTATTCATATTTCATAACTCCTACAGTAATGGAGTTACCTTTCTAAAAGGTGGTTACATTAATGTAGAAGATACAACGTAGACACCAAACACAACTATATTACAAGGTACATGAGGCTAGTAAGTGTAATATTGGACAAACTAACCAATTCTGATGGGTATTTGGATCTCAACTGCAGTCCATTACAATAAAATGAGATTACTCAACTCTATTATTAAGTTTTTGAAGGTTAGAAACACAACATGCAGTGAATAGTGCATGTTTCCGTGGTGGACCGTTGTGCAGAGATTTTCCAGTGAGCAGCATAACAACCTAAGCACCAGAAAACTGAGAGTGATCATCTGTGGGGCAGGTCAACAGAGCAGCTAACACCTTATACTAGGGATGCACCAATACCATTTTTTCAAGACCAAGTACGAGTACCGATACTTTTCCTCAATCAAGTACTCTTTGATACCAATTACCAATACCTTTTTTTTAGTGTCATGTGACAGTTTTCCGAAAACAATACAGACTAATGATTTTAGGACAGTGGGGGAGCACCAGGGCCTGGTCCCAGCTGCAAACACCGCACACCTGGTAGTTCTGCCACTGACTCCAAGCTGTAGAGGGACTACAAATCTCAGCATATATTATATAGCAATGCAAAATACCACCGGCTATGGAGGACTACAAAATCCAACAATACACTATACAGCAATGCAGAACAATATGAAACTACATACTCTGTGTTGCTCACCAGGGCCGTGCAGCATCTCTGGAGGCTGCGCAAGGTCTGACCAGGACTGTGTGGGGTCTCAGGAGGATGTGTGTGGTCTCACTAGGGCTGTGTCGGGTCTCAGTAGGATGTGTATGGTCTCACTAGGGCTGTGTGGGGTCTCAGGAGGATGTGGGGGGTCTCACCAGGGCTATGTGCGGTCTCGCCGGGGCTGTGTTTGGTATCACCAGGGCTGAGCGGGGTCTCAAAAGGATGTGCGGGGTCTCATGAGGGATGCGGGCCATCTCGCAAGGGCTGTGTGCAGTCTCACCAAGGCTGTGTGGTCTCACCAGGGCTGCATGCGGGTCTCACCAAGGCCGTGTGCAAGTCTCACCATGGTTGCGTGCGGTCTCCCCATGGCTGTGTGTGGGTCTCACAGGGCTGCATGCGGGTCTGACCAGGGCTGAGTGTGGGTCTCACCAGGGCTGAGTGTGGGTCTCACCAAGGCTGTGTGCGAGTCTCACCATGACAGCATGTGGTCTTACCATGGCTGTGTGCGGGTCTCACCAGGGCTGCGTGTGGGTCTCACCATGGATGTGTGTGGGTTTCGCCATGGCTGTCTCACCAGTACTTGCATGTGGGTCTCACCATGGCTGTCTCACCAGGGCTGTGTGCAGGTCTCACCATGGCTGTGCTGTCTCACCAGGACTGTGTGCGGTTCTCAACATGGCTGCATGTTGGTCTCACCATGGCTGTGCGGTCTCACCAGAGCTGTGTGCAGATTTCACTATGGCTGTGCAGTCTCACCAGGGTTGCGTGCAGGTTTCACCATTGCTGTGTGGTCTCATCAGGGCTGCATGCGGGTCTCACCATGGCTGTGTGATCTCACCACAGCTGCATGCGGGTGTCACCATGGCTGTGCGGTCTCACCAGGGCTGCGTGCAGTGTCTCACCAGGGCTGGGTGCGGGTTTCACGATGGCTGTGCAGTCTCACCAGGGCTGCATGCAGGTTTCACCATGGCTGTGTGGTCTCACTAGGGTGTGTGCGAGTCTCCCCATGGCTATGCGGTCTCACCAGGGCTCCATGTGGGTCTCACCATGGCTGTGCGGGTCTCACCAGGGCTGCGTACAGGTCTCACAAGGGCTGTGTGTGTTCTCACCAGGGCTGCGTGCAGGTCTCAACATGGTTGTGCGGGTCTCACCATGGCACTGCATGTTGTGGTTCTAACCTTTAAAATCTGTCTGTACCACTTGCTGCCATGCCCAGACATAAGATCTCTGCCCACCCATACAAGCACTCTAAATCTAAATAGGCAATACAGACAGAAGGAGCTTAGTACTGCCCCCGCTGTCTCCTGGGTCTGTCATGAAAGTGAAAGGTAATCATTCACAATAAACATACAACGTGAAACAAATATAGCCTTGATTTGATGACTGTATAGGACATACAAAACCCTAGTGCCCACTCACTCAGTTTAATTTTGTTGAGACCTTTATAAAACTTGTTGAATGAGATTTAAAATGGTTTAATTGGTCCAGTCTATCTATGAGGAACTTTCCATCCACGTTTAGTAAGGCTGAGTGGGAGGCCCTCATCCATGATGATGATACCCTGGCACTATTGTTATAATGAATAAGACTAACAGGGTTATTCACAAAAGGGTGAAGAGTTTGGAGAAGGAAGGAAAAGTGGACAATCTAGGACAACATAGCTGAATTGGAAAGTGGGCTTAATTGGATAATTTTTCCAGATCAGCTAACTGTGTTTGCATTCCATTAGTACCGGAATATTTCTCTCTACCATTTTGTTTTTTTGATAAGGTATACGCTAAGAGTAAATTTAAAAGATCCAAAAGCAAGGCCAGGGTACAAAAAAATGAACCTTTGCTCTGCTTTAAACCTGAAAAGCATTCTAACTGTATTCCCATTTCTCTTACTTTTTCCTCAAGTTTTAGACAAGCTTATTCTATTATTCGCAAACATTATTCTCTAAACTTAAGTGTAATTATTATAGTACAATGTAAAATGCCTAATAAATAATTTAGCAGATTTTTTCCATCTGTGTGGCATTGTTTCACTTCCGTGTACCATGTGAGAAATGTGCAAGTTACCAGATTGCATTTTTCAGACACATAATGTTGCACTATGTTCTTAAGGGTCACCATAAACTACCTGATACCCACAAGCGATCCTCCTGATTCAAGCTTTATTTGATATATTTGGGTAATTTCAGGCCTTCGAATAATGTAATTCAGATGTCAAATAGAAAACTTACTAATTGTAGTACAAGCAAAAAAAGAAAAAAACATTGAAGGGAATTTATCAAAACTGGAGCAGACAAAATGTGGAGCACTAGCCCATGGCAACCAATCAGCCCCTCTTTTTCATTTTCAAATCTTAACTGAACAAACTGAAGAGAGAAGCTTATTGGCTGCTATGGGCAACTGCTGCAGAGTCTCTCTGCTCCAGTTTTGATAAATTCCCCCCTGTGTGTATTCTTTTAAACACTTTACAATATCAGTACTATAATTACCTGTTTTCTACACACTCTTAAGATGACAGCATTGTACAGAGATAACTGCGTTTTTTTTTTTTACTGTATACTACACATGTATGCATGCATAAATGTAATGCTCATTATCTCCACAAGGTGGCAACATTTGCCACCTTGTGTTAGCGTTTGCCATTTGTGTTGGTAATGTGAAATAGAAACATAGCAATGAAATACACTGTAATGTATTTCACAAGACAGCGTGTAAGCAGACACACTCAATTCATTTTACTGAATTCAGGGAGACATTAGTGTAGGGTTTGTAGGCACTGACAGGTCATTTAACCCTTTCACTGCAAGAACTGTTTTTGCAGGGCTTTTTGCACACATGTTATAATACACATTTCAAGCCTGGAAATTAGTTAAAAAACTCCCCAGAGTTATATATTTTCTGAAAGTAGAGTCCCCTGCACGCAGCAATACTTAACATGTGTGAAACAATTGTCGATTTTGTACATAGGCGCAGCCAAGGCATGTTTGTGTTAGTGTGCGCATTCGCCTGAGATTGTAGTCCATCACGGGAGCGGGCTTGGAGCAGTGGCTACTTTACAACACAGACAGGGACCCTCAGAAACAAAAGTAGCCGTCCTCCAGAAGGAAGGACAGTGTCCGCACAAATTCAGAGATGATTTGGGGATCTACAGCTGAGTAATAAATACATAAGGTACATTTTTGCTAATAGGGTACTTGAATGCATTTTTAAGATTGAACTCAATAGTTTTATTCCCTGTGCTATTCCTTAGACCAACACTAGAGGGAGACATTAGCTGTAGAAATGAATTGTGGAAATGTCACCTGCGAAGTCTGCACATATTTAAAACTGGCAACTATTGAGGAAATTCAATTAAAATAGAATTAAGGAGAACCAAGTGTGATATATCTTCTAAAAGATCCTGTAATTCTATTACAAAAATATCATAATTATCCCAAATCGATGTTCATGTCAAAGCCACCCATATGTAGATGTTTTTTTTTTTTTTACAGAAATGATTAGCAGCCAACACAGATGGAAAATAAAACCATTATCAAATTAAAGCATCTACTCATGTAGTTGTGCAATTGCTACACTGAATCAATTATCATTTACTTGATTACATTTGTTTAATTATGACTATTTTTAATTACAACATGCTCAAACATCCAGTTTTAACAATGAAAAGTCTGCAATATTTGAAGTGTTCTGGAGTGTTTCTTGAGGAATAAAACAATGTAAACAGATAAAGCAGGTCAACCCCAGAATGCTGTGATGCATTCATTTATTCAATGAACCACTATAAATAATGATTTTGAAAATTCTCCAAAACGTAGCAAGTATCATGTACAGATCATTTATTGTTGAAACAAATGTATAATATGTAGAAAGAATTGCGCTTTGAATGAGCCCTATATCCTACTAGGGGTTGCTAATTATATTTTTTACAGGCACCAAAGATGAACATATTACATCAATGTCACTCTAGGAGCTGGAACCACTGCAGTGCAAGAATACATCATAAAAGTAAACTATCACAACATAATACTCAGGGATCTGTTTATAAATGTTTTCACACAAGATTCACCCTCTACTGTACACAACCTGTAGGCTCTTTGTATGATGTTCCAGTGGATGTGTGTGCTCCAGTAGCTTCTGTTTTCCTGTGGTGCCCACAGAAAACTGTGCAAGCACACTGCATTGGCACGGCTTGTTGCGGAGCAAAGGAAAGCTCAGGTAATAGTGACAATGCAGCAGCTAAACTAAGTAAGATGTATCACCCAAGGAAAGGAAGGTCCTGTGGATGTGTTTTGCTTGTATGATTTAATTTACAGGAGGCCCTAAAAACAATTAAAATGTTTGGCATTACAGGAACATGTGCAACAACAGATACACTTCAGGACACACATTTTTTTGACACGGCCTTGCACAAGTAAATACTTATGTACTACTTGTATACTTACTAGCATGTAGCTCAGCGATTTCACTAAATCATAGTGTATGGCTTTTGACCTAGCCATATGACTACCATCACTGTGCATAGATACAGTAGCTCATTTAATATAAAACACGGTGACATATTGCAGGGCAAGTGGACTCGATACACTGTTATGCATTCTGTTCAGTTATCTAAAGCAAAGTATGTTGGCCTTACCCTGGCACTGCCTCTCCTGGTTCTATCAGGATGTTCAGCTTACGCCAGGGTCATATGACTGAGAGCTGCTGCAATGACTCATGTTTTTTTTCGTACTAAACATCTATTTTATATATTTTTACTGTAAATAAGTACACATTGCCACAGGCATAAACCATCCCGAACTGCTCATCAAAGCCAGGATTGCATTATGCTCAAGATTTACTGAAAACAAAAGTTGACCTTTTATAGCCACCAGGATACTCCACATGAGTACAGAACATTACCCTGTAATGTACAAGGACAAGCTGAAAAGTTTGCTGAATGCTGAATATTATATTATGGCACTATTTAACCTGCCAAAATGCTAATGGAAACAGTATTAGCATCTGAATAAATACTGTATACTAATTGCTAAGGCTATGTAATCATTATCTTTGGGTAGTGTTTTGCAGTGTATTCATATTTTTAGGGGTTTTTTTTATTTCTGTATTTATTTTAGCTTAAAATAAAACCCTCTGCATAGTGATAAACTTGAAAACACAAAGCTCACACTGTATTAATATAGCAATATTTTCTTCCACTTTCACTAATACATTGAAAGCTAACCCTCCACATCAAGGTGTCCTCTGGGAGGCTGTTATGTGTAATCATTTCAGGGGGAAGGAGTCGCAAGTTATCAACCCAGAGGAGGTATATTGGAGCCACAGACCATAAGTACGGCAGATCGTAAGGGTGAATTGTAAATATGTCAGCAGTGCTTCATAAGACACACACAAAGGGGCACCATTACCATCATAACACCAAAAAGCCAATGAACAAATATTCATAAAGCCAATTAACAAATATTTACAAAGCCAATGGCTTGTTACAAAGTTTGAGTTACCAAATGTTTAAAATTTTTACCAAACGCTTTGATTTTCCACTATTTTGTCCTTATATTGTTAATACCAATTATGTCATAAATAATGTAATCATTTAATTCCTGGTTTTCCTTTACAACCTAAACTTTTTTGGCATGACTATTGTCAACCATTTCACAGATTTCCATTCTGAGGTTTATATTTATTAAGTACGGAATAGGAATAAAATGTTTACTCTATACATTGCAGTGCTTAGTAAGAAAATACCCCTTCAGAAACCCAGAGATAAAGTTGAGGAATTAAATTATAGTGACCCTCATCATATTCAAGCTTTTGGGATTTAAATCATATTTTCTGAAATGTGTTTCTTGCAAAAACAAAATTCAGATGACAGTTATACATTTGTAAATTTTTTGTCAATATACAGCACAAAAATATACTAATAATTAATTTAAAAAAAGTTACACATAATGCCATGCTTGTGGAGTGCAGACATGTTAAACACTTTATAATTCAAATGGATAATAATATAATTTTATATTCTAAGCTATATATAGTTGAGTAGCGACTAATATTGAACACAACATATGCGGTAAAAATTGTTACTTTGTGTTATTAATGAATTGCTGTACATTCAGAAGTTATTTTGAAGGTAACATTCTCTTTAAATGGTATTTCATACTGTATGCTAATCAAACTCACAATGGTCACTGCTTTACAGAAAAAAATGATATCTTTTAGAATCAATGATGTTAGCAACACCTGAGAAAATTAAAGGGCATTTACAAAAAAAGAAAAGACAGACAAAATGTCACCTATTAGATAAATAATGTTATCACAATAAATAAAGCCTGCATGTTACAGTGTAATACAAAATGTGTTATGGAAGCAGACATTTTTTATTATTCTCTTTGGTGTTCAGGCTATAGAGGGCATTGTTTTGAGCTTCTGACCAGCTATCTAGTTCAGATCAGACCTAAAGAACTGCAGAAATGGTCTTAAAACCTGATCATTCCTGGCAATGGCTGTAAGAACTTGAAAAGTAAACTCAATTTCTGCATTGTTTCAGTCAATTCAGCAACGCACCTTCTATGAAGGCCATAAGGATGTCACAGTACGGCCTATTTTAGGTTACCACATTTTACAAGTTGTTTGGGAAATAACTCCGGTGTTAGACTCAAGATTGACACAATTTCATGTATCTGCTCATGTTTTTTCTCATAATTCACTAACACACTATACAGGAGACGTTGTTTGTTTTCATTACAAGGCAAAGATCAGGGGTTCAAGACTAAATTTGTTGTGTCACTAAGACTTTTCCCACGCACCTCCACAAAAGAATCATTAACTCTTTGTCGCAGTTTTTTTTTTCGATATAACCAGATATACTGCGCTGTCTATTTACTATAATCTTCAGACTGCCGAAATAAAGTCAAAACAGTAAACACCACTACTGTGTATGGTACTTTAAAGTGATCTACTCATAAGTAGCAGTTTTCCAATATTTACAACAAATATAGTTGGCCGTTTAAGGCCCTTTTATAATGGACAGACTCCAAATAAAAGCAGAAAAAAGAAAAACATCCAGTATGGCAATTTGAATATTTATTGTTTATGCTCCGAGAATTGCTGAAAGCTCTAAATTATATGCTCTAAGCAGATATTCCTAAAAATAAGTGTTATTCCTCAATAACATCAACACAATTTTATAACATTAAAAAAAATCAACATTGTTTTAGTCTCCTCTGCTCTGACACATTCAAATCCCCTGTGGATTACATGATTTCCAAAACACGTTAGTGTTGTTCAAAATGCAAATAGGGATGAAGATCAAAAGTTTGATGATCAGCTACTCCAAAGTATAAACTGTTACCCTTCACATTAAGAAAAGGGAATTTTCACCTGATACTTACAAAGGCTTGTCAGCTGTAATATTGTGTGCATGGCCAGTGCAAGCATAGCAAACCTAAGTGCCATGGCAGAGTGTTAACAGTCATGGCACTGTTCAAGAAGCCAATCAAGAAATACGTAACTAATTGTGTCCATACACAGAGTTAAGCAGTAACACAATCATTCCATAGAAATTATAGAATCGAAATTTGAAAGCTATATAAGTTCAAAAGTATGAAAATTTAAACCAAACATTTTAAACACACTGCAAAGTTGATGTACATAACAATCCAGCTAAACTTACCCTATAGATGTTTTTTTACATTCAGGTATTACATTAAACAGTGTTTTAATCTGAGAAGTAATTTCCAATTGCATTATAGCATTCACAAAAAAAGCTGATAATAATGTAATAATGTATTTTCTTATCATGCACATTACAGTGTCATATTAAGAACAGAAAGTTAGCACATAAACAATACAGGGGATCTTTGTGCAAAAAACAGTATGTTACATCTAGAAGTGATAGTTTCACAATATGGAATGGCCTTCTTCTATATCCACAACTAATTTCAGCCATTGGAGCCTTTATACTGCTACGCATGCGTGTTGCTCTACAGTGTATTGAGTAGTTTAGTAAATCAAACAGTGTGAGGTCTCTAGTGTGAATCCCTTATTTCCCCATTTTATGTTCATCTTCTCTCACTCACCAAAACATAAGATTTAATTGAGTCTTCTGCAGAAAGTTTGCCTAGATAGTGTGAGCTCTAAGGGAGGAGGGGGGTTCCTCTATGGTGCATCCTGTAAAAAGGGACTTAAACCATCTCAAATGTTGGCACCATAACTATCTGCTGCTACTGTTTATTATTTAGTGTATGTGCCATCTTAGCAGCTACTTAAGCATGTGAACTTGAGACTACATAGAGTAGGGGCATTTATATTATTGGCACAGAACTGGGCAACCTGTGCCTACCAGCTGCTGCTTAACTACACTTTTTCTGTGAGTCTGCTGGACCTTGTATTTTACATGATGTGGAAAATTAGGCTGTGCAGTTCTGTTCCCCTATTCACAAAGCCATAAGAATGACTATGGAGCAGATTCGTGTTTGAGTACCAGCTTGGTTTCAGCCTTAGCATCTTTATACAAGTGTCATCATGTCTTAATGATGTCTGTTCTGTCTGTAAAATATTGTGCCAGAATTGCAACTCCCTCACACATTTTGAAACTCTCCTAACTGATGTTTACCCACAGAAATTGCTGTTTTATAACTGAACCTCAAACAATTTTAGAATAACAATACAACCCATTTTACACATAAAAAAACTCAATACAACTTGGCGTATCTATAGGAGTTGTAAACAAAATGCCAGCCAAGTCCTTTTGTCATCTAAGAGTGCAAATGTCTCACCAAGAACAATAGTTGGTGAGCTATTTACCCGTCCTCCCACAAGTCACATGCCACTGGGATCACTTCCAACATGAAAAAACGCTTGTCACTAAACCCATAAATGGTTCATTTGTTGCACGTAATCCTCCAAACGGTTGCATTGATTACATTATTATCTGCATATGTATAGCCTTCCTTATACATTTTAACCTTTCTGAAGAGATACTTGTTGTGAAGTCCCTGCCTCAAACACAAATTGTTAGCACACAAGATTACATTTACTGTACATATGCATATTATAAGTGTTTAACTATAGGATTTGTGTTGTCTAAATACATTTTCTAGAAGGTGGCAAAATATATTGGAACTAGCAGTGATATCAGCAGAGAGTATTGCATCATTAAAAATCATTTAGGGCTGGATAAGGTTTATAGGGAAGCCTGGGTGAATTATTGTGTGTGTGTGTTTTTCCCTCTCTATGAACAGAGAAGATTCTGCTCTCAGTATAGATACACTGGGACAACCTTGGGGATCCATACAGTGTTATGCTTTGCACTTGGTCAAGATACTTGCCTTAGTTCTAAGGGGGGGGGGGGGGTTCCCACAACCCCTGAACTGCATGGGTAACATGCTTGTTTTGCCCTGAATATAAAAAATGAGGTAAATTACTAGCCTTATTTCTTAGTACCTCAGGCTTCCTCTGTGCTGTACTTCTAGGCCACCAAAGACTCTTCTCGTCACCACTCTACCCTGCAACTTTGGTATCGTTACATATAATGCAGGGCTAGTGTACATTGTATGTGAGGATGCCAAAGGTCTGTCCACATCCCAGAACCCTCACAGAGGAGAGGAGCATTGCCTGCTGGAGGAACAAGGGATGAGGTACATTATTCACCTTACTCATTATCCCCTAGACAAAATAAGCATTTAACCCATGCAGTGCCCAGAGCCAGGAGTTCAGATTTTACATATCTGGGGAGTGTGCAGAGATGGTGGTAGAGGGCATTGTGGTCAGGATTTTGGAGAATAGCCTTTTCAGGGAGGGTTACTTTGTAGAGTTATGGCCCTAAAGCAAGCAGTGCAGACTTCACTCTGAATTACAAACTTACACAGATGGCACTGTAACACCAGGCTATACTACACTCAGCAGAATCTATAGTTACAAAATAATATATATCTACAGTTAGAAAATCCTGATGGCATATTTGTATGTACTGGGGTCTAGACACTAATGTGTGATTTTCATTTTCTTCAGTTTAACTGGTTTCTGGCTGGGTTGCCACTTACTGCCTGGCAGAACATTGGTA
>NW_017306600.1:194102-206542 GCF_000935625.1 Nanorana parkeri | reverse complement strand
CAGTATAGTAATACAAGAAAGATGCTGTTCATGGATAAGGCTGGGGTGTGGGCGAGGGGATCCTGGAGGCAAAGGAAAGGTGCAGTGCAGGGGAGATGACAGGGAAGAGACGTAAAATGGGGGGCTGAGAAGTGCTAATTGGGGAAGGGGAGATAGTGGAAGAGAAAAGCAGTGTGGGAAGATTCTGAAGGTACACTAGAGAAGTAATATTGAGATATGATAAAGGTAGAGAGTAGCATTGCAAGGGGATCTTGAGGTGGACAATAGGGGCTTTACAAAAAAAGGAAGTGGGGGAGTGGAGGCAATCAAAAGCATCAGTACAGAGTCCAAAGAGCAGTACTGAAGGCTAATGGAGATGCAATAATGAAGATGTGGGTGCTGGAGGAAAAAAAATGGCTTTACAAAGATACGAGACACTAGATGTAGATGAAAGCAGAAGTACACAGTGGGTGAAAGCAGGTGAGAGGAGTAATACAGAGGAGAGCTGACAGACAAGGGACAATGGAAGTTGATGAGAAGAACAGAAGGGCTCTGGAGACAGGCAAAATGCACAGTACAGTGAGGGTGTGGAGAAAGAGAGACTTTAAAGAGAAGTGGGGCACTGAAACTAGAGGAGAAGAGCAGTATAGCGAGTAAGATCAGCACAGATTGGGTGGGGCATTGGACCAGCACTCCTTTGTTATCACTTTGGCTTTTCTTGTCAGGGTGATGCCATTTCTTCACTCTAAAGTGTAACTGCTAAAGTGGTAACTGTAGAGATTACAGTTGATTTGGTGACCACCACAGTTATGCCCACTGCTGTATTGTAGGCCCCTTGATGGCGAAAGCACAGAGGCAATTTGTAAATTTTTCCCCCTTTCATCTAGACCTGTAAATAAGGAAACAAACATACACATTTTATACATAAGCATTAACAATTAAAATAATTTATGACAGAATATTTACTAATCTGACCAAATGTAAGTGTGTCCTGTACTACCATACCAGTCCTCCAGGCACACAAACTTTGATGGCACAACAGCCATGAAAGCTTTCTAAAACAAACAATATACATACACTATGATGCAGTTACAGTACATAGTGATGTTTTAGATTTGTAACAATCCTCCCCTAAGCCAGGCTCCTAAAAAGAGGTAATAAAAGCTTGTATGGTTTATAATGTCCCTTGTGCCAGTGCACATTTGATTTGATTAGGTCTGTATATTTAGATTCTCACACAAGCCCAAGTGTGATACCTTTTATTTAAAGTGACCCTGTTGTCATTCTAAAATAAATAAATAAATGACAGGCAGCTTGTAATAGAAAAAGCTTTATATTAGAGGTGTACCAAAATTAAAAAAAAATTAACTTTTTTAAATTTTTTCAAATATATATATTTTTTTAACTTTTTTATATTTTATTTATTTTGTATACATTGATTTGTTTTTAATAAATATTTTTATTTTTTAACTTTATTGCTGGGGCTTCAGTGAAATATAAGGGGTCTAAACAAACCCCTGATATTTCCCTTTTAAAATAGAAAAAGAAATTGAGTACACAGAGTCCTCAATCTCTTTTTCTGCATCCCCTGTTATACATGAACAGGAATTCTCCATACTGAGTGTTCCTGTTCATTCATAACTTGTGGAGATAGTGTGAGTTACCATGTCCACAATCATGAATGAATAGGAAGTGATGTAGATCACTTCCTATTCATTCATACCTGATACACAGTAACTCATACTATGTCCAGTTATTTACAAGCAGTCAGCGATCACTGCCGGCTTGGGCTCCTGTGACAGTGCTCGGCTCTATCTCCGCCCCCACACCACTCTCCATCCTAATCGGTCAGAGGGGGCAGAGGGGGGCGGTGCGGAAGGAGAGCCCAGCCTCCTGTGACATGCTCACAGCACTCTCCTCCCCCGCTCGGCCTCCTCTGACAGTTTCTCTCTTCCCTGCTGGACCCTGCACTGTGTCAGAAAGGACACAGAGAAGTGCCCAGCATGGAGGAGAGAAACTAGGCATGCACTGCAATTTCGGCCGAAAGATGGTACTTTCGGCATTTTGCCAAAAATGCCATATTCGGCCAATATGTTTTGGCGTCTGAAATTTTGGTGCATCCCTACTTAATACCTACCTTTTCAGCAGACAATTTGTTAAATCTTTGCTCTCTTGAATAGCAAAGGGGACCCCTGCTATCTGACACGTCCTAGTGTGTCAGAACGCTTGGCACTATGGTTTCTTCTGCCAGCTGCTATGCCACTACAGAACATGGGATCAATTTAAGCTGTAAAGTGATACAAGATACATTTAGCTGCTTATAGACAGTAGATGCCAACTAACCATGCAAACAGGTTTAGATGGTGTCTAGGCCAAGTCTTGTAAGAGCAGAGCACTCTATTGACTTACAGGTTCAGCCTAGCATACTAGTAGTTTGCATAGCAATATTTACTTTGCAGCAATTGGTCTACTGATTCGGCAATAACATTGATGTTACTTATGTTACCAAATAGCTACATGTATTATTCTTTGGGGACTAAACTGACTTCCTTTTGGTGGTATTGTCCTCCAAAACTAATTCTATTTCTTATATATTCTGAAGGCAAAAATATAAAAAAAAACTTTTTTCCAATTTGAACATTTGAAATTTTAAAATTGTTTATAAAAAGTGCACACATTCAGCAATTTAAACAACACTAAATCTATGTTTGTGGTACAAATGAACTGCAACAAATATACTGTAACAGTAACATTATAATGTTATAATGAATAAAGCATATACCAGCTATTACAGTCCTCATTCACACAGGAGATGCTGTCAATGCTATTGCCGTACAGAGAAGAACAGACAGGTAGCACTCATTTTACCTCCCAGAACAAGCACAGAAGGTATAAGCAATTGCATACTATATAAAATTAATACAAATAACAGAGAGAATCAGAAAATAGGATTGTATCTTTATAATGCTGTTTCTTTCTCATCATTATTCAGGATTGAGTTAGACAAAAGCATGGGTACATTGTTTAGATATAATTTGGGACATGCAAGCTTCACACCAACCTGCTAACTACAACATCAGTTTGCTATGATGACCAAAATGCTCTCTATCTATTGCTATTGATTTTGCCCTTAAGTGTCTATTATCAGTTACAGAAATTTTGCAGCATGTTAGAGTAATCTGTAGCGAGAGATTTCCTATTCTCTCTTTAAAAAGAAAATCAACACCATTAACAGTCGGTTAGTGTTCCAAAAGCTTCATACTAAAAGCAATACATATTATCTCATTATTAATTAATGAGGCCACCTATGACATTTTTTGATCAATTCGGAGGTGCTGGGAGCAGGATGTGACCATCTGAGCACTGGTTATAATTTTCATAGTAGATATCCCCAGTTTTAAGGGATTCTGGGGTGAGAGGATTTGGAAGTAATCTGAAGCTGTGTGCTGACATCTGGAGGGGCCTGCTATCAACTGCTAATCATGCTAAATCATGCAGTTGTAGAGATTGGCACACAGTATGAATTATCTCCATATCCATAAAAATCTCTTCATATAAGGGGCACAGGCATATGTGAAAAAGGCAATGCAGGAGATTTGGTAGGCTAAAAATGAGTGCATGACTTGTCTAGATCTCTGCTGATGCAACACATAGGCAGTAATGGTTTAATTAACATATACTGTACAGAATATATACATGTAGGGTGAAGAAGGAATTGATTCAGGGTTTAATGACTGGCGTCTGAATATTTAGACCCTATACAATTCTCAAGGGAAAAAAAGGTTTAATTCTCATTTTTCATAGATTATTGCACTGCTTATTCACACTATGTTGTGATTATTATTATTATACAGGATATATATAGCGCCAACAGTTTGCGCAGCGCTTTACAATATAAGGAAGACATTACAATCACAATACAATTCAAGACAAGATGGTAAGGAGGGCCCTGCCCCTGAGGGCTTACAATCTAAAAGGGAGGGGCAAGTAATACATGAGGAGGTAGCTGTGTGGGGATAAATTGTTTGAGAAGGTGATGGTAGAGTGGTTAGGGTGAGGTGGGATAGGCTTCTCTGAAGAGATGAGTCTTAAGGCATCACCTAAAGGCAGTCAGAGTGAGAGATAGTCGGACAGGTTGGGGTAAAGAGTTCCAGAGGATGGGAGAGACTGTATAGAAGTCCTGGAGGCGAGCATGGGAGGAGTTGACGAGGGAACTGGAAAGCAGGAGGTCTTGGGAAGAGCGGAGGGGGCGGTTAGGATGATACTTTGAGACCGGGTTTGAGATCTAGCCGGTGGCAGAGTTGTGGATGACTTTTTAAGTGGTTGTTAATATTTTGAATTTTATCCTTTGGGCTATTGGAAGCCAGTGGAGGGATTGACAGAGGGGGGTTGCAGACACTGAGCGGTTGCTCAGGTGGATGAGTCTAGCAGCTGCATTCATGATAGACTGAAGGGGGGATAGCCTGTTTAGAGGTAGGCCAATGAGGAGGGAGTTGCAATAGTCAAGACGAGATATGACAAGTGAGTGGATGAGTAGTTTAGTGGTTTCATTGGTGAGGAAGGGGCGTATTTTGGAGATGTTACGAAGGTGAAGGCGGCAGGATTTGGATAGTGATTGGATGTGGGGAAGAAAGGTGAGGTCCGAGCCAAGGATGACACCTGTGACCTTGGCATGGGGGGAGGGGTGGATAGTTGTGTTAACAATCTCAAGGGAAAAGTTGGGGGAAGGTGCACGGGCGGGAGGAAATATCATGAGCTCAGTTTTTGAAAGCTTGAGTTTTAAGAAGTGTTGTGACATCCAGACAGATATGTCAGTTAGTAGATTAGTGACATGCAAGGACACTGAGGGGGTGAGTTGTAGAGTAGAAAGATAAATTTGAGTGTCATCGGCATAGAGATGGTATTGGAAGCCGATTATACAGTCGAGATGCATGGATTATGCAGTTGAGATGAAAAGGAATCTTTCCAGAGACTGATGATTTTTAATATTGGAATGGAGATCCTCCCTGTATGGCCAAATGTGTCAATGAGGATTAACTAAGGAAAAAAAGGGCATCCAAAGCTATCAGTCTGGTATCTACCATTTCCAGACTTTGAATAGCAGGTGCTAAGATGTGGAGAACAAGGATCATTTCTTGTCTTGAGAGCCATCTCCACCTTTCAAACAAACACAGACATCTACTTATCAGTAACAAAGTAGCATTGGTGGTACAAACAAATAACTAGCGTCATCAAAGACAAGACAGCCAGCAGTGGGAGCACACTGCATCACATAAACACTATTATTCTTATCTGATAAAACAACAAACAAAAACAATAAAAACAACCAAACAGGCAACCTGTCTTAAATAAACAATATGTCAAAGAATAGCTAAAAGCTTGCTATCATTTTTGGACTTACCTGGGACTATCCCTTTATAGCTGCTATAGATAACATGAGCTTGACATACTAATTTTTATAGGTTTATGGGTTTTTTCACTCAACATCTTAGAAATGTGAAGATGGAATGTAGAAGCCACATTTCTTTTTACACCTAGGCCTTTTAATCTGCCCATAAATCTAAGCAAATTATGTGCACATTATTTCTATGATTTTCTTTTTTGCAGAGATTACTTTTTTAACATACAAATTACATGCAATTATATATATATAATTTAGTTGTTTTTTGTTTTTTTTTGCAGTATAGTGAACTATTTTTAAACTGTTTACTCTTTTGTCATGTAATCTTTTTAGATTATGAATAGGAATATCCTTTTTTATCTGGACCATACTAATACTTTTTATTATTCACCTGTTTTGTTTTCTGTTTAAAATAGCCTGAAAAGTGCTAAAGCAAAGTAAAATCAAGATAACTTTATAAACCCTCAAAATCTGATTTATGATTAAAGCGCAGATTTTGGCATGATTAAAAAATTTGAATAAAATGATTATTTTTCAAAGTAACTACTTAACTCTCAATAACAATTTGATTGCAAGCCCCCAAGTATGTATTCTCAGTGAAATGTTTGTATTTTGCTATGCAGTGTTTTGTTTTTTTCACAGTAGTATGTAATTTGTAATTGTAAATTATGTAAAACACAAAACTGAGTTGTAATTATAAAAATCCATTAATGCATTAGCAGCAAAGTACTAAAGGAGGAAATATTCATGAATCAATGCACATTGCATTGAATGACAAGATGTCTGCACAAACACTGTATGCAGGAAACTAAACATTATGAAGGGTAAAGATGATATGTGATGCTTATCTCACTTTATATGGTAATTAAACAGCAAGAACTCCAGACCATAAACAGAAGGCAGTGCACTGTAGTAAGTAGCAGGAGTAGTAAATGTTTTACATTTCATAAGTGCATTTTTTGACACATATAAAATCATTGCTCAGCTTTAATATACATGTGGGTTATCTGTGAAATAATTTTTTTAGTGTTTGTGTTTTAGTGCATGCAATGTATCAAACATAAAACACACTTTCTGCTAAAATAAGAACACTTTGCCCTACTTATTTTGCAATACAGTCCTTTTTTAAACATCTATAAAATTTTACAGTGTTAAGTTTTAACTGCATTTTGTTCCTTTTTTGTACTGACATAATTTTGTTAAATGCTTTTTTTCACTGTTAGGACTTTACCTATCCTAAATCTGTTATGAAACATTAGTATTTTTTTAGAGAACTTGAAAAAAATATTCCATTCATTTGAAAGATAAACTCTCATAAATTTGAAATGGGTTTATAGGCTGCCAGCATTCCAAAAAAGGACTATCACTTCATCTCCAGCCAGTCAGTGAAAGCTGGGCGGAGCATATTCAAAAACCTAGCTACTGACAGGTGTATAAGAAGTGCTGAGGAAGGGCACAGGTGATACACCTGTTTCAGGGACAGTTGCAAGCACAGGTGCATCTGGCTCTCTAGCCTACCAGCTTTATATCATGAGTGCCTTTGATCCACAGACACATTCTCCACCTCGCTGTGGACCACAGTTTCCAAACATTGGGCAAGAACCTCCAGAGATAAATATCTACTGTGACAGCATGTTCCACCCTCAGACTATGCCTAGTCCTCAACGACCTTCAAATTTTGAGACTGGAGATTACAGCACTACTGCAAATCCCTACCTGTGGCTGAATGGGCCATCCATCACACCACCTCCCTACCTGCAAGGATCCAACACCAGCCATTTCATGCCTCAGTCATATGGGATGCAGAGGCAGCTTTTGCCTAACATGCATGGCTTAGGAGGATCTGAATTAGGCTGGCTTCAAATTCCATCCCAAGAAGAACTCATGAAATTGGTGAGACCACCTTATTCCTACTCAGCCCTAATTGCCATGGCAATACATGGTGCTCCAGATAGAAGACTGACACTCAGCCAAATCTACCAGTATGTTGCGGACAACTTTCCTTTCTACAACAAAAGCAAAGCTGGCTGGCAAAACTCTATCCGGCATAATTTATCCCTAAATGACTGCTTCAAAAAAGTTCCGAGGGATGAAGATGACCCAGGTAAGTGCCTTTTTTTTACCAATTTTATGACATTTAGTGACATCTCCTAATAATAATATATTTTCTTATTGTTGATATAAAACATCTTTCCTATAAGTAATTATATATCTGAAACTAAGTGCTGTAATATCATTCTTTAAACTGTAGATGCTTCAGTGTGCTTAAAAAAATTCAAAGCAGTTTAAACAGTAATAGGAACTATGAGGAAATGTCTATGCATCTTACTTGTAGATTGATGCTTTGTGTATTTCAAGAGTGAAAGAATAGCATGTTAGAGTCATTTTTTGTTTTCTTTGTTTTTCTAGTTGATCATTACCTATTGCTTTGTCTGAAACTGTATTTCATCTGCCCAGCCACACATATCATAATCAGTGAAATATTGCATGAATCCTGCTAAAAAAAAGTTCAGATGCTTGTAAAGTAGACATACACATATGATCTTTAAGCTTTTGTATCTGAGATGAAAAAAAATACTAAGCATTATATTTTCTGTTGCTAGGAAAAGGAAATTACTGGACTTTGGACCCAAATTGTGAAAAAATGTTTGACAATGGAAATTTCCGCAGAAAGAGAAAGAGAAAGTCTGATACCACTGGACAGCTAACCTCTGATAAAACAGAAGGGAGTTCACTGCCTGACAGCCCAAAAAATGGAGAACATCAAGACATGCTGGAGAGTTCCTCACCGGGAACTGATGACTCAACTGAAAAAAGACTATCTCCACCCGCCATAACACCATGCCTTAACAATTTTCTCTCTAGTATGACTGCTTATGTTAACAATGCCAGTTCTGTCAGTAGATCAGTACCACTTGGACTCAGTAATGAAACATCTGACAAAATGTCACAGAACACAGCTGGTTTCAGCACATACTCACCACTTTCAAACATACCAAGCCATGGAGGATCAGACTGGTCCTCTACTGTGTCGTCAAATCCCTTTGGTTACAGTAGTTCTTTACTAAATCAGTTCAATCCCCACTTTTACAACAGCATTACAAACAATACCCTTTTCTCCCGAGAAGGAACAGAGGTATAAGCATCAGAATAAGGTATAAAAACCTTACAGTATACTGTAATGAAGTATACCTTCATCAACAGATAAGAATCACTGTACCAGATAATCTGAATGTTTGTGTATGTGTACTGTATTTATGGATACACACAAGCTGATGGTCACACAAACATACACACAATGTATGTACTGCAGACAAGCATAGCATAAAAATCGTTTTCTGTAGTTAACTGTTCTTCAGTCACATTGAACTGCCCTCTAGTTACACACTGCCATTTACTGCTTTACATTCTGTAGTGCATACATTTTAGAGATGCTGTAGTTTCAAAGTAGGTATATTTATCTGAATATTACTGTGCAAGATGATGCAAATTCTCACTGTGTTGAAAGGCAAAGCTTTAGCTGAGAAACAGTTGTTATAAGGTCTTTTTCTACAGCCTAAACTTATAGATGTTTACTGTGGAATAATAAACCTGGGTAGGGGCAACTAATGTGGTGCAGAAGTGACTTTAATACTTTGTCTTTCTTTTTTAATATAAAATATTTTATATATTGCATCAGACATCACTGAGGGGAAAGGGTTATTTTGTAATAAAATGTTATCAAATTGATTAAGCTTGTGTATTTGTTTTTGTCAGTAGCATGTAGAACATCATAATCATCTCTTGTATGTTGCTACTATGACCAGACTGGACTGAAGTTAGAACTGTATTACACATGTTTACTATATAATTACATAATGTTGAGGTTTATTCAGTGCAACAGGGCAAAAAGCCTGTACTAACGGCAAACTTCAGTAACCTCTTCATCTTACCATAATCTACCTTGTAATGATCTTACTTCAGACTGATGAACTAATGGTCTGGGTTACTGCACTTTGCACCTAGCACTTTGCTTATTGCACTGTTTGTACAAAATCGACTATTTACAGGCTTTCTTTAATAAATTACACTTGGAACATAAAAATATTTATGCACATTAGTAGAACCATAGAGGAACAGCACGTGCAGTTGTAAAAATTTAGAGGAGAGGGGGACATTGCACCGACCAATTAAGTCCTTCAATCTGGTATATCAAGAGAAAACTAACCCATGGGGCCTGACCTCTGGAGGTCCCTAGGCTCCTTCAACTCTACACTAATCTCTAGGAATGCTGAATTTACTAAACATCATTTCGTATTATGGATCCACCTATCTCTTTGATCCAGTTGTTCCAGTGTTCCCAGTTAAAAGCCTGTGATCCTTCATCTCCTAGTAGCAACAGGACCTCAAATTTAAAGACTCATTTTAATAAAAAATATATAATATTTATGCACATGAATAGCATAAATAAGCTTCTTTGATGCAGTAAACTGCATTGGTGAAAAGAAAAATGTATTGATGTCATCATGCCGCATAAAGACATAATTTGCTATAGGACTGTGCTAGACTAGCCACACTCCCATTCTCATAGCATGATTATTAAAATATATCTGTGTTTGAACTGTCATAGAAATTTGAACTAAACATGGGTATATTTCAAAATGTTATATGTGGGGATAAAACTACATATAATTACATGAATTACATATAATATAATACATAGTGGTCAATGAAACACATTAAAACATCATACTAATGCATAAAAAGAAAAAGAAAATCTTGGACTTGAGACTTCCACTATAGCTAGTTATCTTTGTTGTCAGCAATCTGACAAGATGCTGGAGATTGTGCCCTGCATTATATTAAAATAAAGCAATTTAATTTCATGATGTAAAACTATCAATAGTCACTAGAAGACCATCAAACATGCAGGTATCCATACCAATCTGTGTATCCCTAACACAAGTATTCCCAGTAAGCAATTATTCATGTATAGAGCTTTGTAGCAAAACAGGGAGAAGGACAGGGACAACAGAGCACAGGTGCCTCTGGGCAACTTAGCAGAAAGAGAACTCTAATCCGGCCAATGAACATCAAGCAAAAGTGTCTGTGGGTGCCATAC
The DNA here is from genome assembly GCF_000935625.1 of Nanorana parkeri. Lineage (NCBI taxonomy): Eukaryota > Metazoa > Chordata > Amphibia > Anura > Dicroglossidae > Nanorana > Nanorana parkeri. Next base: position 196,061 of record NW_017306600.1, on the reverse strand, counting down.
AGACATCAGATCTTGTTGAAAATGGCCAGAGAGGGAACTGTCATCTAATTTTAGATGTGTACCTGAAATAAGTGCCTATCTCCATGTATGGTTTATTTGTTTAGAAAACATAATGATAAATAATATAATATGATCAAATCAACTTAATTTACCAAAGGTCGTTCTTTAGTAGCATATGGTACACTGTCCTGTTGATGAATATTTGTAAGGTCACAGCCAGAATCCAGACTAACATCATCAGTTATCTAAATCTTCCATTAGCATGTCATCGTGACAACACGTTCTTTTCTTGCCCAGTAAAAAACGAAGGGATGCATTCTCTCCATGTTGACATAAAAACAAGAGTAAAGCAGGGAGACAGGCTCATTTATCATTACAACTACAGAACACAACTATTATTATATAAGCATACTGCAACTGGGTGAAAACACATTTTTCAGTGATTAGTAGATTCAAATTTGAAATGATTTAATAAGCAATAGTGTGAAACAATATTTTAAACCCATTGGATGATTCATTGCTATAGTAAATGTACATCTGAATTCAAATGTTTTGTTTGCATAGATGTTGGTACCAGCATAACAGCTAAACATAGTGGTATAGAGGTCATTCTGCATTTTCTGATCTGCTATGAACTGTTTCACTGCTAGAATAATTATTCATTGTATTTCCTTGAAACTCTGTGTAGGAGGAAGATTAATTTTGTAGAAATGTTTTATAAAAGTACACGGCTTGATATGTCTACTTTTAAATACATTTTTTAAGAAAATATGTTTTTGTACTGGGAACCTAAAATACCATCCTTTAAAACATTTACACATATACCAGGTCCCTCTGTGATGTAGGCAATGATCTAACTATGAACGTAAAAAGAGAAGCAACCCATAGGAACCACTCAGAAATACATTTTAATTGGTGGCTGGCTGAAGCTATTATATATTTGGCTACTATGTATTACCGCTTAAAAAGCTTACATTACTAAGATAAGAAACCATGAGCTTTTCTTATGAATGACACTTCCGAGTAAAGAAAAACCCTAATTAGACTTTTTTTCATTATGCAAATGTTAAAGATGCTTACAACTATGGATGGGCTTCAAGGTCGAGCCAACCATGAGTTTGACCAAAACCCAAGTCATTTGCAGTTCAGGAAAAAGGCAAACAAAAGCAACCATTAGCCGCTATAGCAACCAATTTCCAATAATGCACTTACTGACCTCTGAGCTGTGGTAAATTAGAAGGGCCAATCAAGGGGGTTTTATTATGTGCCAGCCCCCCTATAAAAATCATGGTTCCCAGCAGCCTTTTTTCAGTGTGTTAGAGACTTGGAGTAGATGGGGATAGCTGACAGAGTGTTTGCAGGGAGAAACAGAGGCTATACTACTATACAGTGCTATATTTACAATCAATCATATACTCAGTCAGTGGTAGTTGGAGAGTCGTGGAATAGAGAACACACAGAGGGGAATTTATCAAAACTGGAGCAGACAAAATCTGGAGCAGCTGTGCATGGCAACCAATTATCATCCCTCTTTAATTTTCAAACCTCAACTGAACTAACTGAAAAGAGAAGCTGATTGGCTGCCCTGGGCAACTGCTCCAGATTTTGTCTGCTCCAGTTTTGATAAATTCCCCCCATAGTGTTTGCAGAGATAGATAGTTGCTGCTGTACTACACAGTGCTGAACAGTGCTACACCCAGTGCTGTATTGTACTACATGAAAGTGAATTGCATTGTGGTGTACTACGTACAGGCCCGGATTACCTACAAGGCCACCGAGGCCCGGCCTCGGGGCGGCAGATCGCAGAGGGGCGGCAGCGGTGACCTTGTGGGGAAGTTGCGGGCGCCAGTGTAAGGAGTTCGCCGGCCGGCGGCCGGACACACTACGGTCCGCCGCCGTCCAATCACGACGGGGCGGCCCGAGGCTCCACCCACCGGCTCCGTAGTGTGCAGCCGCCGG
>NW_017306600.1:189263-194049 GCF_000935625.1 Nanorana parkeri | reverse complement strand
CCCTGCCATCTGTTTGCCATTCTCAATTGATGGGGAGGGGGGGGGTTGGCGGCGCGGGCGGCGTATTGTGGAACCTGGCCTTGGGGCGGCAGGGGGAGAGAATCCGGCCCTGACTACGACTGTGTTATATCCCCTTTGTTAACTGTGATGTATTGTGCTAACATTAGTGAACTGCAGTGTGGTAGACTACATGTTTTTATGTGTGTTCACAGTGCATAGACCCAACAGTCCTTTCTTGGACTACATTTTTGTGTTAGCAATAACTTCAGTTGCTGTTTAGCTTCTGCCACCCCTTGCATTTTTTAAAAAATGGTTGGGATTTGGGGTTTTTAGGTTTTAATTTTTTGAGTGATGTGTATTTTATTTTAATATAAATTTGCTGGGCTATTTTTCTTTTTCGGGGTCAGCACCGTGAACCAAATCACCATTGTTAAGTGCACCAAATCACCACATCCTAAATTCCCATATTGCCATAGTTGCTAATAAGGTTAGACAATCCCCTGCATTCATAATGTCAAGGAAACCTAAAGTAAGAGGCAGAGGTATGGCACATGCAGTGAGTAAGAGGTGAGCAGGTTCTGCATCTGCAAATGAGAAATTGCGCCTAAACCATAGGATTTACTCCTAGTGAGAATCCCACGAACTATTGGCAATGCAGGCTGACCACTAGCCAAAACCTGCACAGTATTTTCTAATTAAAGTAGTACTAAAGGCTGGTTATTATGTACCTCGGTGCATTCTCTGCATTAAGGTAAAAAAAAGCCCAGTACCTTTTTGAGTCCCTGTCCCCCCACACTTACCTGTGAACACCGCTGTCACCGCCACCGATCTCTTAAGCGATCCTCCTAGGATAGCATAGGCTCCTTCTGCTGTCAGTCAAACTGGAGGAGGAGAGGGGCGTGGCCTGCCGCACGGTGTGTGTGTCTATGGACGCACACAGCTACTTGAGGGCATGGCAGGGAACGTGCACACATGGGTGCTTCCACAGCAGGAGGAGGAGTGTAGGGGGCAGGAGGGAAAGTGAACGAAGAAATTAAACATAAAAAAAAAAAAGAAAAGAACCAAGGATCTGCATCCCAACCTACAGGTTTAATATCACTTTAATACAATCTGCCTGGTCTCACCCTCTGAAACTGTAGTCTAGTAAAACAGCTTACTTGTGTCACAGAAATTTTTTCTCCACATTATTTTTCAAATAGTGGGCCAATTCACTAAGATGAATTGCCAGGGAACTGGTGGGAGAATTTCAAAATCTAGACCAATATAGGCAATTTGGAAAGTGAGCTAAATGGCAGAATGCATGGCAGACCTCAGACCAGAACCAATACATGGCACACTTCCGACCAGAAAAGAAACATGGCAGAACTCAGGCCGGAACCAATACACGGCAGACTTCAGACCAGATCCAATACATGGCAGAACTCAGATTAGAACCCGTACAAAACAGACCTTAGACCAGAACCAATACACTGCAGACCTCAGTCCAGAACCAATACAAGGCAGACCTCAGGCCAGAACAATACACGGCAGACTTCAGACCAGAACCAATACACAGCAGACTGGGCAGAATGACACATACACAGCGACATCTCTGGGATCAGCCATCACACACAGTCTGATCCCTGTGGGATGTCACCCGCATACACGCGTTAATGGGCAGCTCCTTGCATGCCAGCACCCGTGCTCACCTATAGCAGGTCCAGCAGGTGGGTGCAGCTGTGTTAAAGTGGTGACAGTAGTGTCTGTTGGACCCGGGAGGCAGTGGACACTGGCCGTGCCACTTTAACACAGTTACATCTACTAGTTTGGCTGTGACTCGGCCGAAAACAGCAAAGAGATGGTGCACACAGCTGCCTCTCCTTCAGTGGCAACTCTAGGAACAATATATGGGGGGGCACATAAGATACCACAGTCAAATCTGGGGGGGCACTAATAATTTTCATTGCATGTTGCAAGCGCTGGGCGCCAAGAGCTGATTTAATTGCGGATGGCATCTGCGCCCGTGGTTCCGACATGTAGACCAAGGCCGCCCACAATCCTAAATACTGCAACCACCGGACGCCGAAGCCATCCGCAATTAAATCAGCTATCTGCACCCGGCAGGTGTGGAATACAGCAGGGGCTGACTGGCAACTTTTAGCCAAGGGGCAAGTGCAACCCAGAGGCCCATGGTGCAGCAACTTGGCCCCCCTCCCGCTCTGCCTCTTCCCCCACCTCCTCCCCACCCCTGCCTGCCATTTTTGCCATCCAGGTAGTGTGAATGGTCGGGTGATGTGAGGACTCCTAGTAAGTCCATGAAAGGGTGACTGGCTGGGGGATGGTCCTCTCCTCCCATTGGGCTCCCTAAATAGTTCTGGCCTTACTCCGCTCCATGTCCGGTACTTAGGCACTCTCACCCACTGTAGATCGCCGCTGGCTGTCCATGCTTCTGGGCTGTGAGCTGTGGGAGGATAGTGGGGAGGGGGCCGGACAGTGTCAAAGTCAGTGTTCTATAATTTTTCTCTCCCCAACACTTGTTATCGACTGTGTCACTTCCAGCAGTGCCGAGTCATCTGAATCAGCTATTTTCATGACCCCCTTCATGACATGCACACCTGCAAGAGACGCGGCAGAGAAATGTATGGGTTGAGGAAAATTGTAGCACACTGGTAGTGGAGGGATGCCTCGTCAGTGCTGTGCGCGTGTACGACTGCTGCGACCCTGGTAGTTCTGCCACAAACTCCAAGCTGTAGAGAGACTACAAATCTGAGCACATTATACAGCAATGAGAATAATACCACCATCTATAGAGGACTATACATCTGAGAAATACATTGTACAGCAATGAAGAATGGCATCAGCTATAGAGGACTACAAATCCCTGTAATACACATTACAGCAATGCAGAATAATATGACATACATACTCTACATACTCTATGTTGCTTCAGGTTCACCACCCGATGTCTCCAGGGTCTCAGGAGGTTGTGCGGGCTCACAGGTGGCCGGTGTGAGCTGTGCGGGTTCTCACCAGGGGTCCAGAGAGTTTCACAGGTGCATGTGGGTGCAGCAGAGGCGGCTCCCTAATTAGGCTCTCAGGTGGCCAATGCGGACTGTCAGGTGGTCAGTGCGGGCTCTCTCTTGGTCAGTGTGGGATCTCTGCTGGTCAGTGCGGGATCTGTGGTGGCCAGTGGGGGCTCCCTGATAACTAGTGGGGGCTCTGTGGTAGCTCCCATGTGGGTAGTGGGGGCTCCACTGTGGCCAGTGGGAGCTCCCTGGTGGTTAGTGGGGACCCCCGGGTGGCCAGTGGAGGCTCTGTGGTGGCTCACTGGTGGATAGTGAGGGCTCCCTGGTGTAGGGTGACCATTCGTCCCTGATTTCCGGGGACAGTCCCCGGATTGAGGAGACCGTCCCCGGAAATGTCCCTGGGAACTAGCGCTGCAGCTAACGATTATTTTCAAAATCGATTAGTTAGCCGATTATTATTTTGTTTGATTAATCGGTTAATCAATATTTTTTTTTAAATGGCTCCAGTGATGGACTACTAGTTTGTATTGAGATTGCAGTCCATCACAGGAGCAAGCTTGGAGTGGTGGAAGTAAAAATAAAAATAAAAAAAATAATTGTGTTGTGCAATATAGTGAAATGGAAAGTGTAAAATTATACAGCAATCAATGCAGAATGGCACCAGCTATAGAAGACTACAAATCCCAGCAATAGTACATTATACAACGCAATGCAGAATACCACCAGCTATAGAGGAATACAACAAATCCCAGCAATAGTACATTATAGCTGGTGGTGTTCTGCATTGCGCTGTATAATGTACTTTTGCTGGGTTTTGTAGCCCTCTATAGCTGGTGGTATTCTGCATTGCACCACTGTATAATGTATTATTGCTGGTATTTGTTGTACTCCTCTATAGCTGGTGGAATTTCGCATTGTGCTATATTATTGCTGGGATTTGTAGTCCTCTATACAGCGCAATGCAGAATACCACCAACTATAGAGGGGTACAACAAATCCCAGCAATAATATATTACACGGCGCAATGCAGAATACCACCAGCTATAGAGGAATACAGCAAATCCAAGCAATAAATTATACATACAGTGTATAATGTATTGGTGGGATTTGTATTCCTCTATATTATATAATACAGTACAGTATAATATAATATACAGTACAGCACAATGTACCATCAGCTAAAGAGGAATACAAATCCCACTATCCCAGCAATAAATTATAGAACACCATGTATGGGAAAGTGCAGGCTTACCTGAGCAGTCTTCCAGCAACTTGCTTCTGAGATCGCCTGTCATCCCCCCACGCCTGCTCCTCCTTACTTCTTCTTCTTCTCCCCGCGTCCCTGTGCCGATCGTGGATGTGGGCTGGAGGTGGGGAGGAGGTGCGGCATGTAGAGCGTGGATGCGGGCGGGTCTGGCAGCGGCGAGCATGAGGCAGGGAGGAGGTGCGGCGCACGGCGTGTGTGGAGCCGTGAACAGGGCCAACTAATCGAAAGCCAATTAATCGATGATTCAAAACATTGACAACTTTTTCAATCATCGATTATAATCGACTTAGTCTGTTGCAGCCCCTAATGGGAACATAAAATGAAACGTTTTTTTTTCTTTTAATACTCACCTGATCCCTGGATCTAGCAACAAGCACAGCCTCCCATCCCCCACGCTGTCAGAAGCTGCATACAGAGTGTACTGGTTACTACTTAAACCGGCGCCGATGTGTGCAGCTTCTGAGAAGATACGCTATTAGCGCAGCGAGGAAGCTGGCTGCGTATTTTGAATAGC
>NW_017306600.1:152664-188814 GCF_000935625.1 Nanorana parkeri | reverse complement strand
GTGCATCAAGTTTGGCTATTTTACATCAAATAAACACTCCAATTTTGATTACTCGATACCTACCTGGTGTCTCACTTTGTGGCCTACTATAACTGCCTACATATTGTGCATTGTAACTGCCAACATATTGTGCATTGAGTTTGTACAATAGTTTAGGCTTTTTTCCTGTGAAAATTTGCACTCCAATTTTAACTAATTTAACCCACTGTACATTTGGTAGGTTTAGGACTTCTTTTTTTTTAAGGTAATGCCGAGGTGACATTTCTGTCTTTGCAACTGTTTTCTTCAAAATTGCAGGTATGTAATTAAAATGAAAAAAAAAAACATTTTAAAAATTATAAAGGATAAATTAAAAAAATGATATTTAAAAAACACACATAATAATCTACTATCTGTGTGCAGAACATCTGCCTCTCAATTTAGGCTTTAAAGACCTTTTTTTTTTTAAAAAAAGGGAATTTGGTAAATGCCAAGCAATAGCAAGGGGGGGGGGGGCTAGGGGGTGTTTTGGTGCACACCATTGTTATGTACAGGTATTGTATGATTTGTCCATTTCAGGAACAAGAGTCAAATCAAAGCCACCTTATGGGAGGGTGGCCAGCCTTTTCCCATTAGGCCTTCTTCTTTTAGCTATGTTGGGGATCCAGTCACCATCAGGAAATGGAGCATATTTTCTTTGCCACATTGCCTTAGAATGGGCCACTGTGTGCTCCCTCTTAGATGTTGGCAGTAGATCCATTTATGATTTCCCCTGGTATCAGGGAGAGCTGAAACTTCCCTCTTGTAGCCTCCCCAAAAATTACTTAACCTCTTCACTGCCAGCACCACAACACTTCTTTTCCTCATATATCTCCCACGAATTTGCTGCCTTTTGGCATATCACATGTAGGTGGAAAGAAGGGCTGGTCTTCTCTGCAAAAAAATGGCACTGGCTCTGGACTGTCTGATGCAAATCATGGGAGCTAGGTACCTGCCCCTGTGGTGAAGCACAGGCACCAAAAAGATGCACATTAGCAGCTGAACAAAAAATTACTGCTATAAGATCTTGAAGAGAAGAAAAAGGACAAGGAACTTTCTGATAAATTATATGGAAAGGGTTGCAGTGAAATAATCTGGCCAACCAAAACAATGGTTGCTATGCACCCTTGAGTAGGAGAAGGAAGAAAAGGGTGCATTATCGGGTCCAACAAAAATGGCTGTCATGCTTCTTGAGATGGATGATAAGGAAAAATGTGCAATAGCAGCACTCTAAAAGAAAGTGGCTGCTACACGTCCTTTAGGAAAAGGAGTGAATGCCTTTTGCTGCTGAATTATCTCATTGAGGTGCTGCTCCGACTGAGCTCTTGAAAAAAGGCCTACACTCAAGAGTTATTTTGATTTGCTGCCTATTCAAGTGCGCCTGTACTGGCATAACAATTGCCAATTTCTATCAAATACATACCTAAAGTTTATATTTTGAACGTTTTGGGAATAACTGAGAAAATGGGGATGGTGGAATGTGGAGTTGTAGTTTTGATGTGTTTTTGTGCACTGTGTTTTGCCATTTTTTTTAAAACATTGAGACAGCTCACAAACTACTGTACACAATTAAACTGTTTTGTCACTGTCCAATTTGTACACAGTTGAGTAAACTTTCCTATAGATTTTAGATCTGTTCTGGCTGCAAATTACATCTGTCAATTCAGGCATTTTACCACTGGACAAAAAATCAGCTGTTGCCTAAAAATTTTTTTTTTCTCAAGCTGTAATGAATCAGATGTGGGGGGTGCTGATGCTGTATTTACCATAATGTAAATGTAATGTAATGTACGCAATAATGTAAAAGTAAAAAAAGCTACACAAATATACTATATATGATGCTAGAGTATGGTGTCACTGACATTGCCCGTGAGTATTGAACCAATGTCTCCCAAGCATGTAATTTAAAGGATAGGTATTTTTTGCATGTTGCCCTCGAAGTTACATAAAAATGAGAACCTGCTCCCCACTGTATGTGGTTTATTTTAGTTTTTTCTTAATTGATACATGCCCCCTATTGCACTGCCCAGTTCCCCATGCCCTTTGTTTGACAATTCCTTTGCCTATCAGCCTTAAAAATGGCTTGAATTCATTTTTAGAATTTGCCCCGTGTTGACTTCCATGGATTTCAGATGGCTTCTTCAAAGCTGGCTATAGGTGTTCTGAAGAGAAGAGTGAGTAGGGGATTGGATAGAGGATTGACGAGTGAAGAGTGAGGATTGAGCAAACACAAACTGAGGGTAAAAAAAATATACACTAACTAAAACTACCCAGCATTGCTAAAAACTCAGAATAAAACAATATGTCTAGAAACTTTCAGACATTTTCATACAGAGGAAAGCAAAATAACCCCAAAGATATTCTGTCACCAGTTTCATCCTTAATCTGCAAGACATCCTTGGTTAAGTTTTCTAGCTCAAAAATAACCTTATATCCCTTTGTATTTTATTATAAGGAAACTGCAATGAGAGGAACATAAAGGCTGGCACTGCTGACCTTTTTTTTGGACATGTGAGCTGTCATGCTCACACTTTTGGCATAATACTCTGGGGTTAATTTACTAAAGGCAAATAGGTTGAATTTTCCCAATACCCAATCATGTGCAATGCAAATAAGAAAAAACAGTACTTTTGCTTGCACATGATTGGATTATGAAAGTCAACAGAGCTTCACCTTATTCACTATACTAAAGGAAGATTCCCTTGCAAACAGAAAATTCCCTCACAAAGTCAATAGCCTACTTGCCTTTAGTAAATCAACACCTTTAAGTTACTGACCTGCAGTGGCGACTCTAGGAATTTTATATAGGGGGGAGGGAGGGGGGCAAATTAGATACAACAGTCAAAACTGGGTGGGACACTAATAATTTTCAGCACTAAATCATACCGCTGAAAAAACAAAATAAGTATATATATATTTAAGTTTACAAAATACGAGATTAATGCAGTATGCAGGGCAGCCTTCAGAAATTTCGGGGCCCCTTACACGGCTTTAGGCCGGGCCCCACCTGGGGAGGGGACATTAGAGGGTAAGCTCCTATGTACAGAGACTGATGGGACCGGGGCTTACCCTCTAATGCCCCCCCACACACACACACAGTCACATCAGTCTCTGTACAGAGGAGCTTACACTCTAATGTCCTCCCCCCAGTTACATCAGTCTCTGTACAGAGGAGCTTACACTCGTGTCCCCACCCAGTCACATTACCCGCTGGACGCAGGGCTTCGTGATGCGCTGGACACTAGACATGTGCACCGGGAAAAAAATTGTTTTGTTTCAGCTTGTTTTGATTCGGATTTTGTGTTATTTTGTTTTTAGGGATTTGGACGAAATTCGTTAGCGGTATTCGGTACGAATGTTCATTTCCATTTCATGTTCGTATCGTTCGTTTCATTTCAGCAAAGTGACATAAAAAAATGTTTTTGTCACTTTGCTGCAATGAAAAATCGTCCACAAACGAAAATGTCTACAGACTACCGCTAATGAATTTCATCCTGAAAACTAATTTTTCCGAAACGAATCGTACATGTCTACTGGACGCAGGGCTTAGGGTTAGTTCACACCATAAGCAGTGCGCTCCGGTCCGATTGAAGTGAATGGCGCGGTGCGATCAAAATAGTGCTTGCAGCATTTTAATCGCACTGCACCCGAACGCACTGCAGGCACAATGTGCCTTGCGATCCTGTGCGGGCGATCGCATTGTGGTCAGAGGGCGTGGCTACAGTGTCATTCACTTCAATGGCCAACCATGCCCCCTCCAGCCCGGCAAAAAAGTGAGCAAGCCGCAATATGATGCAGTGCGTTCCGGCCGGAACGCACTGCATATGGTGTGAACAGGCCTTAAAACGGTACAAGGAGCAGCCATATTCTTGGTATAATCACTTCCAGCGGAGCACGTACATTTACATGAACCCGCGGAAAGTGGTTAAAAAAACAAAACACACATACACGTAATGAAACACACATATCACACACTCATTAAAAACACACACACATAGCTTTACTAATAAAAAAAAAAATCAGGCACACATTAAAAAAGCACACAATAAAAGCACACATACACACACAACTAATAACAATAGTTAATAAAAAAATGTCCCCCTCTCCTGCTTACCTGTTTTGCAGGAAGGGGGGCTGCATTCCTGGGCTCCAGTGTGACACATGGGGATTATAGTAATGTTGGAGTGTAGGATCAGTGTGATCTGCATCTGAGGCTGATGCAGACCTACTAATCGATCCCTGCCTGTGTCACTGACGGCGCCACGAGGGAGCAATCAGTATGATCTGCATCAGCAAGAAATGCAGATCATACTGATTCTCCACTAGAGCACCAGGGAATCATTTTCATTTAATATATTGCCATTTCGGCAATATATTAAATGAGATGTGGGCACTTGCCAGGTTTAAAGATGGCCGCCGCTACTCGCGGCGGCCATCTTTAAAAACGTAATGTGCCGTCAGTCACTGCAGTGGAGGCAGACTGGAGACAGGGGGACACCGGAGGCCCGCACAGAGAGAGCACCCCAGATGAGGATCTCAAGTGTGCGGGCCCCGGCTTCCTCCGGTGCTGCGGGGGCCCAGCCGCCTCCACCTCCTGCCAGTCACCTGTACGGCTGTCGGGCGATACTCAAGTAAGGTACCCGGCCGGGCCCCTCAGGCAGCGCCGGGCCCCTTACTTGCGTATGGGCCGTACCCCCCTGACGGCGGCCCTGGCAGTATGCAATTATACCTTTTTATTGTACTAACCTACTACTTAAAAGACATGTTTTAAAGAGTTTTCCTTTCTTCCTCAGGTATTGCTTTAGATCTGAGAAAGAGAGGAAAACTCTCATAAGCTTTTCTTTATAGTTTAAAACAATTTCAGCAAACACCAGGGCTGTGTAAATAATCCCCTATGTGTAAAAGCAATGCAGAATACCACCAGCTATGGAGGACTACAAATCCCAGCAATACATTATACAGTAATGCAGAATACCATCAGCTATAGAGGACTACAAATCCCAGTAAAACAGAGCAATGCAGAATAATAGTATATACATTTTCTACATACTCTGTGTTGCCACTCTACTCTGTGGTTCTGACCTGATGTATTGGGCAGAGGGTGTCAGGAGGGGAGCGGAGGGTCTAAGGAGGGATGGGGAGGGTCCCAGCAGGTCCTGGACCTAAGACACCCGAGTCAATTTAAAAAATGTAAGTGCCGGTATCAGTTTTTAGTTTTGGGACAGAGGTCAGTTATAATGCAATTGGTCAGTTGGTGTAACACAGAGTGCAGAGCTTAATAATGTAGCGCAAATCGCAGAGATCAGTAATGTAATCCCTAAACCTACATAATTGCCTGAAAAAATACCTGGAAATGTTCTGATGCTGGTTCACTTTTACCATGAGAACGATCAGTTCCTGCGCATGGTGTGGGATACTTAGAATCTGCCTGCCAACTATGCACATTTGCAATTTTTTACTGATTTATCCCAGCACACCATGCTGCTCAGAAAACAACTCCTGCCAATCACCAAGGCACTCAGAAACCACCAAATTACTTATCTCTGGGGATATCCTACCAAACTCCTCTTAACCAAGGATGGAGAATCTTTCACTGTACCTACGTTGGAGCAGGGTTTGTCTCTTCTCAAGGAATGGTACATTCTTCCCACTGATGACCTCACTCCTGCAAAGGCCCATACTCCTAACAAGGTTGATTCAGAATGGCGCCTTGCTTAATGCAAATGCAGCTCCTAACAAGCATAATAGTGACCCGTTGTGCTTTGCTGAACCACTAAGTTTCCTTCAAGCTTTATGGGCTCCCTAGAGCTCGATTGCTCACTACAGTGATACCCCCCGTTGTTCTGCGTATCAAAGTTTGCTGCAAACTGATCCCTTGGAGGGATTTTTTAATACCGTGATGGTAGTTTGTTTATTTGTTGTTTTTTTTTTCTTCTTCTTCCCACCATGAGCCAAGCATCGTTCCTCAACCATTCTTCGTATGACCCTCTAGCCCTGTGTGGTCGCTATCGTTTGTATATATGCTCCTAATACTCACCAGATCCGCTTTTTACATAAAGTCTTCAAGAAGCTCTCCACCCTCCGTCAAGGTTTTCTTCTTCTTGCTGGTGACTTTAATTTGATCCCGCATGCCTCCTTAGACTCTTCTAATATCTCCAAGAGACCCTCCCATAACCTCCAAACACTACGCACTGAGGAAGATGTCTTTGACGTTTGGCGTTGTCTCCATGCTTCTGAAAGGGACTACACCTTTTTCTCTTCACCACACAATTCCTACTCTAGGACTGATTTATTTTTAGCTGATAAACATCTTATTTCCAGGATAACTGATTCCGCCATACATGACATCACATGATCGGATCACGCTCCAGTTACTTTATCTGTTTCAGAGGGTCATACTCTTCGATGTCTATGTATGGCGCAATAATGTGTCCCTTTTGCTCCAACCTCACAATGTGATAATTATAAATGGAATTTTTTGTTCTAAATTCCTCCTCAGTTACTGATGTTTTCTGTTTATGGAACGCACACAAGGCCTATACAAAAGGTGTATCTTGAAATTGGGTGGGTTGGGCAAGAGGCAGAGAAGGTAACTCAATTGCTGTCTCAAATTCGAACGTTGGAGGACCAAAATAAAACCCTACCTACCTTCCAAATCTCTTCTACCATATCAAGGTTGAGAACAGAACTTAGATTGGTACTACAGGGCCAATTTCATAAACAAACCTTTTCGGTTTGCGGCAAACTTTTATTCCAGTGGTAGTAAAGCTGGTAAACTCCTTGCTAACCGGGTAAAAGAGCATCGCAGAAAAACTAACATCGCTTTCCTACTACTACCCAAAAAAGTCACAAAATTTGGCACCCCCAACATATCGCGGATGCTTTTAGTTCCTATTACAGTACTCTTTATAATCTCAAAGAGGAATCTTCTATACTCCAATCTACAGATAAGGATATTGCTGATGTTTTTACAATCTTTAAAACTGCCCCAACTAACACCCACCTAACTTCATGATTTAAATTCATCCATCTCTCCCCAAGAAATTCAAGATGCTATCAATGCTTTGCCATCTAGTAAAGCACCGGGCTCAGACGGGATTCCTGGTAAATATTACAAGCAATTTGCCTCCATACTTTCTATTGCAAGTATTTGATAAAGCCTCAACCTCTGCCTCTTTCCTGTCTGAGATGCTTAAGGCAATGATCATGACATTTCCAAAGCCAGGGAAGGATCGGGATCCTTTCTCAAAATTTCCGCCTAATCTGAAAATATTTGCAAAAATTTTAGCTCTTCGTATGACACTGATTATGCAGACTTTGACACATCCTGATTAATCAGGTTTTGTCAAGGGAAGGTGGGCCCCCTAATGCTACTAGGCGTGTGTTAAATATTATACATCATGTGGAACACTCTGGAACGCCTTTTTCTGCTTCTGGCGTTGGATGCGGAGAAGGCGTCCGATAGAGTACATTGGGGATATCTACAGCAAACCCTGTCCAAATTTGGTTTCTCAGACTGGATACACTCTGCCATAATGGCACTCTATTCCCAACCATCAACACAAGTGTTTACATCCAGTGCGCTGTCTAAACCTTTTCTAATCACCAATGGCACGCATCAGGGGTGCCCTCACTCCTCATTAACTTTCAACCTTCTCATTGAACCATTGGCCGAAGGTATTAAAAAAACACACATCTATATCGGGATTAAGATTTATTCATAGCTCCCACATAATCAGCCTTTTTGTAGATGATATAAACAATGGTTATGCGGCGCTAAACCCCCTGTAGTGCTTTAATCTAAATATTGTAAAAATTATTAATTTACTCTTAATGTGTCTTAAACCTTATATTTGTTTTCCCATACATTAAAAGAGGCATGGAGGGACTCCTATATAATATTTAGATTATAGCACTACCGGGGGTTTAGCTCTGCATAACCATTGTTTATATTTTTAGGACTGCACTGTCTGTACTGTGGCAGCTTTATTTCCCATATTATTAACCTTTATCTATAAGTGCAGATTAAAATGTTTTCATATTTTGTAGATGATGTATTATTGCTACTCACAAATCTGAAGTCCTCCCTGGCTGCAGTATACTCTGTACTGGACTCCTTTAGTGCAATTTCCTATTATAAGGTTAATAACTCAAAATCGCTTATCTTAGATTTGGGACTGGATCCGCTCACCCGATCTCCTTACAAACTGATTTCCCCTATCTGTGGAACGATAATGGCATACCTTACCTGGGTACTACGCAAACTAAATCTATTTCTCATATTTATCACAGTAACCATGTTTTCTGTCTACTTTAGAGGGTTCCCTAAATAGAATCCATAAGGACACACTTTCCTGCTCAGCTAGATTGTCCTCTTTTAAGATGATATTGTTACCCCAGTTGTTGTATGTGTTCAGGACACTCCCTATACCGCACCTGTCAACGTACTTTAATGCTCTCAACAAACTTCTTAGATGATTTATCTGGCGTGGTAAACTGCCTAGATGCTCTCATGCCATATTGATAAAATACAAACAGGCGGGTAGCTTGGGGTATCCAGATTTGAGAGATTATTACATGGCTGTTCTATAGAATCAGTTAAGAACATGGTTAAAGTCTGCATTTAATAAGCCTTGGTGTGATATTGAAAGGTCATTTCTTCCTAGGAACAACCCTCATGTTTACTTGATATCCCAGGCACTATTCTCCGAAGTTATTAAAAGGCTCTCTCCTATGACTCAAGTTTCCTTGGCAGCATGGTCCCGTTTGTTGCTTAGTGAACCAACCCGAGATTCATCCACTATTGTAACTATTCCTATTACAGCATTATAATTGGTAATCCCACATATTTCTCTCAATCCTTGGATGGGTCGGGGCATTGGATCAGTCCAAGCTCTTTTTCATGGTTATGAATTAAAATCTTTCCCAGCTCTTGTTGAGGAATTTGGGTTAACTGACTGTGATACTTTTCAATATATGCGGATAGCCCATTCCCTCAAGTCCTTTCCAATTGACTTATATAGACTCCCAAACAAAATTTAGCAATTCTTGTTCTCGGCATCTTCAAAACATAGGGATATTACTTTATTCTATTCTGCCCTTCAAAACAAGTGTAATTTTACCAAATCTTGTCCCTTTTTAAACTGGGAGGCTGACCTGCAAACTTCGTTTTGCTTTCAGCAATGGACTCAGGCTATTGCCTCTTTCCATAGGGTGACTAAAAATGCTGACTGTGACGAACTAGGAGCGCAGAAAGAGAATACACAGAGGCAAATCACACGGAACCCGGCGTGCGGGGTGTTTATTGGGGAATTCAGGTATACAAAGCAAGGTACAAAGGCCAGGGTTAGGTCCTGGGGGGTTGGAGGCCACTGGGAGGGTTAAACCAGAAAGTAGGCAACTCGCACAGGAAGGAATAAGTCCAGAGTCAATAGCAGAGAAATGTTCTCAGGGTTGCCAGGAGCCCCTTCTCTACACTGACCTATGGGAACTTTCACATAAAATTACACTTCAATGGTATCTGACCCCCCTCAGACTCAGTAAAATGTTCCCGTCATCCTCTGCCATATGTTGGAGACAATGTGGCCAAATTGGCAGTCTATATCAGATTCTATGGTCCTGTTGATGCCTACGTAGCTTTTGGCACCAGGTCTTTCAAAAAATCTCTGCAACAACAGGATTTTTTTACATCTCCATCACCTGCTTTGGCCATTTTGTTTCTTGACATAGACAAATTTCCTCTTCAGTCTTGGACTACTGTTTCCCATGTTTTGTTAGCTGCCCGTTTGACCATAATGCGCCACTGGAAGAGTACAGCCTCCCCTAATTTCTCAGAAACCTTGGCTATAGTTAATCTACACTACCAAAATGAAAAGGTGTTATCTTTTGCTGATGGTAATATCATTCGTTTTGACAATGCTTGGGAAATGTAGAATGCCTAAGGATCTTTATTCTTTATGCTTGGCTTTGTTTCTCTTTTCCTTTATATAGTTTGTTTTTCCTATTCTGTTGTATTGTTATATGACTGAAAATACCTTAATAAAAATGATTGAAACAAACAAAAAAAAAAGTCTCACAAAGATTATATACCTAGTATTCTGATGTAAACAGACACATTTGATTCAGTGTAAAAAAAAAAAAGCTATTCCCTGCAACCAAATTATCCATATAGATTTCTATAACCACGGAGCCTACAATAGCTTATAAGGGGACAGAAAAGAAAGACCCCCACATTCATTTACTGATATATTAAAAATAAGGAAGAAAGGTGAGCAAATGAGATGTTATTGCATTATGAAAGTAAGAAAGGAAGACACTAAATGAGTAATTAAATATATTTTAGGAAAAGCAGGCAGTAAGAAAGAAGAAAGAAAAAAAGCAAAGGGAGGTAAGCCAAATTACCAGCTGAAAGTGTTGGCCAGGTCACTAATTTGAAAACATGTAATGCAACTTGTTTTTGAACAGCATAAAAAACAAAAAGGGCCACCAAGCTTTTGAAATTGTACCAAAAGGCCAATGTACTCTGATATATTTGCATATGTTCAATGTTTATTTGAAGACGTTCTTATAGTGATATACTTAATTTTGGACAGCCACTCTTAGATAGAGCGAACAGTGGCACATTTTCACCAATATGAGGTGTTTTGCTGCATTTAACCTACAAAAATCAGTGAAGGATTATATTTGTTAATTGGTGTAATGAATGTAGTAGATTATTAGAGTTATGACACTGAGAGGAAGGCTGGAGGAAATAATGTTTAGCGTTATACAGTGAACCTCCTTCCAGCACATAGTGTAACCAAATGAACAACCATTTCTTTAACAGGTGAAATACTGATCCTAAAATGGGATCTTCTGAAAGAAACTCAACATTAATGAAAAAATAATAATTGTTCCAGGAGTTAAAACCAAGCAGTTCTCAAGGAGGTACAAACTAACAAGCAAAAATGAATGTGTAAATGGTGATTGTTCTTTAATACTCCTTACTAGACCTCCAAAGCTTGAATAACTCACAGTAGTGTGAAGACTGGAGGCCTTTCTTCCACAATGACAGATTTCCTACAACAATTGTATTTTGAGACTTTTTAGTTAAGGGGAAATATTGGAATTTTAAAAGTTTCAACCTGTCACCTGGTATGAAGGACCCTGTCATTGAAAGGTGGATACTTACCAGGCGTGGTAAAAATCCATAAGGTAAAATCAGAGGCAGAGTAAAAGGTTTTTATTTCCATGACTGAACAAGGCAATCAAAGCAATGGTTTTATATCATACAGTGTATTTACCACAAGAATTATCCTCTTCTCTGGGTGCTGTCTAGAATCCTTGAATTTAAAGTGCTTATCTCTACCTTCCCACCAGAGCAAGTTATCGGTAGTTCCTTATTACCTAGCATTGAAATAGACTAAGTTAGATGCAGTTTCTGTAAAATAGCACTATGACAGAATAAAACCTGCTCCTGGGTGTCTGTTTTAGGTGAAAAGCTTTCTCATCTCCAGAGCTAAATCTGTTGCAGACCTGTGCACATCTGTTGCAGTTTGCTGCCCAAGATAACAAGTGCACGGATCAAAAATACACTAAAAATTGTTACATATATTTTGTTAACTGACAGGCAGTCTGATTTATGGATAAAGTTGTTTAATAAGTATTTTTCATAGATTTCTGTCCAGTTTGGTGGAGGGGTAATTGTGGTGTGGGTTTTTTCTTTTAGGGGTTGGGCTTGGCCCCTTAGTTCCAGTGAAGGAAACTCTTAATGCATCAGCATACCAAGACATTTTGGACAATTTCATGCTCCCAACTTTGCAGAAACAGTTTGGGGATGGCCCCTTCCTGCTCCAACATGACTGCGTACCAGTGCACAAAGCAAGGTCCATAAAGACATGGATGAGCGAGTTTGGGGTGGAGGAACTTCACTGGGCTGCACAGAGTCCTGACCTCAACCCAATAGAACACCTTTGGGATTAGTTAGAGCGGGCCCGGCCTTCTCATCCAACATCAGTACCTGACCTCACAAATGCGCTTCTGGAAGAATGGTCAAACATTCCCATAGACACACTCCTAAACCTTGTGGTCAGCCTTCCCAGAAGAGTTGAAGCAGTTATAGCGGCAAAGGGTGGGCCAACTCAATATTGAACCCTACGGACTAAGATTGGAATGCCATTAAAGTTCATGTGCATGTAAAGGTAGGCGTCCCAATACCTTTGGCAATATAGTGTATGTAACCTTTAAAACTACCAAAGACCACCTTACTCTTACCTTCCACATTAACTCCAAAGCATGAAAATGGTGACATTTTAACTAAATCTTCCCATTATAATCAAAATGGAATAGACTCTAAAACTAGATTCCGTAGTAGAAAAGCTCAAAGTGACTCTTGTTCTTTGCAAGGTAACACAAAGTAAAAACATGTTTCCGCCTAACCTGAAAGGATTAGATCTTGGGAGCAGAGGTTCTATCTAATTAATGGGGTTTCCAACATTGTTACTCCTTCGTTCCTACCCAGATCAATATGCAAGTCCTGCACATTTTTGTAGTGGACAAGGCAACTTTAATTGACCAAAGAGATCTTGGTTCTCCTCCTCCCTTCCCCTCAGGCCAAGGAGTCTTCCCAAATGCTGCCTATCACACTGAACTGCATCCTCCAAGCCCCAGTGTAGCATTCACATATTAATTCTCTGCAGATGGCAGCAGAGTTCCTGGAGAAAAGTTGTTAAAAGGACTCTCAGAGTGGTATGGTGACAACCGTGTTCTTTCTCAATGCCTCCATTCAGACTAATAGTGCTTAGGAAGTTTGAATGTGTTTAGTAATGTGGGAGATAGGTAAACAGAGGGGATTACAAAGAGAATTTAGATTAAAGTAAATGTAGTAAAATTCTGACTTTAGCACATTTGCAGTGTATGCTGCTTGGTATTGCTTATGAACCTATTATTCACAATAAATAATCAAGCATATGACAGCAAAACACGTGTTAGTAAGTCTGTACATGTAATGAGCAAATATGATTCCCCCTACTGTGTAGATGTAATTAAAAGCTATAGACAGAAATAAGGTTTTAACACACATTGATATAAATAATAGAATGGAGGATTTCCCTTTGCTTCTTGATTGAAATGTTTTGCCCAAATTTCCAAACAAATATTTTGTATTGCTGTTTGCTTTTTCCCCCCTGTGACAAGCACTCCCCTTGTGTCTTGCCTGGTGTCATAGGGAGAGAAAGTTGCCAAAGAAAAACAAAACAGTAATATTTCTTTTTCTCACTTAATCCAAGATTTGTTTTAAAAAATATTGGCATTGGGCTTTAACCCTTTCACTGCTGCTGCAGTATCTATTACAGTGACGGGCAGCACAAGCATGTACCCAAACTCACATGTACCCAAACTATAATAGCCGTTATTTGACTACATTTAGTTTGACTGTATTGTTTTCTCCTAGTTTTGGCTTTCTTGTGTATGCCATTGTGACAGCAATAATTCTAGGGCCATCATTTGCGGTTAACTCTAAAGTATAGTATAATGTAGTATAGTATATATTTTATATTTTAGTATATATTTTACAAAAAGGTTGGGGATTGCATTATGCTTGGGTGCACTGAAATTCATTTGAGTGCCTTTTTTACTGACAACATAGATTTTATGAACAGTAGAGTAAATATATGTCATAAAAAATGCAGCTACCATAATTTTCTTCTTCAGGGTCTCTGCTTTAAGAGATTCTATTCTACATATGCCTAAAATAAAATATAATCGCCTTAAATTAGTATTATTAATACAGAATTTCATATGCTATTTTAAATTTGAAATAAGTGTTAGGCTGTTAGTCAGTAAATAGATTTGTTCAAAATATCTATATATACAGTATATCTATGAAATTGATTACAATATGTTTGGCTCTTTTGGCAAATAATAAAATGTTCATTGTACTGACTCTTCAATAGTCTCTTTGTCACTTTTAACGCATGATTTTCAAGTACTACATAAACTCTACTTCCTTCCTATTTTCATGCCAGAAATTTATTTAGCTCATGTACTGTTGTGTCAACATTTTAAATTACTACATCTACTGTACAGATGCCTTATAAGCTAATGACAACTCACAAGGGCAATCATTCATTCTAACTCTTAAAAAATGCAGTTAGTTATACAACAAAGTCAGTACAAAGACATATTCTTTATATATAAAAGTCTTTATATTTCTCTTAGGTAAAGATGGAAATATTGAGTTACTCATATTCTAAGGGTCATACTACTTCCAGTGACACCAATGTGAGGGCCAAACTATTCCCACTAACACCAACGTAGTGGGGGCAATATACCACTGACACCAATGTAGGGGGGTCAATATACCACTGACACCAATATAGTGGGGGCAATATACCACTGACACCAATGTAGTGGGGACAATATACAACTGACACCAATGTAGTGGGGGCAATATACCACTGACATCAATGTAGTGGGGGGCAATATACCACTGACATCAATGTAGTGGGGGGCAATATACCACTGACACCAATGAAGTGGGGGCAATATACCACTGACACCAATGTAGTATGGGCAGTATACCACTGACACCAATATAGTGGGGGCAATATACCACTGACACCAATGTAGTGGGGGCAATATACCACTGACATCAATGTAGTGGGGGCAATATACCACTGACATCAATGTAGTGGGGGCAATATACCACTGACATCAATGTAGTGGGGGGCAATATACCACTGACACCAATGAAGTATGGGTAATAAACCACTGACACCAATGTAGTGGGGGCAATATACCACTGACACCAATGTAGTATGGGCAGTATACCACTGACACCAATGTAGTGGGTGCAATATACCACTGACACCAATGTAGTGGGGGCAATATACCACTGACACCAGTGTAGTGGAGATACTATACCATTATACCACTGACACCAATGTAGTGTGTGCACTATGCCTTTAACACCAAAGTGATGAGGGCACTATACTGTGGTTATAAATGTCTTGGTGACACTACACCACTGACACCAATATAGTGGTGGCACTATTTTACAGATACTAATTTAGTAAGGGCATTATACCTCTGACACCAATGTAGTGGAGGCACTATCCTGCTGACATCAATGTACTGGGCTCACTATGCCTTTAACACAAAAGTGTTGAGGGCACTATACTGAAGTTACAAATGTATTGTTGACACTAAACCACTGACACCAATGTAGTGGTGGCACTACACTACAGGCACCAATGCAGTGGGGGCACTATATTACAGACACTAATGTAGTGAGGGCATTATACCTCTGACACCATCGTAGTGAAGGCACTATACTGCTGTTACCAATGTAGTGGGAGCACTATGCCTTTAACATCATAGTGATGAGGACACTGCATTGCAGTTACAAATGTATGGGTGACACTACACCACTAACACCAATGTAGTGTAGGCATTAAACTTCTGAAACCAATGTTTCATCTGCTGTCACCAATGTTTTGGGGGCACTTCCCCACTAGCACCAATGGAAGGAGACACTATGCTGCACCTTTTCTCTCTTTAACGTAGTATTAAACTCTCAAACCTTTTTTTCAATAATGAATCCAAATCAAACAAATATACATTGCCCAGCAAAGTATTCCTTTACATTTTCATCCAAGCTCTTACAGTCATCATGTTTCCAAACAGCTAACTCCAATTTTTTCAGCTCGGCATCCCTGATTTTACTGTCCAGTACAAGATCACAAGGGACAAAGCTATCTCCAGCAGCTGTCCATCTTCTAGCTTGGAGAACGAAGGAGGAGTGAGGAATGTCTTGCCTTGCTGTGCCTATGTTTGTGGAGACACATAGCTTACTAGTACACAGGGTGGCTGCATAGGATCCTGCAAGGAAAAGGAGCTACCCCAAAACAAATATCAGGACCAGTGCTCAGGAGACCAGCTGATTCTGCAGGAAACTAAGGGGTCTATCCACAAAGCTGCCGAAGGATCTCTAAAAACCTGTTCACTTAATAGCACTTTAATGTATCTTAAGGTTCACCAATCTTTTTGTGTTATTGTTATACTGTGATTTCTTACTATATAATATAATTTTTTTTTCTGACTAAGCATTTTATCAGTATGATTTGTCTGTTGTTATTATAACTTGGAATTCTTGCTTTGAGACTTAGCCCCTATTTATAGTCCCAGTACTAGCACAGCACCTGAAGCTTGCCAGACTCGCCAGATGGCTGCATGGCATTTCTCAGGGTGGGTTTCTGGAAGGTGACAATGGTGTACCATGCCTGCAAAATAAACATTAAAATGACACTTGTAGCCTTCATCAAATATGTGATAGGCTGACAATGCAGGAGCACAAATGATATACAGGAACAGAGCATTGTCATACTATCAGCCTGTACTTTTATTTCTTCTTCGTCCCTACTTTTGTACCTACCTAACTGTTAAGCTCTTGTGAATGTTTTACTAAGCCCTCTTACATAAACAATAAACAGAAAAAATACAATCTGTCCAAAAATAGAAATGCAGAGTTTGTTGATGCATAAGTAAGAAAGCAAAAATACTTTGCAAGGGATTTTTCCCTTAGATTAGTGAATGAGGTGAAGCTCTCCTGACTTCCATTATCCAATTATCCATGTGCAAGCTTGTGACTGGGCATTCTTTGCAAAGTGAATTTGGGTAAATTGCTTTGATTATCACTGTTCTCTGTGTATCAAACTGGAGCAAAATTTAGATTACATCTCTAACAGTAAACTAATATGCCCATGAAGGCTCTGTCATGTTTTTGTGCCTGGTTAAGGCCTGTCCCTGAGTGTTTTACTTTGTAACTTTGGTTTTACTACATCTCTCCTTATGATGTGCGCAAGATGATGTGCTTCCTCCAGACCTATATCATTTTTGGGGGGATTATTCATTAACAGTGCAATACAGATGAAGTTTACAAGGCCGGTATTTTGAAATGTGGCTTTCCCAACAGCTGCTGGAGAATACCACATTCTCTACATAAGGAGGGCAAAATGTATTTTATCCTCTGAAAGGCCAAAATGTACATGAACATATAATGCTGTTTTCTCTTTTGGCTCCACTGTCAAAGGTACCAGCCAATTAGGTATGGATTTTACATTAGGCACAAAAGGCTTGTGCCTATAGACACCAGTATGGGGGCAGCACATGAGGTTGCTTCTTCATTGAACTACAGTTCTTTAGCTACTGCAAGTCTTGGTATGAAATGCACCCAAAACACTATGGTAGGTATATTGGCTATAACTCATAGGGGGTGATTTACTAACCTAAACACACGCACGCACCAGGTGCGTGTGCATTTTTACACAGCAAAACGTATTTATCAACCAAACACAGGCAACGTGTCACATTTTCACACCGTTATGGCGTGTTTTATGTATTTACGTACGTGCGCGTCATGTAGCATGCGCCATAGGCTACACGCCGCTCTAATAGCGGCATGCAAGTCTCTAAAAGCATATTTCCACTAATGCCATATATGGAAAAATCATGCACATGATGCAAATATAATGCTGCTTCACAGTTTAGACAAAAATGGTTAGCTTATGCATTTACATCCCTGCATTCATCAACGCAAGCAACACAACGTAGAGCTAATTTACACAACATCACCTTGCATGTCATGCAGGGCTTTGCATGACTTTGCACAACACACCTGCTGGGTGTGTACACACTTCAAAGGTGTCTAGATTCCACCAATAGATCATGCTGGGAGGGAACACACTACAGAGGTGTGTACTTGTTCGTGGCGTGTTTATAAGGTTAGTAAATCAACCCCATAGTCTCAGGACATTCTTCCCCACTGAGGCTTCTGTGCTGTATAAAAATGCCAGCTCTTGGTCTTTGTGCCACAACTGCTCACAGTGACTCCTTTACAAACAAAGACTGCACACACAGAGTCGTCTGTCTTTTGGACTGCAGAGTGAAAGGGTCCTTCTCTGGGTGTCTATATAGTTGCCTGGTGCTGTTGACAGAATTGCAGAATCTCAATGAATGGTCTAGCCTACTATGGGGCTACATCCATCACTCTTGAACTCTTCTATCACAACAGGGCTAGCATTCATCTAACTTATTTTGCAATGCCCTGTATACAGGCCTCAGGACTCCCATTGGACTTTACATAGACAAATTAAATAGGTTCTGAACCAACAGCATGTTTATTCACAGTGGTGTACCAAGCCAACCTTGGACAAACATCTTTGTTTTGTTGCAGAAACTCTTTGAGCTCCTTTTGTTTTGCAACTGGCAGGGTCACTGCTCCCTTTGTAGCATGCGCCATAGGCTACACGCCGCTCTAATAGCGGCATGCAAGTCTCTAAAAGCATATTTCCACTAATGCCATATATGGAAAAATCATGCACATGATGCAAATATAATGCTGCTTCACAGTTTAGACAAAAATGGTTAGCTTATGCATTTACATCCCTGCATTCATCAACGCAAGCAACACAACGTAGAGCTAATTTACACAACATCACCTTGCATGTCATGCAGGGCTTTGCATGACTTTGCACAACACACCTGCTGGGTGTGTACACACTTCAAAGGTGTCTAGATTCCACCAATAGATCATGCTGGGAGGGAACACACTACAGAGGTGTGTACTTGTTCGTGGCGTGTTTATAAGGTTAGTAAATCAACCCCATAGTCTCAGGACATTCTTCCCCACTGAGGCTTCTGTGCTGTATAAAAATGCCAGCTCTTGGTCTTTGTGCCACAACTGCTCACAGTGACTCCTTTACAAACAAAGACTGCACACACAGAGTCGTCTGTCTTTTGGACTGCAGAGTGAAAGGGTCCTTCTCTGGGTGTCTATATAGTTGCCTGGTGCTGTTGACAGAATTGCAGAATCTCAATGAATGGTCTAGCCTACTATGGGGCTACATCCATCACTCTTGAACTCTTCTATCACAACAGGGCTAGCATTCATCTAACTTATTTTGCAATGCCCTGTATACAGGCCTCAGGACTCCCATTGGACTTTACATAGACAAATTAAATAGGTTCTGAACCAACAGCATGTTTATTCACAGTGGTGTACCAAGCCAACCTTGGACAAACATCTTTGTTTTGTTGCAGAAACTCTTTGAGCTCCTTTTGTTTTGCAACTGGCAGGGTCACTGCTCCCTTTCCATCATGTATGCTTCTTCCATTTCTCAGGCTGATAAACTCTCACCTATATTTAAATTAGCTTATATGGATCCTAGTATTTACCAAGAAACTGACTTTCTACTGTGGATACTTGGACATGCACATGGTCTCCTGGGTTTTAAGTCCTAAATATAGAGGATCATTTGTAAATTTGTAAATACTACTTTGGGCCTCTGTGCATGCTGTTGTTTGATTACGGGCATTACTTGTGTCTTACACAAATGAGGAATCTTCAAAATCTGGAACCTGTGGTGGTCCATTTATCACTTCAACATTCTTTTACAGGTCAGTCTCTCACATGACAGTTTCTAAGATTGAAGACTCTCTTACTTATATAGAGAAATCTTTAAGACATTATATCTTCCACACAACAGTTTCTTATACAGCTGTATTAATAAGGCTAGCACAGCAGCCTCAAACATGACAATCTGTCTCTCTTTCATTCTAGCATTGATCATGTTTGTTTCCTTATATTTGGGTGGTCTTTAAGATGCTAGTCTCTATAATATTATAATATGAGTAAATACCTGTCTGAGTAAGCCATTTGCACTACATAGTTGTTGGTAAATCCAAAGGAGATTTACATATACTGTATTTCACAAACAGGTTGTAATGTGTGTGGTCATCTTGCTTTTGTCATGACTGCCTCCAGCTGAAAGGCCTGTGTTTTTACTCTTGATTGTTGAAAAGGTGGCCGGTTGATTCATTCACTAAACCATGATCTAAAGAAAGCAGGTTGCAATCCAATACTCTAAACAAAAAGGTGTTTTTTTGTTATGATTTCATCAAATTTCTAGGTTCAGTACCCTTGCATTCTACATCCTTGTAAAATGTAATGTTTGGAAAATTATGAACATTGTTGCAGCAAGCATAATAATAACATCCAAGATGAAAAAAAGTGTTATTTGTTTTCTATGTGCCTATATGCAGAAAAATGCAGCTCAATAGACATGTGTGAACAATTCCTTAAAGAAAAGGTCTGAACACTTCTTCTGAACAGGTTCTTAAAAATGGGAATGTATTTGTGGTTATTATGGACAAAGAGAAAGATAAAATATTTTCTGTAGTGTTATGTATAGAAAAATCACAAAACATGCTGTTGTACGATATAAGAATGGTGCTGACATAATTTTAAATGTACCACAGTAGGTTAACATTGATAAGGCCCAGAAACAATCATAAAAAATAAATGAATAAAATACCCTGGTGAGATGGCCTACATTCACAGGTACATGAACTAATTTAATTCTGTGTCATTATTATTATTTTTTTAAATTGGTAGAGGACCACACATAAAAGTATGAAAGGGCACGAAAGCTGGACACTGCCACTGGTGACATGTGATGCCGGATGCAAAAAGAAAAATAAAATAAAAAATACTGCCTTTCAATGAGGCTTAAAAGGCAACATTATAAATACAGAAATCCTTTAAATTACATACTTGGGGGATACTGTAACTTGCACGTGAAGTTTCTCACCAGTATGAAGTACTCCTTTAAAAATGGATATTTGCTATTTTTCCAAATTTGCGTTATTTTGTTTTTCAGGATTCGGGTCCGAAATTCGTTTCGGGATTCGGATTCGGACAAAATTCGTTAGCGGTAGTCAGGAAGAAATTTCGTTTGTTGGACGAAAAATGACATTAGAAAAAAATAAGTCTGCAGAAGAAAAAAAAAAGTGCTCGGATCAAGGGTCTGGTAGGAATGTTAGGAGGGACCCCCCCACCCCCCCAAGTTGAAACAAAAAAAAGTGCGTGGGGTTCCCCCAAAATCCATCCCAGGCCCTTTAGGCCTGGTAGGAATTTTAAGGGGGAACCCCAGCCCCCCAAAAATGGGGGGGAAATGTGGGGTCCCCCCTAACATTCCTACCAGACCCTTGATCCGAGCACTGGTCCGGCAGGGCAGGAAAGGGGGGGACCCCTCCCTGCACCTTACCAGGCCACGTGCCCTCAGCATTGGGAGGGTGTCCCCATGCCAATGGGGACAAGGGCCTCTTCCTCACAACCCTGACCTGGTGGTTGTGGGGATCTGCGTGTAAGCCCTTATTTGCATCGGGGTACCCCTTTAATTCATTGTGAATGAGTAAGGGGTACTTGTACCCCTACCCATTCACTAAAGGGTTAAATCAAATAGTTATTAAAAAGTCCAGACTTCGGAATCAGAAATTCGGATTCGTTTGCATTCGTTATGTATGTAATTCGGATATATCCGAATGTTCGAATTTCCGAAACTTCATCTGAATTTCGATTCGGAACTAAACGAATCGCACATGTCTACCAATGATTAGGGCATATGGCCTGTTATGGTTCAGTAGAGATTTATTTCTAAATACACAGAACATTACTGGATATTGAGTTCTTATAGGTATTTTAAGCACTAGAGATTGTTGATCCAGGGAATATCTGATTGCCCTATGGGGTCAGGAAGGATTTTTTTCCCCTATTGGTGCAAATTGAACCATGCTTTATAGGGTTTTTTGCCTTCCTCTGGATCAACAGTGGGTAACTGTGGGCTTAGCGTGCTGTTTTACTTTTTTTCTCTCCATATCTCTATAGGTTGAACTCGATGGACTTGTGTCTTTTTTCAACCTGACTAACTATGTAACTATGTAACTGCCCTCTTTTTTCTGTCCAGCCAGGCTGTATACCTTTGTAAAGGTCTGGTATGTATTTTGAGGCGAACCCCATTCCACTTTTTTAATTTTAACAAATTTTAAACAATGTGTAAAAAAAGAAATGCACGTAGTCTCCCTTAAAATCCGTACCTGACCCTTAATCAAGTATGCAGCCTGGCTAACCAGTAAGGGGTACAGCAAGCGTGCACTCAACATCGGAAGGGTACCTGATATCAACGTACCAGCATTGCCCTCCTGTCTGCTTACTGGGTAATTTTTATTAGGTATTTTTGCTACAGATATTTAAAGTTGGTATACTGAAGCAGAATCCCAGCTCAAGTTTTTTTTTACTTTTCAAAATATTTTATTGGTTTTTAACATTTTCAAATGAAAAGAATGTAACATTGAAATGAAAGTATACATATACATACATTTATGACATATACGTGTACATCAAACAGCATATCAGGGTTCAACTGACAATCTTGGGGCAGACACCGAGAGAACAGATCGGTGAATATGCAAAAATACACATATAGCTTCTTTAGGTATCCTGTCTGAAGAACTCAGTGTAACAGAGGGATCCAGAGGATCGTTTGGCTGGTCCAGGAAGACCGAGTGGAGTGAAGGAAACAGTAGGTAAAGTAAAGGCAGGGAAGTGGGGGGGGGGGGGGGGGATGAGATAACGCCCCTCAGAGGCCTCCCTGGTGAAGTCCGAATTGGATGTAGTAATTTTGGGGGAAACTAAGTATTAAAGGGTCATGAGTTGTCGATCAAAGGACGGAGGGAGGAAATGAGTAACCCATTGGGCCCAAATTTTTTCAAACTTGGGCATAGAGTCTTGTACGCGTGCCGTAAGTTTCTCATTGTAGAACGTCCAGTGGACTTTGTTTCTGACTTCTGTTATACTTAAGGATTTTGACATTTTTGATATTGGTCAAACTCTGCATCGTTAAATTATATGATACAAAATTACAGTTAAAATCAACAAAACCGATGTCTGCTAAGTGACCCATTTCTGCTGCAATGGCTACAACATAAATGATTTTAGGATTACAATACTGATGTGGAACTCAAATCACAGAAAAAAAGGTTGAGATGGCATTGTAAGCTCATAAAAAAATTCAAAACCCTAAAGTTCTAAATAAAGTCCTAAAATGTTATGTGCCACTACATTTCACAATACTTTCACAAGGAAGCTTGTTTTCCTTCAGGCATCTGATCAAAGGTATAGTATATGGACATTTTCAAAGATATTCACTCTCACCTGCTCACACTGAGGTAAGAAGTGTGCCAGGACTTCTTATCTCTAAAACATGTGTCAATTACCCCAATAACACTCCTAAGCCCTGATCGCTATCTATATATCCTAACATTTTACAACAGCCATTACCATTAATGTGAGTCTGGGAGAAAACAGTTGTATCTATTTGTATGTCTTTGTTTTTCTATCTGTATATCAATATTTTATCATGCCTGATAAAGAAATTGTATTTTAAAAGCCTCCATCTTTAAAACTTTAGCTAGCCGATAAAGGTTATTGCTTAAATTCCAACATTTTATGCAAATAAAGTTGGCAAGATTTTAAATACAGTACCCTACAGATCAATTTTTACTATAAAGCATTTTATAAATGATATAGAGTTTGTCGTTAAAAGCACTGTTTTTGTGTTTGCACAGTACAAAAAAAACCCTGCATAGTGTATCCCAGTTTTCAGAAGATATCTTGGGTCGCTAAATCACAATGAGAATAAATGTCAAATTGTACACTTGAAGGCTACAATCATGCATGCATCATATAATCTAGGGAAAGTAAAACTGGATAAATTGACGTTGGATAAGTATATGAGTCCTTGCAGGTCATAGATAATTGCTGGTCAACCTAGAGAGTTAGAGGAGTACTTAATGTATGCACTTTTGGCTTTTGAATGGCACTAGTGGATTTTAAATTAATATGCAATAGTTTTCTTTTGTTTTATTTTTACCTTCTCTTTTTGAACCCCAGCCCCATTCTCTATTCATAAACACTACTGTTATTCTAATGACATGCCTGTTTCAGTTTTAAAGTATATTTATTTTTCATTGTTAGATGGAATATGGAAGGGCTAAGCCTTTTTCTGTAGCCAAAATTACTATGACGTTGGCGTTATTGTAAACAAACTCACAGTCGCAATAACAGCTGTGAGTTTGTTAACTTTTTTTAGTGTGCTGCTGGCTTGCTAGTAGAAGTGGTTTGGAGCTATAATGCTATCCGATCTCTGTAGAGATAGTGCCCTCCCATCCAACTTCCTTAAGTGTCCCAGGATCACCTGTGTCCTGTAGAGCATGGGGAGTCTTAAAACTCTGTCAGTATGGTGAGTGGAAAAAGTTTGAAAAGTCTCCCCTATGAATATCTGTCAAAGTCTGGCCATTGTTGCCATGTTAACATCATACTGGAGACACTTTGTCCTCGATCTGCTTGGACAGAGTGCAGGGGCTCTAATTACGGTCTAATAGATTCCTGATGTCTCCTTAGAGAGAACTGGTCACCTCAGCAATGCTATCACATAGGGAGCTAGTCAGCCTCCTTGTAATAGCAATAAGGTTAGGTAAATAAAAATGAAAATGGTTCATAAAATAATTTGAATAATTTTCAGGCCAAAAAAACGTCAGCGTGTGTGCAAAGAATATAAAAATGGGTCCGGCAGAAAAAAAAGTTAAAACCTTTGCCAAATGTTTATTGCTGTCTATATCACTGCTGGAGAGATTCATTCTCACTATTAGTTCTGGTGAGTATTATCTTCTGCACAGAAAGTGATGGGAACTCCAACATTTTTGCATTGTCATAAGAAAAAGAGGTAAGAGGAAATCTTCAAGTGGGTAAACCTGTTCTGGTGACAACTGTCTAAAAGGGAATATGCCCTTTATTTGGAGAGATCTTTGGAGAGCCCTTTAGGTCTGGTAAGAATTTCAAGGAGGAACGCAACCCCCAAAAATGTGGGGTCCCCCTAAAATTTCTAACCAGACCCTTAATCTGAGCACAGGCCTGGCAGGGCAGGAAAGGGGGGGGGACGAATGAGCACCCCCCATCATGCCAGGCCACATGTCCTCAGCACTGGGAGGGTGCTTTTCCAGAGTCGCCCCTAGAAAACATCTTGTACATGTCCCCTCATGTACAAGATGTTCAATGGTGACAGCAACATTGGCAACAAACTGTTTGAGATTAACTCCATTACAAAGACTAGAGGCCACCACCTAAAGTTGGTGGAGAAAAAATTCCAGCACAATGGGCGAAGAGGGTTCTTTACAGTAAGAGCGGTTAAGGTCTGGAACTCACTGCCATCGGCAGTGATTTCAGCCAAGAGTGTAGATTTGTTCAAGAAACATTTGGACAATTTCTTGAGGGACCGTAATATCCAGGGATACCAGTATTCCTAAGAATGAGATGATGCGTGGACCTATATGGGTTGGACTTGATGGACTTATGTCTTTATTCAACCCCAAATACTATGTAACTATGTAACTATATGAAAAGCACCTTGTCCCTGTGCCGATAGGGACAAGGGCCCCTTACCCACAAGGTGCGGGGGTAACACCTTGCTTGTAACTCTACTCATTCACTAAAGGGTTAAATACACATATAAATAAACACACCAAACTTTTGATAAAAATTGTTTAATTGGGAAAAAAACAAAGATTTTTGACAATTCCTTTATTTAAAAATTCCCAAAAATTGATAAAATGACCTAATCCTAAGGTTAATCATGACATCCAGTGTTGTCCATGACGACGACGATGTGTCGAGAAAAAAACCCACCGACGCCCGCCGACCTGTCCGCACGCGACAAACTCCCGCCGCAAAATTACATTCTGACAGATGCCGGCAAAAAATAAACAATTGGGTGGAGCTAGCATTGACATCACCGCTAGCTCCGCCCAACTGTTTACATTTGTCCAGCACCTGTGAGACAGGTCCCAGCCAAATCAAAACTAATGGGTGGCTCCATGATTTCAAATAAAAATAAAAAAGTAGGCAAATACCTAATTATTACCTGTTCCAGTGCCACTCGCTGCCAGTTGAAGAACTCCTGGCTCACCAACAGCTGTGAAGTTAGAACTGTGCCAGCGCATGCGCAGTAGACCGGAGAGGAGAAATGAGAAATGAAAGTGAATGGATGCAGCCTGGCAGCCGGGAGCATGCACGCCGGACAGACACTGTGGAACATGAGGAGTCTGTGATGGATCAGAAACTGGCACCAGTGCTGCAGGGACTGTTGGAAACCAGTGGAAGGAAGAAGATAATCAGATCGAGAGTCATCAAATAAGGCAAGTGCTTATAGCAGCATGGGGAGGGGGACCTGTAATGTCACCTTAAGTTCTAAAGCATGCACTGCTCTGAGGGTTTGCCTTTAGGGTAACACATAGATGTAGAGCAATGTAAATGAAAGGAAACAGGGAATCTAGAAAACATCTTGTACATGTCCCCTCATGTACAAGATGTTCAATGGTGACAGCAACATTGGCAACAAACTGTTTGAGATTAACTCCATTACAAAGACTAGAGGCCACCACCTAAAGTTGGTGGAGAAAAAATTCCAGCACAATGGGCGAAGAGGGTTCTTTACAGTAAGAGCGGTTAAGGTCTGGAACTCACTGCCATCGGCAGTGATTTCAGCCAAGAGTGTAGATTTGTTCAAGAAACATTTGGACAATTTCTTGAGGGACCGTAATATCCAGGGATACCAGTATTCCTAAGAATGAGATGATGCGTGGACCTATATGGGTTGGACTTGATGGACTTATGTCTTTATTCAACCCCAAATACTATGTAACTATGTAACTATATGAAAAGCACCTTGTCCCTGTGCCGATAGGGACAAGGGCCCCTTACCCACAAGGTGCGGGGGTAACACCTTGCTTGTAACTCTACTCATTCACTAAAGGGTTAAATACAAATATAAATAAACACACCAAACTTTTGATAAAAATTGTTTAATTGGGAAAAAAACAAAGATTTTTGACAATTCCTTTATTTAAAAATTCCCAAAAATTGATAAAATGACCTAATCCTAAGGTTAATCATGACATCCAGTGTTGTCCATGACGACGACGATGTGTCGAGAAAAAAACCCACCGACGCCCGCCGACCTGTCCGCACGCGACAAACTCCCGCCGCAAAATTACATTCTGACAGATGCCGGCAAAAAATAAACAATTGGGTGGAGCTAGCATTGACATCACCGCTAGCTCCGCCCAACTGTTTACATTTGTCCAGCACCTGTGAGACAGGTCCCAGCCAAATCAAAACTAATGGGTGGCTCCATGATTTCAAATAAAAATAAAAAAGTAGGCAAATACCTAATTATTACCTGTTCCAGTGCCACTCGCTGCCAGTTGAAGAACTCCTGGCTCACCAACAGCTGTGAAGTTAGAACTGTGCCAGCGCATGCGCAGTAGACCGGAGAGGAGAAATGAGAAATGAAAGTGAATGGATGCAGCCTGGCAGCCGGGAGCATGCACGCCGGACAGACACTGTGGAACATGAGGAGTCTGTGATGGATCAGAAACTGGCACCAGTGCTGCAGGGACTGTTGGAAACCAGTGGAAGGAAGAAGATAATCAGATCGAGAGTCATCAAATAAGGCAAGTGCTTATAGCAGCATGGGGAGGGGGACCTGTAATGTCACCTTAAGTTCTAAAGCATGCACTGCTCTGAGGGTTTGCCTTTAGGGTAACACATAGATGTAGAGCAATGTAAATGAAAGGAAACAGGGAAGATGAGGCAGTCATATTTTACTGTAACTAATGGTATCACCAAACTGCATCCATAAAGTTGCACAGCCATCTTCTACTGGATACACTCAAGTAGTTATTTTGATCATGCTCATGCAACACAGGTATCCATTTTTATTTTAGTATTCATTCATTTAGTATATAGTATTTCTCCAATTAGCAAAGAGCCTATTGTCATCATCACCCCAGCAGCACCATCACTCTGTGCTTATTCTACCAAATTAATACATTCACCACCAGGCCATAAGATGTTTACTAATACATGGCAGTCAGTTTCCTTCCCTATTCAGAATTCAGATTAGTGCAAAATACAGGCCTCCACAGCCTGTATATTCCCTCACTCTTCCTCTTAACCGTTTTTGTCAGGGGGAATATAAAATTAAGGTTGTCACCATTTCCAAGTAAAATAAATTGTCCTCCCTGTCCTGTTAATAGCATTGGTATGAAGTTTAATTTGTTTGAACTAGGCCAGTAAAATACTGGTTAGATGGCAATATTATCTAAGATTTTTTTTTTCCATAGTTACATAGTTAGTCAGGTTGAGAAAAGACACATGTCCATCGAGTTCAACCGAGTTCAATGCTTACTCTTAAAAGCACAGTATTAGTTTTAGTATACGCCATGCTGTGGACATACCTAGAGCATTTCCTCTGTTGTGGATAATCCCATCCAGAAACAAATATTGAATGCTGATGCACTGAGCTAAACCTTAAAAAGTATTATTTCAAACCTCTAATATAAAGTGTCACTATACTGTATCACAAATTATACTTATCAAACAATTATTTTCATATAAATGTGCCAACAAGCACCCAATTGTGCAATATACACAAAGTGCAATAAAAGTGCAAAACATTATGTATCACGTGTTAGAACTGCTCAAAGTACATTTTTTAGTGTAAACTTTCAACTTCTCCCAGCAGATTATTAATGAAAGTGCATATCATGTATACAAGAATGCAAAAAAGTGTTATTTATCTTCCACCGCATCTTTTAGCATGCAAAAAGTTTCTTCAATTTACATGATCCAAACAAAGCCTTTTGGGAATGCACTCACCAGAATTATAGGGCTCTCTTAAATAAGATGAGCCATAAATGCTTTATCACTGATGTTTCTCCTCTCAGCCTGATCTCCAAATGACAAGATAACGATCACTCCTCTCAACTTTCTCCTATCCTGCATACCCTGTGGCTCCAATCTGCTGTGGAACCAGTCGTTGCAGATGTTGCACTCGATCATAAACCAGCTCACATCGGCTCGTATGTGACACTTTATATTAGAGGTTTGAAATAATACTTTTTAAAGGTTTAGTGCAGTGCATTGGCATTCAATATTTGACAGTAATTTACTTGGTAGCATTGCAGCTGATACCGATTATTCTATTAGATCCAATCTTGGTCTTATTAGTTGATTATAAATCCAGAAACAAAGAATTCCTTTCAATACCCCTGATAGAGGTTAATCTTCACAATGGAAATTCACCACTCATCATAACCTATATAGTATGCACAATTCATTTTATAAAGCATATTTTCAATTTTGCAGCCAAATTTGAAAAAAACCCCACTATATGTTTGCTATGTGTTCATAATCACACAGTTCAACCGAAAATATATACCGTATTTGCTGGCGTAAAAGGCGACTGGGCGTATAAGACGACCCCCTACTTTTTCTGTTAAAACATAGGTTTTGGGCTATACTCGTCGTATAAGACGAGTATAGCCCAAAATAATGTTGAAATACACCCGCTAACCCCCATGGCGGTATTCCCGAGTGTGGCTCGGGGTTAATTTTCAGTACCAAGAGCAGTAACCCCGAGCCACACTCGGGATTACAGTTTCTTACCTTGTCCACGATCCCGGCTGTGTCCTCCGTACCTTGTGGGCGTCCGCGTTGCAGGGGGGTGGAACCGGCGGCATTTTTTAAAAGTTGGGGGGAAAAAACAAACAAAAAAATAGAACAAAAAACGGAAAAATGAAATCATCAGTCCGCCAGGGAGGCTAATCTGTCAGCCCGCTGGATGTGCGGTAATACTGTATGTACGGTAGCTTCGGCTACATACAGCATACCGTGCTTAGCCAACCACGGCAGGCTTTGTATTATTGAATACAAAGCCTGTATTAATGAATACAAAGCCTGCCGTGATTGGCTCAGCGCGGTATACTGTATGTAGCCGAAGCTACCGTACATACAGTATTACCGCACATCCATACCCGGCGTATAAGACGACCCCCGATTTTCGGGGGATGTTTTTAAGTCTAAAAACTTGTCTTATACGCCGGCAAATACGGTATATATTTTTTTACA
Organism: Nanorana parkeri; assembly: GCF_000935625.1. NCBI lineage: Eukaryota > Metazoa > Chordata > Amphibia > Anura > Dicroglossidae > Nanorana > Nanorana parkeri. Next base: position 158,954 of record NW_017306600.1, on the reverse strand, counting down.
TTTCTTACCTTTTAGATGTATCTGTGTAGCAGGACTTTGCAAGCTTCTCTCTCAATTTCCAAGTGACAGGAAACTCTGGGTGTCCCCATAGAAAGACTTTGTATGATAATGAGCTTCCCCTTATTACCATACAATGCTTCTAGATCTTAAACCCTTTGCTAGAACAGTGATCTAATTTAGTTTAGAACTAATAATGAGATTTGCCAGCACAGTGCAGACAGGGTTAGTTATGTTAAAGGAGAACTATGGGGTCAGGGCTTTTCCCCGTAGTTCTCCTTAGGGTAACGGGAGGACACAAACTAGCGTCCTCCCGTTACCCTAAGCTCAGTATACCGCGAGCTACAGCTCGCTGTATACTGAGACGCCGCAGCCGGAGCGGATCCTGACATCGATGTCGAGATCCGCCCAGCTGCGTGAGTGACAGCTGGCTCTGCCTATCTAGAGGCAGAGCCAGCTGTACCCGCCCCCTCCCCCATGCGATCCGCCAGTCAGCACTGGCAGATCGGAGCGGGGAGGGGGGAATCCAGCTCCTCCCCTGTCACGGCAGAGAGGCGTGACAGGATAGAGAGGTGAGCGAACGGTGGTATATGTTCGCTCACCTCCCGATCTACTGAGCCGACCTGTGACAGTCTCATTGTCACAGGTCGGCTAGAACTATGAGGTGAGTGAAGAGCACTCACCTCATAGTTCTCCTTTAACAACAACCTGCCTATATACCCCAACATTGTAGAGCAAACCTCAGTAATTTACAAATAAAAAATGCCATGCAAATGAAAAAAATGTAATACATAGGTGTTATCCCAATTTGGCTGCAAAGTGGAATTATACTTCAAATCTCCTGCTTTACCAAAACACATATATGCTTTAACTACTAACTGATAAGACAGATGGCTAAACAGATACTAAAAACCTCCATGATACGTATTTCTCACAGCAGTGGAGGGCTTCTAGTGATTGTCCCATCACCTTGTGTATCAGTAAAGTGGTTGCATAGCATTTAAGGTGCCCAAAATAGAGTGCGAAAAGCATATTGCCACATATTGTAAAAAAAATAAAATAATAATTTTACCAATATATAAACAGTAAAAAGGAGAGAAAGGAGCAGATAGGCCCAATAAAGGACAAAAATGGGAAGTTGGTCACAAACGACAAGGAGAGGGCCGAAGTGCTGAACACTTTTTTCTCCTCAGTATACACTCAGGAGGGAAACGGGTTTGACACCGATAATAAAACACATAGTTCATCACAAAATATAGCCAAGTGGTTGACGGAACCCGGGATACAACAAAGACTTAGTCTACTTAATGCAAATAAAGCGTTGGGATTGGACAATCTACACCCCAACATACTTAAGGAACTAAGCGAGGTTATAACTAGACCATTATTCCTCATTTTTAAGGACTCTCTAATGACTGGTAGAGTTCCGAGTGACTGGCGGAGGGATACGGTAGTTCCAATATTTAAAAAGGGAGCAAGATGCCAACCTGGGAATTACCGACCAGTTAGTCTTACATCGGTAGTTTGTAAACTGTTAGAGGGAATGATTAAGGACCACTTAGTAGAATTCGTTCTGAAAAATTACAAATTAAATGACAACCAGCATGGGTTTAGGAAGGACCGTTCCTGTCAGACTAACCTACTGACTTTTTACGAGGGGGTAAGTAGAGATCTGGATGGAGGGAGTTATGTGGATGTGGTATATCTGGATTTCGCTAAGGCTTTTGATACGGTACCTCATAAACGCTTACTATACAAGCTGAGAGCTATGGGCATAGATGGAAGGGTGTGTACATGGATAGAGAACTGGCTAAAGGAACGGGTACAGAGAGTATCAATAAATGGCGCCCTTTCAGACTGGGCTAGTGTCATTAGCAGTGTGCCTCAGGGTTCTGTGCTGGGACCCATGCTTTTCAACCTGTTTATTAACGACATCGGGGACGGAGTACACAGCGATATCTCAGTGTTTGCTGACGATACCAAAATTGGGAGGGTAATAGAAACAGACCAAGATAGTGTAACATTGCAGGAGGACCTGGATAAAATAGGGGAGTGGGCAACTATGTGGCAGATGAGGTTTAATGTCGATAAATGCAAAGTTTTGCACTTTGGGAGGAATAATAGGCAAATGGGTTATACAATTATGGGTATGCCGCTAGGGAAGTCGGAAATGGAGAAAGATCTGGGGGTCATTGTAGACCACAAACTGAATAATAAATTACAGTGCCAGGTTGCTGTAAGCAAAGCTAGTAGAATCTTGTCCTGCATCAAGAAAGGAATATTTTGCAGGGATAGGTCTATAATGATGCCACTTTACACATCAATGGTTCGGCCCCACCTGGAGTATGCGGTGCAGTTTTGGGCACCGGTCCACAGAAAGGATGTCCTTGAACTGGAGAAAGTCCAGCGGAGGGCGACCAAACTCATAAAGGGGATGGAGGACCAGAGCTATGAGACACGGCTACTAAATTTAAACATTACGTTGGAAGTAAGGAGATTAAGGGGGGACATGATTTTCATGTACAAAATGTCCCATAGTCATAGCAACATTAGCAACAAACTCTTTGAGATTAATTCCGTAACAAAGACTAGAGGACACCACCTAAAACTGGTAGAAAAAAAATTCGAACACAAGAGGCGAAGGGGGTTCTTCTCAGTTCGTGCGGTTAGGGTCTGGAATTCACTGCCTCAAGCGGTAATCTCCGCAATTAATCTGGAATCATTCAAGAGGCTTTTGGACGATTTCCTGAGAGACCGTAATGTACAATGTAAAGGGTACAGGTACTCTTAAGAATGAGAACACTCATGGACCTATACACACACACACACACAACAGGTTGGACTTGATGGACTTATGTCTTTATGTAACTATGTATTTATGTAACTATGTAACATAGAGTGCACAATTCTCGTACAAGAATCGCGGGAAATCCCGCGATCGTACGATAACCATGCAGTGTATGGAAGGCTTGTGACCGTTTCTCGGCGAGTTAGTGGCCTGCTGGTTCGACAACTGCCGAACGGGCCAGTGTGCACTGCCCGTTTGCAGTCATGGTAAGCCCGCCCCTCATTACAGTCATCGTAAGCCCGCCCCTCAGGGGGGCAGGCTAGCGATGATCGCAAGTACGATCTGCCTGTCCAAGATGGGCAGATCGTACGTTTTTTTAAGTACTTTACAACCCTCGCAAGACAAAAGTCTTGCAAGGATTGTAAAGTGTATGGGCACCTTCACACTAAAAACATAAATTGTAGGTAATTTAGGGAGGTACTGTATTTTCTGGTTAAGGCACATTTCCAAATCATCATGGTGAACTAATATATATTTTTTGTCAAACACTACATGCAGAGTGAGTCTCCTTTGCTAGTAGAGTGTATTTGCAATGTAATTTTGGGGAGAAACTAATTTCAGCAATCTACAATGAGTAAGTACAATGTAAGCTCAAGTAATGCAGGCACTGTATGCAAGACAGCAGTTGTTCAGGCCTATTTTTATTTTTGGGTTACCTTTTCCCAAATTTGAATGTCATGTTAATGTGGTATTATCTCTTATATATTAGGATATATGACTCTTGTTACAGTGTGCAGTTTATTATCTCACCTCCTCTGATAATCTATCATAGCAAACTGTCTAGCAGCTGAAAATATTTACAAATGTTCTCTAGAGGGTGCTGAGTAACTGGTGAAAGGAATCAAATGAGTAATCAGAATTTTCAAAATGTTTAGGCCATGCTGGTTGTCTATTAGCCTTTTGTCATTGTAAGATTCTTGTTTAGGAAATAAAAATATAGGAAATCCCTAAGGTACCTTTCATAATGTAAATATGATACCTAGACATGCAAGACACAAATGTGTTGTAACCTGTAACTTAATATTGTCTGAAGGGTATCATAGACCTGCTTTGTAACGAGGGGAATCAAGTTTGAAAACACAATGCAAACTGTCACTCTCACTTTTTCCACTATAAAAGTAATGTAAAATAAAGAACTGATTCAGCTTATGTGTAAAGCCAGTTCAACACTTTATAAATTGTGTGTACAGTGAACTGAAAAAACAGCAGAATGAAAGTTTTAAGATACCAAACACAATTGCCAAAACCACCTTTTTGTTAAATACAGATGTAAACATAAGTAAGAAGTGAATTTGTAAATTGTTTGACCTCTTATAAACATAATCCAGTCTCAGATCATAAAGTTTTTTCTACAAGTGTTTTGAACCTACCTCAAAAAACATGTGACCATTGCCTGAAAAATCACGCAGACATAAAATAATGCTCCAACATGACAACCAAACAGGAGAATGGCAAACAGAAGGCAGTAAGGTAATAGCATTACTGTTGTTAAAATCATTCTTAGGGTTCTAATAATCAATGTTTTCATCCAAGATTCACACAACTTGAATTTTGTTTACAAAATCTTATGTGAAAATAGGTGAAAGTTGTGTGACTCTTGAGTGAAAATATTGATAAAAACGACTCATTCAAGAATTGACCAATGTTTAATCAAAACAAAGAATAAGTAAAGTTATTCCTTTTTAGCAATTGATGTTGTGAGATGCTAACCATGAACATAATTAGAATATTAATATAATAAACAACTCAGAACAGAAAAGTTTCCAAGGTAAGTGTGCCACAATGTGCAAATATGTTGTGCATTCTTGTACATTATAGCAAACGCTCCTGGGAGCCACACCTTCTTATGCAGCTTAGTTCCGCTTTTTAAAACTCCTTCAAGTTAACTTGGCCCTACTCTATGTAAATGTTGGCCGGTTCTTCATGAACCAGTGGATGCCGCTGTCAGCACCCTTTCAGGCCAGCATCCCTTTATCAGCTGATCGAAGGAGTCGGTTGGAAAATCTTCGAATGGTGCTTGCAGCCAATTAGCCCGTGGCCGCTGTCAGAATACAATTAAGACAGTGGGGGATTCCTTGATCAACACTTGTAATCATTGATGAAGGAATCTGTTCTATTTTTTTCATTGAGCCTGCAGGTTGAACAAAAAAATAAAAATAAAAACAGTGTATAGCCAGATTAACTGATACAATAAGTAGTGAAGCTATTGGATCAGCATAGAAGCCAGGCATCTAGACTTTTTTTTTTTTAAAGGATACATCAGCAATAGCAGCCTTCACGTTCCTTCTGTACAGGTTTCCACAATAAACATATTATTATTATTATTGTACAGGATGTATTTAGTGCCAACAGTTTGTGCAGTGCTTTGCAATATAAGGCGGACATTACAGTTACAATACAAGTCAAGACAAAATGGTTAGGCCTGTGAGAGCTTACAATCTAAAAGGTTAAATACATCAGAGGATAGTACAACGGCCAGGATATAGCATGTAACTATATTACCGTTACCAGTTGCATTAGTGAAATAGTAAAAGACGTCCAAATGACAGAGTACACAGTGGGCCCCCATTGAGAAAGTCCAAACTTCATAGGAGGATTTTATAGGAATCCCACTGTTAACACCGCAGGAGGCTTGGGGTTAGAATTCCAGCATATTAGAAATGGACCGACCGAATCTGCTTTGAGTTCTGATTCACACAAACATTTTGGCAAGCTAAGAGTTGTCACTGAAATGACACTGGCACTGAAATAACACTGTCACTGACAATGACAACAGAGGTTGAAGGGTGCAGAAATTAGACTAGCACAGACAGTAATTGGACACTCCAAGAAGAGGAGATAGCTAAAATGTGCAACGAGGGATGGGGTTGTGCTAGGGCATTTGCTCCAAAAGGTAAATTGAAAGTCATCATAAAATTGTTTATGGAAAGGAAAATAAAACGCTGCAAATATGTAAAATCATTTATTTGTGATTTTACCTGCAATTTGTTAAGTCGATGACAGGGTCTCTTTAAGTAGCCAGTGTGAAGAAAGCTGAAAATATCACATTAGCTACATCACTGAGTGATCTTGTTTTCTTTAGATCTGCACAATGTATTCAGAAAGAAGTGTGCCACGTGTTTATGGGTAAACAGAGACTCAGGCTACACAAAGACTCACTGTGAGGAAAAGCAAGTGGCAATAAAGACAATCCATGTTTTTAACAGTTGAAGTAAAAACACTCTTTCCTTGAGACAAGTAATCCTTTTATGCCAAACTAAACAGTGTTAAGTAATAGATTGTTAAAAAAAATTGTCTAAAGACTCTTAAAGTGTATTGCTACCTTAGCAGTAATATTTAAGAACCCCCCCTCCCCCCCACTATATATTTGTTGTGTTTCCGTTTTTTAAATAATTTGTACAAAATATTCCTTACCTTACTAATTGTTTCTTTGGAGCAGAATTAC
>NW_017306600.1:128853-152640 GCF_000935625.1 Nanorana parkeri | reverse complement strand
CTTTGTTAGGACAGACAGTGTGCACATCTAGTGTACAACTCTTTAACATTACATTGAGGGGGAAAAGCTAATTAAAACTTTTCAAGTAAAAAATAGCTAAAAGCAGCATTTTATATATATTTTTGTCATTATTTTATTGCTTAAATGAGATGCAGGCCTTGATGGTAGTGGAGTGGAAGCACTTTACATGCATAGTACTTGTACACTTGAACGTGTCATTAATTTGTATTTCTTTGTGTAGACCAGCTGATTTTCTGCAGGAGGTTGGATAGAGTGAAGCCAGCCGACCCTTCTTTGTGGTTTTCCTTATCACTTCTCTTTTTCTTTGTTTAAAAAAAAAAAAAAGGGCTATATGGTATCCCTCATAAAGCTTTGTTTTGCAATGTTTTATGCAAAACAAATGGAATGGAAATATGTAACAAATATAAAGTAGGTGTAAAAGTGTAAAAACACTTTAAGAGTAAAAAGAGTCTACTATGGGTTTTATTGTGAAGAGGAAAATAATGCAGATGGACTGAGCCTGTTGTAATTAACTGTTCCTGACAGCTGCAGCTAACTACTAAATACCAATTTTATTCACATTTTAACTCCTTCATGACTGGGCCAAATTCATCAGTTTCAGTATGCATTGGTTAACCTCAAAATGACTATTTTGCTTACCAGAACAATGCTTATATGCGTTGTATTTTAATGGACATAAAAGGCTTTTAATTGGCACACAGTTAAATACCCATCTCATATTTTAATATAATACAAGAAGGATAAAGAAAAGCGGGGCTTTAAAAGTGTCCAAACAATACAAAACGTCCATCAAACATACATGGTTTTGTATAAAAGTATATATAAAACTATTGGAATCAAACTGATTTGGGTGGGAAGCGACCGTTTTGGAGGTGCTCCTCGAGGCTCTGAGTATATTAACCTGAAGCCATTATTTAGTATTAGTTATGCCCTACATTTAGAGTCAGGTTTATTTTTATTTTCATGGGATCCTGTTGTCCTCTGTCAGTATATACGGACCGTCAACTGCTTCTATTAACATAGATATTTTATATCTCTGCATATTTTTGCACAAATCTACCTCTGAACAAATTCTTTGGAAAACCTGGAATTTATGACCTCTTGTTTCATTTTCATGTTCTCAGTCCTGTTTATCCCCGGTTACCTCCCACCTGTTCACCTGCTTGGTGATTGCGAGACAGCATGTGGGACCAAGGATCCAGCCACCTTTGTGAACATGAAGTGGGTTTTGTATTGTTTTTATTTTCATTAAGAATTTGGTATTTGTGATCATTATACTTAAACCTATTTTGATGTAATGTCCTAGAATACCTCCAACCTCCCTGAGGAAGCACATACAGTTGCGAAACGCGTCGGAGATTGGGCCCACAGTGGATCATACAACTATTACAGAAATTAGGACCCAAGGAGTCCATGTTATATTATATTAATTAAATTATGTACACATGTATGGGCACCAAAAGGAGGTAGCTTGATTTCAATGTAACATTGTATCATGTCAATGACATTTTAATTGCAACCAAGTCTTTATGTATTAAATATACTTTTATACAAAACCATGTATGTTTGATGGACGTTTTGTATGGTTTGGACACTTTTAAAGCCCCGCTTTTCTTTATCCTTCTTGTATACAATTCTAATTGGGGGTGTGGTGCCTATCCCTAATGTTTCAATTTAATTTTTATGCTTTAAACATATTTTAATATAAAATAACAACTGGACAAAAATGTAAAAAAAATGCAGTTTTAGTTTGTTAATTGTTTTTCTTCTAATTATTATGAGTACAGGGACGCCAAATATGTGTACAATGTGGTACATATGCTAGCTGTATGGTCGATAAGAACTGCATATATTTTAGATTTCTAGATATTACACATTTTCTAGTACAATGGTTATACTTCACCAAGCAGCCTGGGAGGATGTTAATGTACAGCAAGGCCATTGTGAACAGGTTAAATAAAAGATACAACTTATGCAACCTAATATAAATAACACATTTTTCTAGGCTTATTATTATAATTATGTGAAGCAGCAAAAAGGGAACCACAATTGCAAAATTGAAAATAGGCAGCGCATTAACCACCTCATCTCTTGTAACCCTTATGAACCAGAGCAATTTTTACTAGACTCTCCACTAGAGGCCTGTTTATTTTGTGATAAGTTTTTCATTACTTCAGATAACAAAGTTGTTATTTGATAAACTAAGCTTTGGTTATACTTGTCATCTGACAATATGGGGCAAAAATGTATTTATTTTCTATGGAATCTATAGAAGACTTAAACATTTGCCTTTTTTGGGTTTTGACCAGTGTTAGCTATAAAAAAAAGTAGTTTTACAATAAATCGCATACATTATATTCTATTATTGTCTTATTTAGAATGACTTTAAAGATAGGTTTCTGGTGCAAACTCTGGCAAAGTTATTTGCAAATGCAAAAAGGGCATTTTTCTCAATTTTGTGCATTTTCTTGTGATGTAACACTGAAAAAAATGACATAAAAGAAGCAAAAGAAATTTTAATGGTAAACAATTTAAATAAAAAATCAGCAGAGGCGAGAAGAGGATGAAGGAGGGAATTAGGACTGATTAGGGTTAACTAGGGGTTAAAAAGGTGGTATATAGCAACATGCTTTATTTATTTTTTTACATTTACTTGTAAGGTTTGTAAGTATTGTCATATGCAGATCAAAGGCCACCTTCGATCTGCATAAGTATGTACTAGCAAATACAATGAAACAAAGACAAAATATGTTGGGTTGGTAGGTGACACTGGCACCACACTCCTTTATGAATATTGTATAAATATACTGGGGTTTCTTAGGCACCAAACAGCTTCTCTTATTGTATAAAGACAGTCCATTTAATTTATCACAACATATAACATACATATATGGACATATCAAAAGACATTTTGCCATGGTTTATAGTCATCCTGTTGAATAAGAATACTTCTATTTACTACTAACTCATCACATTTATTTATCAACCAAATACATATATAGATCAATTGCCACAGCAGTCCATCTTCGCTTGAATAATAGTGGTTTAATTCACGACGCGTGGCGCTACTAGCTTCCTTAAGATTGTAGAGGCATTATAATAGGATGCATAGATTACTGTACACACCAGCTTTAGAGGTCCTCCTGCTTGTGGCGGCCTCAATGAAACATATGGAGGGGCCCATTATACAATAAAAGAAGTTGTTTGGTGCCTAAAAAACCTCAGTGTTTCTATACAACATTCATTTAGAGGAAACAATGAAATAACACATTAATTTAATGTATTTACACATTGACAATTGTAGACTGCAAGTGTCGTTTTACACAAAAGTGGCTGGATTATTATATATTAGGATTATATATTATATATATTATATTTGGATTATATTAGTGGCTGGATTTCAGCACCCACTTCTGCTGTATAATACAAAGCATTTACTGGCTGCTAGAATATATTTGTAATAGAAACATTAATGTCACCAGGGCTGTTGATAACGGGGGGTACATGCATTCCTCTTGAACTGGTCCTGGTCCCCGTCAGGTTAACAGGGGGGCTGAGCCTGGCAACCCTTCTGAATATTGCCTGCCATGCAGCATGTGAAGATGTCCAGATGTGGCCATGACATCATAGAGAAGGTGTGCACTGTCTGTTTTAATTGGTCACTACTGTGGAACACTTGGCTGGCATGCAGGAAGTGTATACATGGGATTATGAAGCATGGTTAACATTAGATAATTTAGTGACTACTACACTGAGGCATAACTAGTGACCTCAGGGCACCCGGTGCAAGAATCCATGAAGGCCCCCCACCCCGCCCGAGGTAAAGATTAGATACCTTTAAAAAAAATTTAGACAAAAAAAAATTCAAAAAACAAACCCCCTCCTCTTCCATGTCCCCAGCTTCCCCCCTTCTCGTCCCCAGCTTTCAGCTCCCTGACACCACACTCTCCTCTCACATGTACCCTTCATAATCTCAGCTCCCTATAACTCCCTCTTCGTGTCAGCAGCACGCCTCTGACACCCAGGGAGTTGGAGCTTTCCATAGAACACAGTTTTGTGTGATGAGGGGGCGGGGATAACCCGCTTCCCACTCATTGGCTGCTGTGCCGGCTCGATCATTCTTCACGCTGCGCCCGGAACAAGGGGAGGGGAGCAGCGTAAAGCATGCAGGGCCCAGGACCGGAGGAAGAGGTCCCGGTACTGATATTAGCGGTTACCGGGATATTAAATATCGTGGTAATCAGCGGTTACTACGGGCCCCGTCCTCCTGTCCTAGGCCCCCTCTAAGTGGCGGAACTCCAGTGCCCGGTCGCAGCTGCGACCTCTGTGACCCTGGTAGTTACGCCACTGCTACTACATATTCTTGTAAAACATAATATCTGTGTCACTTTATTGTATCTTTTTTAGTAGAGCTGGTCAGCCTAGTTCTTTTAAACTTGGAATTCTTGTACTGCAGGAATGCTACGGTGTTACATAGCTGGACTGAAAAAATTCACTTACTTTGGATATCTCCCTGGATCAGCATTCTACAATATTATTCCTTACAAATGCTAGTAGCCATTTGTTCACTCAGAAACACATTTAGCCTCCTTTAAAGCAATTTACTGAATCAGTTAGGACGAGTTCTTGTGAAAAAGTATTCCACATTTTCACAACTCTTACAGTAAAGAATTCAGTGTGAGGAAGTTAAACCTCTTTCACTCAAGTTTCCCTTGTGTGTTTTGGAGTCCACTGAGTTTATTTTATGGACCACTTATGTATTCATATCATATCCCTGCCTTATCTACTTCACTCAAGGGAAAATACATTCAGTTCAGTTCATCTTTCTTCATAGCTCAGATCCTTCATAACTTTTGGTCATTTAGTAGTCTGACCCTTCACAGTTAGGCTCAGTTCTAAACTAGGCTTTGTGGGAATGCGTATTTTGACGCACGCTCTCAAAATGCACACAATTGCGAAGCTCTCTTATGTTGCCATTTAAAGTTAATGACATGGGGAGAGCGGAGGTAGATCGGGTACTGATATCCCTAGTTCTCAGTGCACAGATCCCCATCGCCCGGGATGGATGGACGCCAGGGATCGGGCGGCGGCGGGGACAGCGACCAGAGGTAAGGAGGGGGTGTACCTTCACAGACGCCGGACCGCTTGTATGTAAACGGCCATCGCTGGCCGTTAAAAATCCAAGCGCTTTCCCGCTCTTGCACCCCAGGGGGCGCACGCGAGCGGGCACGAAGGACGTCTAAAGACGCCCACCCGCATCCAGGAGACTCCCGTCCGGCCGTCTTTCAACGATCGGCGGGTGGGAGGTGGTTAAAGCTGGCCATACACCTTACAATTTATCTGCAGATTTTCTGTGGTCAGATGGAAAAGGTGCAACAGATTCCTCCATCTACACTTAACTGTGTGGATGGAGTAATCTCCACCTGGGCCAATCTGTTGCACTTTTTCCTTCTGACCACAGAAAATCTGCAGATAATTGTAAGGTGTATGGGCACCTTTAGATAGAGACATTGCTTTGCACCAGCATTTTAATCTCTCTCTATTCATGCAGTTATGTTTCAATTAGGATTCACTTTTGATCACATGTACAGTTGACACAATGCCTATTTGGTTAGTGGGAGCAATTAATGTATCAACTACTGTGCAGCACTGTTTCTTTTAAACATTCAGCAATAACTCTGATGATTGCAGATCTCTGATATTGTTACATGGTTTATTACTTTCTTGGAGATATTTAGGGGTATCCCTAACTTGAGAACACTGCAGCCATCTTCACTAACAAATACTATTTTATCATAAACATATCTTTGTTTATTAGACTACTCCATGCCAAGATGGTTGTATAGTATCATGTGTTCACGATACTGGTGCTGAAAGTCAGCAGTACTCATATTATATTATACTGCATCCCCTTTCACAGGTTCTACTCAACAGGTGTATGATAGCACTTTGTTACCCTATTATGGTGACAGTGCTAACTAGAACTGAAACATTAACTACCAGGAGATAGATAACAGGTAAATCTCTCTAAGGGTCGGAAAGGTCAGGCAGGACAAGCTGTTTAGCTTTCATTTTCTGAGTTGTCTTTGGTCTTGTGACCCAAAACTATCTAGGAAAACACTGTGTGGCCCACATGTGTTCCCCAAACACCACCTATGCCCAAATGGGCCATTTAGGAAAATAGATTACATACCTAGCAAAGCCACATTAGAATCAGGAAGCTGTTGATCTAAAATTAAAAATCAATTTGCAGCAGACATTGGCTTCTAATTTTCTAGAAAACTGGATTTAACTGGAGAGGACATGGCTTTGACCAGAATGTCAGAAACAAAGGCATTTAAAAACACAACAGAATATTTTTACATTTGTCCTTCAGCACTTTGGGTTACGATCACCTACACATATTTTTCTGCACGTGTCTTACATTTTACTTAAATTAACATGATATACCTCATAACACATGCTTTAATAGTAATTTATTTAAAATATATATGCAGCAGGATACGGTTGTATATACTGTCACTTTAGTGAATGTGACACAGCAAGATATTTGACTTTCTACACTATTTGCCAAATTTAGAGAACATTTAACTTATATTATGCCCTAGAAACATCCTTCTGCACTAAATGTCCTGCACAGAATGCTGCTCTACTGCTACTAGGTATAAAATATTATGCAATATGTGGTAAACCCATGTGACTTATCATGACTACATGACTGCAAGGAATAACAATTATTACATTGCACTATACACATTCTTCTGCTTTCAACTGCATTTACGAAAAAAAAGTGTACTACACAATTGCCTTGCCAGATATGTGGGTATGGTTAACATTTGAAGTATGGCCCTTGCCTTTAGCCCCTAAGTATTTCTGTGTCTATACCCAGGTCTCCTTAGCTTCAGCACCCACTGAATACAGAGTGATTTTCATAGCTTTCAGAAAAGACACTGCTTTCCAAGACAACAAATCCTTCACGGACCCACAAGGCCAATACCTCCTATTTGCGACACCCTTCCGGGCTCAGAAATCCCAATTTGCAAATACTACACCCCTAACACTTCCCAATATCCCATCTTTTTGAGCTCCTTCACCAATACAAGAAGGATAACATTATCATATGTAGAAATTACAATGCAGCTTTAAAACCCAAAACTGGATAAAATCCTTCTCTCCTAGTTCCTCTCATTCACCAGGCCCGTGACAGTTTAAAGAGTTTTTAGCCTTATATGATCTCCTGCGTGCTTGGAGAGAATTGCTCCCAACTGTACCTCACTAACAAATTTTACTTGGCACCACATAATACTTACATTAGGATTGATCATATCATTGTCCACAAAAATTCCCTTTCTCCTATTGCCAATGCCAACATTTTGGCTGTTCCCTGGTGGGATCATGACCTGGTTCACCTCATATGTTTGTCTCTTTTACCCCAACACATAGTGAGATCTTTGAAATGAGTGACGCTTAAATAATGCCAACAAAACACTAATTTAATCCACTCTGCTAACACTGTATGGGAAGCATGGCTGAACAAGAGAAAATCATCAATTGATTCCTCCATCCACAATAACTAGCATGGATGAAGGAATCTCCACTGTTGGCTATTACATTCAGGCAACAGCTTTGTGGTACATAAGGGAACCAGACAGGGATGCCCCCTCTCTCCTATATTTTTTATCTTTGCCTGGGAACCCATGGAAATAACTATTGGATCATGCTGCAGGTATCCGCCTCAAAATAATGCTTTTCTCAGATAACACTTTGTTGTATCTTTTCACACAACATACAGTATTATCATTACCTACATTTTTTCCTGTGTATCCATGTTTGTGGACCTTTTGGACCTTTGTGTAATTATGATCAAATTAAAAGCCTTTAAAATATCTTTGGACTCCCATAGTCTTTCTACTGTCAAGCCAACAGTCAATTTACATGGACCTCTAAACTTTGCTATATGGACGGAATTATACAGCTTTCGTTAAAGAACTTTTGGACATGTAGAAATACCTGCCCATTTCTTGGTTCAGTAGAATCCATGGAATAAAAATTAGGTGGATAGGGAGTTCCAAACTTATTTAAATACTATACCGCACTACAAATAGTCCTTTTTTTCTCTTCATGTTATTCAAAAACTTTATGGACTTTTCTAAAAATGATGGTATCCTTCTCTAGTCTAATCTACTATTTAATTTGGCTTCTGTCACATCATCCACGCATCCAGGACCCAATGTTGCACCAGTCTTTGGACAAATAGAACATTGTTAAATTTTCCAATGCATTGATATTACCACATCTACCCTTGGTAGGAATATAACATTCTCCCAAACTTAGTTCAGCACATGTAGAACGTTACGCTTTTAAGTGTTGTTCATGCGCTCAAATATGCCTATAACTTTTTACCTTAGGAGGATTAAAACATTTCAGCATTTCAAAAATGCATGGAACATTACCAATTCACATTTTTTCTGATAACATTAAATAAAATATTTTCTGGAATCCCTAATTCCAAAAACAGATGCATCACTACAGATAACAAACTTTGAAAACATGTTTTCCATTGTATATCCATAGGTCTAATTCCCTCTTTGTATAGAGATATAAATTCCTTACAACACTCATTAATACATAATCAAGTGACCTGTGAGGCACCCTTGAGTAAACAGAGTGGGACACAAAATGTTTGAAAACAGAGAATTCATAAAGTGTTAATGGGATGGTACTAACCCCTGATAGAATCTCCAAATATAGTTGTACACTGTATCCCCACTGCTTTTGGGGCTGTTCTTCCAGAGGCCCTGTGCTCCTTTTTTGGTGGGACTATCCAAGGGTTCGGAAGCTGTGTATTTGATTGTATAATGTTATCCAGTCATTACGTCTTTGTTGCCTTATGAGGAACCTTTGGGAAGTATTATTGAATAAGAGTATCCCAGAGCTTACCAAATAAGAAAGCACATTAATCATATTTACAGTATTTCATTGGCCGGGTAGAGCCAAAGTAGACAATTACTAAATCTTCGTGACAGCCCATTTTTTATTTTGGTGATATCAAGCAGCGAATAACACTGATCAATGAGAATCTCACAGCTATACTTAACAATATTCATGCAAGGTGCTCAGAAATATGGTTCACTTCAATTAGATGGGTTTTACCACACCCTACCACATCTCTGAATCTCACACTCATCAGCATGGCTATGGCACCCCTTGGCAGAGACTCCCCTCCTCTCTCTTTCTTTACCTGCCTACATCTTTTTTCACAGTTCTTTTTATACTTCATCTGATCCTAGGGCATCCTGTAGCCCACAGCTATGGATAATTACAGATACATAGCAGAACATACTCCTGATCTGTGTCGTAACTGTCTTTAAGATTACAATGTCTTTACAATAGCATGGGAAAGTCAGGAAATCACCAGCACTCAGTAGTAAAGATAAATATGTCCCTTTTATTGGACAGAAAGCGTCACAGACATCCAAATAAAGACCGCGCAGGGTCCCTTCCTCAAGGCAGAAAGATGTGACACATCTTGGTCACATCTTTCTGCCTTGAGGAAGGGACCCTGCGCGGTCCCGAAACGTCGGTTTATTTGGATGTCTGTGACGCTTTCTGTCCAATAAAAGGGACATATTTATCTTTACTACTGAGTGCTGGTGATTTCCTGACTTTCCTGTGTTTGCACGGCACCATCCGTGGTATCTCATCACTGCGAGCACCACTTTTTTCATATCTGGCCGGGACTGCTGTGAGGAGTGCTTACCACACCCTACCACATCTCTGAATCTCACACTCATCAGCATGGCTATGGCACCCCTTGGCAGAGACTCCCCTCCTCTCTCTTTCTTTACCTGCCTACATCTTTTTTCACAGTTCTTTTTATACTTCATCTGATCCTAGGGCATCCTGTAGCCCACAGCTATGGATAATTACAGATACATAGCAGAACATACTCCTGATCTGTGTCGTAACTGTCTTTAAGATTACAATGTCTTTACAATAGCATGGGAAAGTCAGGAAATCACCAGCACTCAGTAGTAAAGATAAATATGTCCCTTTTATTGGACAGAAAGCGTCACAGACATCCAAATAAAGACCGCGCAGGGTCCCTTCCTCAAGGCAGAAAGATGTGACACATCTTGGTCACATCTTTCTGCCTTGAGGAAGGGACCCTGCGCGGTCCCGAAACGTCGGTTTATTTGGATGTCTGTGACGCTTTCTGTCCAATAAAAGGGACATATTTATCTTTACTACTGAGTGCTGGTGATTTCCTGACTTTCCTGTGTTTGCACGGCACCATCCGTGGTATCTCATCACTGCGAGCACCACTTTTTTCATATCTGGCCGGGACTGCTGTGAGGAGTGCGGAGGGTCTCTCCATCTACTTGCATCTGTACAATAGCATGGGACACATACATTAATGTTAAGACACTACGTGTTGGTAACCTGCAGTGCTTACATTAAGTTAATGTTTAAACTTTTGGACGATTTCTTAAAGGACCGTAATATACAGGGGTACGGGTACTCCTAGAATGAGATCCTAATAGGTTGGACTTGATGGACTAATGTCTTTATTCAACCTCAAATACTATGTAACTATGCTGATGTGACCAGATATGTAGAGCTACACAGAGGAAACTGGACACAAATATCAGTGAAGCAATATGGAAAACAAGATAAATTCAGCAACTTTTACAAACCCTAGTGAACAAACACAAACTAGCAAACACTAGCTAAGCTATGTACAGAGCAACAGGAGAAATCAGATAAAGCAGAATGAGGTGGAAACTCAGGGATCAGAACAAGACAGGTCAGGGACGGGGCCAGAATGGGTAGTAGGTTTACAGGCAATAGGTACAGGTAGCAGATTCAGGGTAGCAGGTTCAAGAAGCAGTGGATCAAACTATACAGGCATAGAGGTAAAATGCTAAGGCACTGTGATACTCCTGAGGAGGAGCTGAATATCCTTCCAGCAGCCAGTATCAGGTGAAGACTAATTCCTGGGACCTTTTGACTGCTGGGAGATACCCAGGAGCCATCGGAGCCCTCAGTTCTGTGGACCAAAGTGCCACAAAGTGTCATGTTACGGTAATGTTAACAGTCATGTTATGGTAATGTCTGCACAGATTTGATATCAAGTATTTCAGGAAGTTACTCTCATGTGCTTATATACAGTATAATGGATTTAGACATGTATCACATTTGTCATCGTTTTATGCACCATGGCTTATATTGTGAGCTACTAAACAACAAATAATGTTAATAATAATATTTGTTCATGATACAAAAATGTTTATAAACCCTTCGCAAAAATTAGATGTATGGCAAAAAAGATAATAACACATGAAATTCAACTGTGATCTCACCATATAGTGTAAAGCACTATGCAAACTGCTGATATAGCATACTAATATATACCACAAGTTGATAGGGGATTACTTTGTAACATGAAAACAATCCTAGTGATAGTCTTGCACACATAATTTATAAACTAATGCATTTACGTATTTTCGTTATGTATATAATAGCATTGCAGGATGTTATATGACATTGTATGCTATGCAGTGAGATATAAGGCTCGTCCCTTCCAATTGTTTTACCGTGTAATGATATGCACATGAACTTGATGGTATGAAGCACACCCTATCCTCATCTGCCCTCACCTTGAGCAAGACACCAGTGATGTGGTACAAACTTCGATAAACTATCCCAGCGGAAACCAGTGCATGGACAGTTTTTCTTCTATTTAACTGCGCAAACTGTGCAGTTTTTTTAAGGTATTAATGATCCTGTTTGCTGTTTATTTGTTTATTAGGGACCCAGCAGACAGTAAAAAATGGAAACCTTTAACAAGCTGTTATTTACTGTGGCAGTTTCCTAACTCAGGTCAGCGTTCATCCCCACATGGAAGACCAAGACCTTCTCATTTCAGAACCTGAGCCCTGAGTGATCTTCATACCTGTATGTCCTTGTGGACCAGCTGGTATTTCCAGCAAATTCTTGTGCAACACTTCAATAAAGATAGTTCGCATGAGCTCAGGGCCGCCATTAGGGGGTTACGGCTGATACTCATGTAGGGGGCCCTGGCAGCCTGGGAGGCCCGCCCAGTGCCCCCCTTCATGGGTATCGGCCGATGGTGACAGGCGAGGAGGCGGCCTGGCCCCTGCAGCAGTGGAGGAGTGCAGGCCCCAGCAGCGCCGGGCCCCAGCATTGCCGATCCAGCGGCTTCGGAGGAGTGGGTCACTAAGCCCCGAGTCCAGCGGTTCACTAAGCCCTGAGTCCAGCTCATCACTATGTCCTGAGTCCAGCGCGTTACTAAGTCCTGAGTCAAATTCATATACTGTTCTCCATTGCTGTACAAATGTATTGCTGGGATTTGTAGTCCCCCCACAGCTGGTGCCATTCTGCATTAGAGTGTAAGCTCCTCTGTACAGAGACTGATGTGACTGTCACAGTGTTCTCTGTACAGCACTGCAGTATATGTCAGAGCTATATAAATGTATAATTATAGTGTTTGACTGTAGGGGGACATTAGAGTGGAAGCTCCTCTGTACAGAGACTGATGTGACTGGCTCAGTGTTCTCTGTACAGCACTGCGGTATATATCAGAGCTAAATAAATGTATAATAATAACTAGGAATGCACCGATACCGAGTATTTGGCAATACTCTCCCAAGTGCTCCGATGCCTAGCCCGATACTTTAGCTTCAGACATCAGTAAGCCGGGAAGTGAGTCATTACACGGCGCTTGGCTGATTGGCCAGAAAGCCGGCTCCTTGCTTTCTTGTCACCTAGTGACGAGAAGCATGGGGACGGCTTCCCTGCTAATCGGGAAGGGAAGCCGGGTGGTGAGTCAGCACACG
This sequence comes from Nanorana parkeri, assembly GCF_000935625.1. NCBI lineage: Eukaryota > Metazoa > Chordata > Amphibia > Anura > Dicroglossidae > Nanorana > Nanorana parkeri. The sequence continues at coordinate 139,759 of NW_017306600.1, read as the reverse complement.
CCGCCCGGCTTCCTTAATGGGACTTCCGGTATCGGTATTCGTATTGGCAAGTACCAAAAAAAAATATCGGTACTCGATACCGATAAAACGGTATCGGTGCATCCCTGATAATAACAGTGTGTGACTGTGTGGGGAGGATGGGGGGGGGCATTAGAGTGTAAGCTATCTGAGTGGAAATTCTTTCACCTAAGTGCTGGTCTATTGACCAAGTTTCAAATAGTCCCTATTGACACAGCTTTGCGGGCTCCTACCTGTTGAGGGCTTTTTCCTGGATGGTATAATTAATGATGCCAAAGAAGGAAGAATACTAATCTTATCCTATACATGTAAGCTGGCAAAAAAGTAAATTTGTTTAGTTTCAACATTTTTGGTACTTCTTTTTTCAGAATTAGAGTCTGAAAGTCGATTCTTTTCAGCATTCGGATTCAGATAAATCTGAAATTTTCATTAATTTCGGATGAGTGAAATATTTACAAACACATTTTGATTGCAGCAAAGTGACATTAGAAAAAAAAGTTACATTTTTTTAAAATCTTTATTTATAATTCTATCTTCATAAATTCAAAAACATATAAAACATATACATGTCCACACAAACAAACGTAAGAAAAAGAAGATAATTTCCTGAATTACCAATATCACATAACAAATACAGTATATATACAAGACTCCATAGATCATGAATCCAGCAAAAAGCCTCAACCAAAAAAATAAAACTCTACCCTCTTACCCTCTTACTAAAAACCATATTTCCATATTCCAAAACCCTCCCCCAAAATTTTTTTTTTTAAGTTTTTAAATCACAGCTCTGCTCCCAAATGTCAACAAAGGGGCGGAACAAGTCCCATGAAGTCACAGCTCGCTCTGCTTTGTTGACATTTGGGTCAGAGCTGTCATTTTGCGGCCAGTGATCGGTCATGTCGGAGGGCATCGGGTATTTTTGCTTTCAGGGAGTCAGCAGTTGTCGTCCATCATGATTGCTATGGTTCTGCATTGCTGGGCGACATGGTTGACCTTGGGATTAAATCGATGGACATTTTTTGGGTTTGCTTTTTTTTAAAATAAAATACTTTTTGTGTTTTTTTGCAAAAAATGATTTTTTTCAGTGTGGTGCGTTCAGCCCATTCAGGACCTTAAGGCTCTCAATACCCTTTTTAACTCTGGAAGTTCTGACTTCTGTAGAAATCAGAGGTGCCTATCTCCATGTCTCCATTTGCACTAGTGCTGTTTCTGATTAACTCAGAAACTTCACTTCCAGTTATTGGCTTTGCCTTTTAATCTAAGCACAGCTCTCACAGTGCTCTCCAAGACATTAGTACTGGCTCACTCAGAGCCAGGGACTTAACCATGGTAAACCTGGATCACTTCTTCATCAGGGCTCTGCTCTTCAAGGAGCTGCAGACTAGAATATAGGTGGCCCTAGAGACTCCATGGGGTTTTGACTAGTTTGTGAATCATCACAAGTCCTGTATGACTATCACAACACCTAGAATAGCTGTGCATGTTGCTGGGCATTAGGGAGGTGAAAGTGTTTCTTCCATTTTCAAAGGTGTGAGCACTGAAGCAGCAACTATCTATTCCTTTAACTCAACTTTCCTCTCCCATCCAGCTATACAAATGAGCACTGTAGCTAATGGTTCTGTCCTTTAAGGAAGATCCCTTTAGCTAATTTCACACCAGAGTTCTCCAGTTGAATGTTCTAGCCAAATGGTACCCAAAAGTTTCCCCTTTCTCTAGGGAAGATGGTTCCCTTATCTGCTCAGACCAAGCTAGAGTTGCTGTGGTGGCTTCGATCACCCATGGTTTCTCCATAGTAGCATCCCTGGTAGTAGTTGCACCTTGTTTCTGCCAAACCATCCAGGACAATAACTGTAGCAGCATGGCTGTTGGAAGCCCTATTTGTAAGCTCAGTTTCTGAGACAACCCAGCTTGACAGAAATTAATAATGATCATATCCACCATGCTTAGAGCCAAGAATACCATATGGCATTGCATTTATTATCTACCTTGGTTGGTTTGCTAGGGTCCTCCATTTCCTGCTAGCAGTACCTAACCTTAGGCTGTCATTAAGCACTATCAAGAGACAATTTTTTTTTCTCTGTCAATATACAGCTTTAAAATTCATAGTAACATCTATGTATTTTCAAATGATATATGGTTGATTGAAAGGTATACTTTACAGGGGAAATGACCCATTAATGACCTTGTACTTCTCTCTCCTCTTGTATGTGTATTCTTTCAGTATATTACTTGTTTTGTTTATGTTTTCTAAATACAACTAGCTTTGATATGTCTCTTCATTTTGGAGAGGCAGTCTTTACAAATTAGACTTTACTAACAACACCATTATCTCACTGTTCCAGCGGAATGCAGCTCAGCAATATACACAATGTTCTGCCAGAATAGTATAGAAGAGAGTGAAGGACAAAACCATGGCTGTCAACTTATGGAAATATAAAGAACATATAAGGCGTGAAACAATGTTTTAATACATATCCTGCTTAGATTTATTATTATAGGCAGACAAAGGAATAAATAAATGATCATGAGGCATCAAGTACTAACTCTGCTAAATAAGTGCTCGCCAAAAGGTTCTTGTGAACTTTGGTAGTCAGCAGGAGTCTGAACATTGCACCTGTGATCCACTGATTATGGTTGCAATTCTTTGTGGGCTCAAATGCAAAATAAATACATATATAAATGCACATTTATTCCTGCTGACTCTTTCTTTCCTTCTTCCAAAGGAAGCATTAATGGACTGCAAGTGCAGTAACATCAACCTACTTGTACACAGCTGTGAGGACAGGCCACACACAGCCATATCAAACTACCCCATTATCCAGGTAAGTGGTGTACAGTTTGGGTGGGGGTTGGGGATGTGACCATATTTTATGTTACACCCTATTTATGGTTGTAATATAAAACATGGTCAGAAAACGATACTTAGACTTTATATTCATATTGGTCAAATCCAAGGTATGTCACGCAAATGGGTGGGAAAAAAAAATCAGAAATGTGGAAAATCTTTATTTGAGTCTTGTAATTTGTCTATTGCATGCTTCCTGTGGAGGGGAAGACTCACTGCCACTTTTCCAGTGCCGAAAGTAAACTGGTTTTATAAACCAACCAGCCTAGGTGCAACATGAATTTGTTGGTTCCTAAACTTATATTCATACTGTATATTCATAGTGTACCAGCCTGACTTTTTGCTTTTTTTTGGTGTTGTACTGGGATATGGAAAGAGCTGATGTAAAAAAAGAAGCTGCCGATTTATTGATTTAGCTCTGCCTTTTTATGGGTCCACATACATCTACCACATCACAGTGTGCTATGATGTGATGAACTCCAATATATTTGCTGCATGGACCACATACAGTACTTCTGCAAAGCACAACTTGGTCTCCCCCAAGTCAACATGTTGGATTACATTAGTAAGTATACCAACATGGCAGTTACCCTGAATAAATCTCTTGGGACCATTTTTCCCCCCTTTTTGTACATTGTGGCAACCTTAATTTAATATTGTAATATTTTTAATATCTAATACACATTTTATAATATATGTTTATTGTGTATATGGTTTTTTTATTATCTATATTAACCACTTCAGCTCTCAAAACTTAACAAACATGATTTAAAAAAATAAAAAATAATGGTAAAAAAAAAAGATCTAAAAAAAAAAAGCAGAAAAATAACAAGGGAGAAGAGGAGGAAGGAATCAATATGGAATGATTCGAGTTAACTAATGTTAATAAAGGATTAAATAAACACTTAGAGGGTTATTCACTTAGGAGCCGAAGGATCTAGCCGTAGCTTCCGCTGATCCTTCGGCTCACTTCGGCCGCCGGAGCCCTTCGGTTCACAATAGCCCGTACAGCAGCTGAAGGCAGGCGAACAGCTCAGCCAAGCCCAGCGCATATGCTTCAGCTCGTCTAAGCCATAGTCACAGCTGAAGCGGGGAGACCGCTTTCCCCGCAAATGACAACTGGGCAGAGCTGGCTGTGACACCACGGCCAGCTCCGCCCAGTTGATTTGATTTTTCCGGGTACTGTGGGAAGATTCTGACAGGTGTTGGACAAATGTAAACAATTAGGCGGAGTTAGCAGTGATGTCACCGCTAGCTCCGCCCAATCTTTTATGTTTTGCCACCATCTGTCAGGTTCTTCATTCTGTGGCGGGAGTTCGTCGCATGCGGTCGGGTCAGCAGGCTCAGGTTTTCTTTATTATTTCAATGAGTCGCTGTCTTGGACAACGCTGGATGTTGTGGTTGACCCCTGGATTATGTTATAGGATACATTTTTTTTAATTATTATTAATAAAGGAATTGTCAAAAAATTTTGTTGTGGTTTTAATTTCAATTAATGGATTTTTTTCAAAATTCTGGTCTCTTTATTAATATTTTTATTTAACCCTTTAGTGAATGGGTAGGTACCTCCTACTCATTCATAAGGGGGGGGGGGCTTGTGTCCTAGGCATTCTATTCATCTCCCCTCGAAAAATACTACAATGAATGGAAGTTCTAAAATGAGAGCCAGAAGTGCTACGTGTGGCAGCAATAGGTTCTACAGAACATTAATGGTACAAAGTAGATTCTTTCTTCCCATCTAGGGTCCTATGGCTAAACGGTGTGGGAGAGATAGCTCTTGGCCAGGCCACAAGACCTTACCGTGGGGGGGTGAGCCCCTGGCAAACAACATTGTCCCATACATTCTTTCCCACAACTCATGCTTATCACAGAGGATCAATAGTGATCGTAAAAGGTGTACTAATCTGTCTAACTGGAAATTTTCCCCAGTGCAAAAGAAGATAAATAGTGTGGCACACAGCTTTTAAGTTGTAAGTAGTAAAACTACAAAATAGCACACATTGTAACTGCTAAGGCATTTCAGTCATTTCCAGCCTTAATTATAGCTGGCTAACTCTCTTAAATACCCTCTCCAACCAAAAGGAGGAAGTGGGGGTATTCTAAACATACATTAAAATTACAAACATTAATAAAACACAGGCATAGTAGCCGTACATTACTCCATACAACTAGCAACATATATTATTAACAAAAAATGTAGCTGTAATTGCCATCCACCAAGCTGACAGCTGAAAATGGTCATATTTAAACATTGTAAGGCTTGGTGTACAGCTCCAAACGCACCTGGAAGCATGCAATGCCCTGCCATGGTCGAATGCACACCCAGATTTTTAGCATTGTCTAGGTGTATTCAGTCTAGCTCAGTGTACACAAACAAGAATTGTCTGTGTGAACATTTAGCCTGGTTTTACACAGCTAAACGCGGCTAAATGCATGTAAATGCATATAAACACTGCTAAACGTAACCAATACCCATGAACAAACAAACACAGGGAAAAGCAATTTGGGAAGCACAAAGATAACTTCTGTTTTAACGTAGGCAGCCTGTGTGCATGATATCTAAATATACTAAGATATATACAGTAAAAACTGCAGTGGAAGTAGTGTATCTCTACCATTACAGCAGGAAAGCACACTGGGGGTCTATTCACAAAGCTGCCGAGGGCAGCCGAGTGAATGACCGATCAGAAGTGTGAACAATAATTTAGCCTTCTAGACCCCACTTCTATGCCAGTATTACTTAAGAAAACAGTCCATGTCCCAACAGTGATTCATTTTGCCGGGAATTCTGGTTCCAAAATGATGAATTTCAAAACGTTTCTCGTGGGGGATCTCCTGTCTTGCTGATGAGCTTACCCCCGCAAAAAAGCAAAGGACGACATGTCTTCTCCCCCACCTGTGAACTTGCATAAAATGCTTTGTAACATTGGAAGGGGAGAAGTGCATTAGGATTGTTTCCACCTCAGTAATGCTCACCTATTCTAAGGCATAACGGATGAATTGTACACCCTACATATTGTAGTGCACACTGGACACACTTCACAACATAAACTACATATTTAGTTTTGCAATTAATAAAGTGTTTACTGGTGAAAAAGTTTCTAATTCACTAGGGATTTTACTGTTCTTGTTTTCCTATGCACCCTGCATAGGAAGGTGTTAACCCCACACTTAAAGGAGCCACCGTGGACAACCATGTTCTTTTACACTTATCATTATTATATAACAGAGGGATAGCATGGAACCCAAAGTAGGGGCCCTCCTATTAGAAAAAGGGCACACCCTTTTAATAATCTGATGAAGATCCTCTTCTCTGGATAATACAGGTAGGCTCCATTTTATGAAATCCACCACCGCACTGTATTTTTCTGAAAATGTAGTAGCAAAAATTATACAGTGTGTCTCACATTTCTTCTTACTTCACTCTTTCAAGAGTTCAGCTCTGCATAGGGCATCTGCATAATGTCCGTACATACAATATACTGACCATAGAGGTTAGTGTCTTAAAAAATACGGAGCTCCTCCCACCAACCCATATAAAAAATTTGCTAGAGATGGAGAATATCCCTCTTGGTTCTGGAGATATTATACCCCACCACATAGCAAGAAAGTATGGGTTAATAAGAACTTCACTGACCAAATCAAAACATTTTGTAATTCCTGAGTATAATCACTATATTTGGACAAGTGAAATTCAAGTGCCACTATGGCCAAATGTTAAGGAATCGAGGAATACAAAGATCTAACATTTATCATCACCCATATATAATCCATTTTCCATTTTAGATCTTTAACATTGGAAAGGACCATCTTAGTGTCCCTGATAGAGCCTGGAGTCTCATCACTGCTAGTCACCCACCCATTGTCCCACAGGCTCCTAAAGTGAGCCTATTATTGCCACAATAGGGCGCCCCTCCCTCTTGTGGACTTTAGGCAGATGATGAAACAGTGGGGCAATAGGAGACATCACCTTAAGATGCCCTGATTCCCTTTTGTTAAATATGCCCAGAGACTCTCCAAGTCCAATAAGTGCAAAAAGTTCTTTCTGAAAACTAGGTGTAGGGTCCTTCTTTAAAGTAGTATATACATCCACATCTTGTAACTGTCTTATAGATTCGGAATCACAATCAAAGGCATTTAACATCACCACACAGCCACCTTTATCAGCATTTCTAATTGTTAAACCTTTATTACTCTTATTAGAAGGGTTACTCTGCCTACATCTCTCCTTTAATGCATTCAATTCCCCTTCTCTAATTGCCTAAAAAGAATCAACAGCCGCACACCTAGCATGAACATGATTTTTTTTTTTATTTTTTTTTTAATAATATGTATCACAACATTTGTTACCATTAATATATTCGGTGCTTGGATAGCACCGTTTAATTCTTATTGTAACTGTTTCAAAGTCAGGCACATTTTTTATTCCTGGAACTGGAAAGAGCCTAATGCTTAAAATCAGACTTCAGAGATTATCCCTTTTTTTTTATTTTCTTCACCTACTATGCTATGTAAAAATACTGAACTGACAGAGCTTCTGGAGGAGGATCTGGATTCACCTCCATTCATCAACTCTGATTGTGAATCAGAGACCTCTGGGGAATTGAAATCTACTCGCTTCTTGATCTGATTGTGTGACTAAATTTCCTAGAACGTGTGCCCCACTCGTAAACTGTTGTCTCCTCGTAATCCTGTACATCTCATAAGTGCTCTTTAGTTTCCATAATAGAGGTTTCAATTGCTTCCACCTCTTTATTCAGTCTGTTAAATAAATGACCCCACTGGTGGTTGGTTGTTAGCACCACCCGGCATCCTAGCAACCAACTAATGACGTGCTGCCTTCCCATTACCCGTTCTCCTCAGCATTCAGCTCTTCGTATATGCCTGTTGCCTCAGTCAGCCAGCCATACCCACCCATATAAACTACTGTCTATAAGGGAGACTTAAGGGGGGATGCTACACTATCAAATAAGGGGGAACTCTGGGGAGTCTGATGTACCTAAATGAGTCCCCGGCATCCCCCCTTACATCAGTGTCCCCAGATTACTCCCTTACATCAGAGTGCTCATGACATCCGAGTCCCCCCTTACATCCGAGTCCCTGGGGATGCTGAGATATGAGGGGACTCTGGGACTGTGATGTAAAGGGAAACTCTGGGGACTGTGAGTCTCCACTTACATCAAAGCCCCCTTTGCAGAGTCTGATGTAAAGAGGGACTCTGATGAAAGTGGGGACTTTGAGGACTCTAATGTAAGGGGGAAACCTGATGTGAGGGGGGATGCTAATATAAGGAGGGGCTATGGAGACACTGATGTAAGGGGGACTCTGGGGATTCTAATGCAAGGGGGACTCTGATGTGAGTTTGACTTGCATTTTTGAGTTGATATTATGGTAAATTTATCTAAAATATGGGTGTCTATTTTTGGTTTGAAAAGGGGCACAATTTCAGTGCTTGCTATAGGCACTATTTATTTGTAGAAAAGCTTCTGTGTATATAGGTAACTTCTGTGTGTGTGTATATAGGCAACTTAAGGATTTTAAACATCTTGGGGAAGAGCCCTCCTTTATTACTCAATTTACTTAAGACCCCCTTTATTACTTAGTCTATAGCACTGCTTAATATGTTAGCACTTTATAAAATAAAGGGTCAAAATAATTCTAATTAATGTAGTGTTCTTTGTTAAACATACTGTAATTTTATGCATTCACAGTGGGTCTTTGTTTGGCATTATTTTCTTAAAATTAGTCAATAGTGCCAACTGTGCCAATGAGTCCACAGGAAACACAACATTAAAACTAAGGAAGTTTTTAATGCTTCCTGTCCCAAAAATAATATTAGAGTACTAAGAATAGAACACTTTCTGTAAAGGACCAATTAAATTTTGCCTTGAAGTTATTTGCCTCCTGTATGCCGTAACAAAGAGCTTTTATTAAAACTAAATATTAATATCAATTTTAGGTAATTCTGCTATATGTCATCATGAATCTCCTACGCAAGCAAAACAGGATATCCATATGTGTGCAATATATTGTTGTGGACAATTTCAGCAGGCCGATTAATTAAAGTAGATACACCTATACGCTAAAATATCATATAAGCTTTAAAGCTAAAGTGCGTGTAAACTCTTAGGCTGGGTTCACACCTAGGCGTATCAAATATGCGCGTTTGTCATGCGTTTTGAAGATTAATGGATGCTGACAACTCCTTTTAGTTTTTCAGCAAGAAAGCACTATCTGTTTGGAAAGCCAGTAAAAGTACATAGTATCTGCTATCAGCCATGTTAGCAAGTCTGAGCATAGAGGGGATGTCATCTTATAGAACCAAAGTTGGCAGAGTCGAGGAAAGAAGTGTGCTGCAACAAAGTGGCATTATACCTGCTATAAGCAGTAATAGCAAAACTAAGGATGAATGGCTGAAAACATACAATTTTAGAGAAGAGAAAAGAAGGCAGTGTGACCTACCGAACATATATCTACCCATTTTATTCACATTTTTGTCTAAAGATGAAAGGGCATTAATGTGCCTGAAATTTACACCTTTCTGGGGCTGACATTTAAAATGGGTTCTTAGTTCTGCTAAAAGAGATGTATAGGTATAATAGGCTAATACTTAGTATGGCCTCATAGTCTGCAACAATGGCAAGGCAACTGCATGAGATGTCAGTAAATAGTCTACATTTCAAGGATAATGACCAAAATCTCAATATGGGTGTTATCAACTCTAATCAGTCATTTAATTTAAAGCTGAGCTCCAGGAAGATACAACATAATGCAGCTATGTAATCATTAGTACACCACTTTTAGTTTAAATGCAAGCAGTGTAAGCAAATCAGTTGTGTTGCACTGCCAGGAGTACCCTGACAAGAGAAGAGACCAGGGTGGCAATCCCTCCCCCCAATGTTAATGTTAGCACTTACCTTAAATGATGTCTCTTAATCCGATATTCCTCCTCTTTCCTGATGTTTTCATCTGTCCGTCCAGCGGTGCGGGGGCTCTCCGATCCAGCGCTGACTCCTCTCTGCTTGCAGGCACTTCATATTCAGCGGTGTCTGCATGCAGGTGCACGCGTCCATAGACTTACCTTGCGTCTCTGTTGTCTCCCGGCCGAAAATCCAAACTGCGCATGCGTCCGCCTCAAGATGCTTTGCGGCGGCCCAAACTGTTTCAGATTCTAGGGCGGGAGCGCGCAACGAGAACTGGGTAAGTGAAAACCGCTGTTAAAGCGTTTTTTTTCAAACTTTTTGCCTATATTTACTGCTTGCTAGCTTGCTAGCAGTAGATATAGGCAAAAAAACTGGAGGGTTTAGAACCCCTTTAACTATCCAGTCAAAGGGTGGTGGAGAGGAGACCTGTAAGTATAAGTAAAACTGCAACAGGGTAAGATCAGGTCCACTCCTCAGCCAGGCAGGACTATGTTGTGTAACAGAGTGTATATATATCAGGAAAGAAAGGACAGAAATACAAATGTTTTTGGCAGGTAAACCAGCTGCTGTATATACTGTAACTGTTTGCTTAAAGTTCAGCTTTAAAGGACAACTGTACCTTTGGTAGAAGTTATCTTTTAAAGCATGCCTCACCACCTAATGCAGTGGTTCTCAACCTGTGGGTCGGGACCCCCTCGGGGGTCGAATGACGATTTGCCAGGGGTCGCCTAGTGGCTCTCGGCTGCCGGGAGAGAAACACTTTCTCCCGGAAAAATCAGGGGCCGCCGTAAGTCAGAAAAAAAAACCCACCATAGGAATGCATAGCTAGATTCCTATTGGCTATTTCACTTTGCAAAAGCCAATAGCAAACTAGCTATTGCACCCGCCCTCTGATGCTGCCAATCAGCAGAGGGGGACCTGAAGTTCTCCATCAGGTCCCCTTCTAGTGATTGACAGCAGCAGAGGGCGAGTGCAATATGTATGTATTCAAGCAAAAAAATATGTAAAACACACCTCTAGCTATGCATTCCATTTTTCCGGTCCGCAGCTGCAGAGATTGGGAAATGTCTCAGTGCCTGTGATTGGCGCTGTCAGCTTCCTGGCGGGCTCGGCACGT
>NW_017306600.1:127659-128499 GCF_000935625.1 Nanorana parkeri | reverse complement strand
TGCAGTGGTTCTCAACCTGTGGGTCGGGACCCCCTCGGGGGTCGAATGACGATTTGCCAGGGGTCGCCTAGTGGCTCTCGGCTGCCGGGAGAGAAACACTTTCTCCCGGAAAAATCAGGGGCCGCCGTAAGTCAGAAAAAAAAACCCACCATAGGAATGCATAGCTAGATTCCTATTGGCTATTTCACTTTGCAAAAGCCAATAGCAAACTAGCTATTGCACCCGCCCTCTGATGCTGCCAATCAGCAGAGGGGGACCTGAAGTTCTCCATCAGGTCCCCTTCTAGTGATTGACAGCAGCAGAGGGCGAGTGCAATATGTATGTATTCAAGCAAAAAAATATGTAAAACACACCTCTAGCTATGCATTCCATTTTTCCGGTCCGCAGCTGCAGAGATTGGGAAATGTCTCAGTGCCTGTGATTGGCGCTGTCAGCTTCCTGGCAGGCTCGGCACGTGCCTAAATTTTACCTTTGGGGGTCACCACAACTGCCAGAAAATATGCCCCCCCATCTGGCTCTTCCACTGCTACTGTGCCACCCCTTTTCTCTCTCACTGTCACCAGTCAGCATGATCGGACTATTGCCTTGCAATTTATGTTAACATTTTTTGGGGACAGATAGAGCTTTCTTTTGGAGGTATATAATCACCAAGGGGAAGGGGTTTTTTTTTTTTTTTTTTACTATATAATGAAAAAGGTACCATAAATGTAAAAAAAAAAAAAGTTTCCCTACGTTCTGTTATAAAACATTTATTCTTACCCATATTTTTGGTAAAACATAAAAGTCGGGATCACGTCGGGTAAATAGACACCAAACATGTCAAGCCTTAAAATTGAGTGC
>NW_017306600.1:123353-124466 GCF_000935625.1 Nanorana parkeri | reverse complement strand
AAACGCTTTTACTGCTCATGAGTTTAGTGTTATCAGTGATTAATGGCCCTAAAATTATTGCTCTCACTGCAACGTTTGCGGCAATATGTAACATGTGCGGCACAATAGGCGCAATCGTCGTTTTTGCACATAGGCTTACCCGACGCATATCTGCGGTTGTATGTGGGGGGCGGGGACCTAAAAAATTGTTTTCTTTTTACATTTTTTTATGCTTTTTTTTTAATGATTCTTTAATTTTTGTATTACTTTTTTTTGCTACACACAACTTTATTGCTATTACATGGGGGGGGGGGGGGCTAAAGAGTCCCTTATGGGATAGCCAATTTACATGACAGGTCCTCTTAAGGGAGACATCAGGGGTCTCCAAGACCCCTAATGTCACCTAGGGACCCCCAGAGAAGCTCATGAAGCAGAGATCGGCGTCATCAGCTTCTGTAGCTGGAGAGTGACACTGAATGCAGGAAGTGATGTAATATACATCACTTCCTGCATTCGGGGACTGAGAGAAGATCAAAGGGAGTTCGTATACTAAAGTGTTAATAAACAAATCTGTGTAAAATTACAACAATCCGTGTGAAAAAATTGATGCAAGTACCCGCCGGTACTTGACAAGGAGACATTAGAAGGGGTTGGAAAACCAGAACTTTAAAAGACCTCTTTAACAAGGAGCCCCTCTTGGGGAATTGTCAGTGAATGTTTGGAGGACTGCCGGACAGATTGATCAAGTGTCACTGAGAGAAGGAAGTTGCCCTTTCTTAAAGTGCTGTTCGTTGGTTATGCATGTAATGATACATGCCCCTTGAAATGTCAGTTTCTTTGCTGTTATTATTTTAGAGTTTTGATTTATTTGCACGTTTTTTTTTTTGTTTTTTTTTTGAGTATTGGAGGGCCACCACAGAGCCCCTCCTTCCTTTTCAAAGTTTGTTCACAGCTTGAATTAATATCACGATTTAAATTTTAGTTTTCTGTGTTGTTTTACTACACCGCTAGCCAGAGGTTCACGTGTTTAAAATATACATGCTGAACCAATGAGGTTGATCACTGGCACTAATTCTGAAGGTTCCAGTGTTGATTTTTATTATTCTTATTATGTTTGTGTGTTGAACCTTCTAG
>NW_017306600.1:110794-121390 GCF_000935625.1 Nanorana parkeri | reverse complement strand
TGTAAAGCAAATATGTTGCGCTCGGTCTATGTGAACCAACTGCACACTAAAGTGTTAATAAACAAATCTGTGTAAAATTACAACAATCCGTGTGAAAAAATTGATGCAAGTACCCGCCGGTACTTGACAAGGAGACATTAGAAGGGGTTGGAAAACCAGAACTTTAAAAGACCTCTTTAACAAGGAGCCCCTCTTGGGGAATTGTCAGTGAATGTTTGGAGGACTGCCGGACAGATTGATCAAGTGTCACTGAGAGAAGGAAGTTGCCCTTTCTTAAAGTGCTGTTCGTTGGTTATGCATGTAATGATACATGCCCCTTGAAATGTCAGTTTCTTTGCTGTTATTATTTTAGAGTTTTGATTTATTTGCACGTTTTTTTTTTGAGTATTGGAGGGCCACCACAGAGCCCCTCCTTCCTTTTCAAAGTTTGTTCACAGCTTGAATTAATATCACGATTTAAATTTTAGTTTTCTGTGTTGTTTTACTACACCGCTGGCCAGAGGTTCACGTGTTTAAAATATACATGCTGAACCAATGAGGTTGATCACTGGCACTAATTCTGAAGGTTCCAGTGTTGATTTTTATTATTCTTATTATGTTTGTGTGTTGAACCTTCTAGTCATATGTAAATAATCCACTTGCATCAATTTTTTCACACGGATTGTTGTAATTTTACACAGATTTGTTTATTAACACTTTAGTGTGCAGTTGGTTCACATAGACCGAGCGCAACATATTTGCTTTACAGGAGTTCGTATACTGACCTCCCATTGATCTCCTGTCACAGATCCGTGCCGGCAGTGACAGCGGCGGCTAATACAAGCGATCGGGCGTCTCTAGAGATGCCCGATAGCTTGAATGTAAAGCCTTGTAATTACAATGGCCGGCCGGGAAGCTGCTCGTCGGGATTTTTCAAGCCCTGCCTCTGATCCTCGCACACGGGAGGGACATACAGCTGTCCAGCTGTCACAGAGTTAACTGTGGTTCAATGTAAAAAAACGGCATATTACTTTACTGTGCCGGTTTTTTACACTGAACCGCAGTTAACTCTGTGACAGCTGTATGTCCCAGCCGTGTGCGGGGATGTACTCCTGGTACTGTACCGCGGGTGGGAGCGGCTCTATCTCGGGGGCGGCAATTGCCCCGTTGCCCCCCTGGATCCGCCACTGGTTCCAGCGATCTTCACATTGCAGCCCAGCTTGGAGCTGAGCAGCCTTTCTTCCAAAAGCAGCGCTGTGCATGTACGCCGCTTCCACATTCATCACTATAAGGAGAGCCATACTCTCTGGGACCTTTGGAGGCTGCCATTTGTTCAGTTCCCCAAAGAAATGAGGGTCATTTCCAGGATGAAGAAGTCAGCAAAGGGCCGAACAGTTAAGATAATTGGAGTGGGGACAGATGTAAGTATTGGACCATTTGGGCTGCACTGCACTGTTGGTGCTATATAAATCCTATGTAATAATAATAATAATAATAATGATAAACAGAAAAAGCATTGAAGGCCAGCCCCTGTAAACCCATGCCCCTAACCGTCATGCTTCAGTTTTGTTAGCAAGCAGTACATAGGGCCAATAAACAGAGGGGTGGGACCTTTATCCCTCAATGGACTTCAAAGAATATTTTATGAAAAGTACAGAAATCTGATTTTATTATCCATTGAGGGACACAAAATAATAGAAATTTTTGAAATGTGGGAAGTCCAGAAGCAGTCCATTTTAGGGGTGGGAAAAAACCACTGAAAGATCCTACAGATGTGGAATTTCACTACAAGAATAAAAGAAAGAAAAAATCAACACCTAAACAAGGGCTTGATAGAGAAAATTCAACCAAATTTGGAGATGGTCAGTAACAAGGAAATTATACAGAGGTTCAACCTGGTGTACCAGACAAGGACAGATAACCCCAGAGAGGGATTAGACGCTGAAGGATCAATAGGGCTGAACTAACAAAGAGGAAGACAACTAGACATGTGCGATTCGGTTCGTTCCGAAATTCGTTTTGGACGAATTTTCGGAAATTCGGAGATTCGGATGCATCCGAATTCCGAATTACAGCTAAGACGAATGCAAACGAATCCGAAATTCCCGTTTTCCCGAAATTCGTTATTTGCCATTGGAAAGTAAAGTTTTTTTTTGTTTTTTTTTCATAAACGAATTTCGTCCGAAACTAATTTAATTTCGGACTCGAAAAACGAAACTAAACTAAAAAAATTATTTTTTTTTTTTTTCAAAACTAAACTAAACGAATTTTTTGCTGGTGCACATGTCTAAAGACAACCAATCATTCACGTTAAGGAAAAAAACAGGAGGAACAACAATCACTTGAACATAAGAATTACTTAGACTAAGGGCAGGCAGGGTTGAGGATGCATTGTAAGGCTAAAAGGCCAACAAGGATGGTACGAGCTGAAGGGAAACTTGGTCCTGTAAAAGACAGGAGCCACTGCAGAGAAACTAGGATTAGGAATCCATCTACAAGCACATAGGTAAAAAAGTGTGGACAGTCACTACTGTGGCTAAAATTCATCAACATTAGCAGGTCTCAATTGGAAACTACCAGATAGGCGCATAGCCCAAGCATGGGATTATCTCTTTTAGAAGGATAGTCACAAGAAGCGAACTATGGGAGGAGAATTTCTTACATAGTTACATAGTTACATAGTATTTGAGGTTGAATAAAGACATTAGTCCATCTTAGATTTTCAAAAAATTCCCAGAAGAGGGAAATGGAAAAAATCTGACACTCTCAAGGAGATTAGATGATAGAAGGCTCTTTTGAAGGAGCTAAGATGGTTAAAGGGCTCAGACTCTTTTTAGTGAAAGGGTTCTAGTCACTCCCCAATGGGGGAGCAAGGAAATAGGAAGGAGGCTCTAATAGACTGTGCCATGGGCAGAAAGTAAAAATAATCACAAGGTCAAGGCAATAGAGAAAATTGATCCCTGGAACTAAGTCACATAATCCCTACAGAAAAAAAGACAAGTCTTGAAGAGGATCAAGTATTGAATGGGGTACTTTGAGCCTTAATGGAAATTACCTCCACTATGGAGAGGAGTGCGATTATGTGCGATACACACTCAGAAAATATTTCTAGCAGGGATTTCCTTGAATGTGAATTTGTACCTCTTTAGTAAATCAGCCCCTTTAAGACCATGTTTATAATATGTTATGTCAGGGTCAGATTTATACTTCTTGCTCCCCTGAAGCTAACCGTCTTGTTCCCCCCTCCTATCCCATTTGTCTGACTTTTATTTATTGTATTAGTAATCTGGCTAGCCATAGTATCACATTAACAGGATTGCAAGTCATGGGAAGTCCTAGCCCCACATGGCAGGCTGAGGATGGGGAACCAATAGGGACAGTTTGTCCCTTCTGTAACAGTACACCTAAAGTTGACTTAAATTATCACATTATCACATATCACATTATCACACTGCTATCAGTTCAGTCTAGGTGTATGAACCCAGAGTGGGTAATTATACAGAACATTGTTTCACCAGAAAAAAAAATGCTTAAACTGTGCAGGGTCACCAATGGAAACAAAGCTAAATAACACTGACAGGCATGAAAGCAGTATAAAATCTTCCAGTATATACAGGAATGTGTTACTGCCATTAACACTTTCGTTGCCACTGATGTATGTCATGCATCGCTGGCAGCGGGCCCCTTTAAACAGACGATCAGGACTCTGTTTACATGCATAAAGCTGGTTGTCAAGCGATTCAAGCAACTGAGCTGCTGCCAGATCACTTTCAGGGGTGAAGTGTCGGCGGATTGGCGTGAATATGGGAAAGAGACCGGCAAATATCCATTCCATGATCTCCTCCCCGCTGAATGGGACCGGAAGCGACGCTGATTGCTTCACTTTTGGAGCTTCAGCTGTCATAGCCAGGGTGCAGAAGCTGGACAATACGCTATTGGAGCATGATCTGCACTCAAATAGCTTATTTGGGATGGAAAGGTGACACTAGCGTTCTAATTGACCACTGAAGTCACCTTAAAGAGTACCTGTCACCGCTAGTATGTTATCAGATTGTAAGCCCTCAAGGGCAGGGCCCTCCTTACCATCTTGTCTTAAATTGTATTGTGACTGTAATGTCTTCCTTATATTGTATAGCGCTGTGCAAACTATTGGCGCTATATAAATCCTGTATAATAATAATAATAATCACATAGGGGGCTTGTAAGCCCCGTTATGTGATAGCAATGAAGTAAATAAAAAGTTTTGAAAAAAAGATTAGATAAAATAAATGTAATATTTTTTTTTTAAGTCCCCTGCCCAGCGAGCATGCGTGTATTAACGTAAACACGCATTCTGTGCACCTATGTACGAAAACAATCATCATGCTACACATGTTAGGTATCGTGAAATGCACCAGAGCAATAATTCTAGGGCCAATATTTATGGATATCTCTAAATTGATGACCTATCCAGGCTTTTAAAGCATTGCCTATAGACAGTTTTTGTCACTGTTTTACGGATGCACGCAATTTTTAACCTGGGCATGTTGGGTATATATTTACTCATCGTAACCTAATTTTTTATAGTTTACAACAAAATGGGTATTATTTTATGTGTTTTGGGGCTCTAAAAAAGTGACACTAAATGTAAGAATCTTAAAAATGCATTTAAGTACCTGAACTATTAACAATAATGTAGCTTATTTATGCATTACTCAGCTGTAGATCCTCAAATCATCTCTGAATTGGCGCTGACACTGTTCTTTTTTCTGGATGGTGTCTACGTTTTTTTCCCATGGTCTCTGTGTGTGTTATAAAGTAGCCACCGTACCCTTGATAATCTATAATCTCACTACAAATTAACAAACTAAATGTGAGATTGTAGTCCAACACGGTAGCGAGCATGGGGAACAAAAGTAGCCACCCTCCAGAAGGAAAGACAGTGTCAGCACAAATTCAGAGATGATTTGAGGATCACAAATAAGCTACATTTTTTGTTAATAGTTAAGGTACTTAAAAATATTTTTAAGATTTAACTCCCGAGTTCAGTGTCATTTTAAGTGCAGTTTTTACAAAATTTTGGGGTTTGACAAAGAGTTGCACTAATATTGTGCAAAGTAAAATGTGCAGCTGCCACCATTTTATTCTACAGGGTATTTCTGAAAATATATAATATTTGGGAGTTTTAAGTAATTCCCAGGCCTTAAAATCTGCATTATAACATGTTTCCAAAAATGTCTTGGCAGTGAAAGGTTTAAATAACATGATGTGGCTTTGTGCAATATCTGCTTCCCTGGGACCAAACACGTTTTTCCCCCCATGTATGTTGTGTCAGTGTAGGTGTTTGTGTGTGTTTTTGTGTATATATTGCGTCTCTGTCATAATATGTGTTTAATTTTAAATCTGTCAACCTGATTATGAGTGTATTAATATCAGCATGTTGTGTATGAAGGTAATTAATATACAGAATGTGCGTGTCAACAAAGCATGTCATCACATATTATTATTATTATTACATAGTATTTATATAGCGCCAACAGTTTGCGCAGCGCTTTACAATGTAAGGAAGACATTACAATTACAATACAATTCAAGACAGGATGGTAAGGAGGGCCCTGCCCCTGAGGGCTTACAATCTGAAAGAGGAGGGGGAAATGATACATGAGGAGGTAGCTGTGTGGGGATGAATTGTTTGAGAATGTGATGGTTCAGTGGTTAGGTTGAGGTGGGATAGGCTTCCCTGAAGAGAAGAGTCTTCAGGGAACGCCTACAGACAGTCAGGGTGGGAGATGGACGGACAGGTTGGGGTAAAGAGTTCCAGAGGATGGGAGAGACTCTAGAGAAGTCCTGGAGGCGAGTATGGGAGGAGTTGACTAGGGAGCTGGAAAGCAGGAGGTCTAGGGAAGAGCGGTGTGGACGGTTAGGGTGATATTTTGAGACAAGGTCTATGATATATCCGGGGGCAGAGTTGTGGATGGCTTTATAAGTGACTGTTAATATTTTGAATGTTATCCTCTGGGCGAGTGGAAGCCAGTGCAGGGATTGGCAGAGGGGGGTTGCAAACACTGAGCGTTTGGTCAAGTGGATGAGTCTGGCAGCTGCATTCATGATAGACTGAAGAGGGATATCCTGTGTAGTGGAAGGCCAATGAGGAGGGAGTTACAATAGTCAAGACGAGAGATAACAAGGGAGTGGATGAGTCATTTTGCGGTTTCTTTGGTGAGGAAGGCGAGTATTTTGGAGATGTTACGAAGGTGAAGGCGGCAGGATTTGGATAGTGATTGGATGTGGGGAAGAAAGGTGAGGTCCGAGTCAAGGATGACACGTCCCTGACAGGACCCTGGCATTGGAGGAGGGGTGGATAGTTGTGTTATCAATCTCAACTGAAATGTTGGGGGAAGGTGCACGGGTAGGAGGAAATATCATGAGCTCAGTTTTTGAAAGCTTGAGCTTTAAGAAATGTTGTGACATCCAGACAGATATGTCAGTTAGTAGATTAGTGAAACGCGAGGTCACAGAGGGGGAGAGTTGTGGAGTAGAAAGATACATTTGAGTGTCATCGGCATAGAGATGGTATTGGAAGCCATGTGAGGTTATTAGTTATTAGTCCAATTACATATTGGACTGTAAGCTGTATGTTCCTATACATTTTATGTATAGAATTATGTCTATTAAGTAAAAGAAGATTAAAGTCCAACTAGGGTTGCCACCTGTCCAGGATTCACCCGGACAGTCCGGGTTTTGAATGCTGTGTCCGGGTTTCATGGCAGCAGAAACCCGGACACAAGATGTCAGAGAGACAGGGGCAACCAAAATAAGATAGGAGCTACTGGCCCCCCACTGAAAATAGTCTCAACTGTGATATTTACATATGAATAAGCCACGACTCATTCTCCTCAAACAAATGTCCGCTCATTGCTACAGTGTTCGGGTTTCACTTGAAGAAAAGGTGGCAACCCTAAGTCCAACTCTACATCTTTTAAAGAGGGGAAGGGATACTTCTATATGGGTTAGAGGGATATCTTCTCACTTTGTGATCTATAGAACAAGAAATAAGAGTAAGCTCTACAACATACATGCAGATTGCAATGAAAATCTAACAGAGGTTGTAAACAGAGTGTGACCTGCTATTTTTAGTCTTATTAGAAAGATTGCCCCTGTTTTTCCTGGGGGACACAGGTGCTGGGCCTGAAAGTGAGAAACAGCCTTCTATAGAGGGACAAAAGGGAGCAAAAAATCTAAGCATCTAAGTACACCAGCACACACAAACGTTTTTCTATCACATTATTGTAACATTTTGCAGTACATCCAAAGAACCTTGGCTTATTCATTTCAGCTATACCCATCCTAAATAATAACTAGCTGTTACGTATACCAGAAACATAATATACTGTTCCTCTACACAGTGAGGATTGGTTACAAACTTAAAGATTTGTTAATGTATATTTTATATAAAATAAAGAGAGAAAAAAAAAAGATTTGTCAGTAAATAAAATTAAAAAAATACATTGCAGTACATGAGGAAATCGTCTCTATGGTACAAAATAAAAACCCTCTATGATTTAAGCTGGATGTGGCTGAAACACATACACCTATGTTATGTTGCATGCATGATATCCTTATGAAGTGTCTAGAGCAGAAGGCTTCAGTGCTTGCTAGCATATTTGGACTGTGTCCTTACAAGTGACTTGAGCAGAAGACCTTGTCATTAGTTGTTTATGTTCATGAACTGGGTTTCAGTGACTAAATCAGAAGACTTTGGTGGGTTCTGGCATCCTTCGTTGTTTATGTTCACACTCTGTTGGAGAAGTGTTAACTAGCACCACCACTAACAACATGATATTCTGTAACTGTCAGGGGGTTTGAGCAGGGTCTTTCAAGCAATATAAGTATATAAGTCTAACATAGGAACCCTTTCTATTTAACATTTGGCGGATTTACACTTTATTAGTACTCCCAGTTTCTTTTCCTAAAATATAAAAACTACATTTCAACAAGAAAATCCAAGTTTTTTTTATGCAAATACCAATTTATCTTCAATAACAGATGTTTGCAAGTAGGTGATTAAATTTGGCAGTTCCCTTTAACTTCTACCAACATATTTGCATAGCATTTGAATTAAACATGTCAATTGCATGCAAAATAGAAAGTGAACGATATTTCTTTTTCAGATACTAATCTCTCTTTTTCTAATTTAATGACATTGTGGTCAGTTCCTCCTACAGTGTTTATATCTTACCTTGTTTAACCTTTTATTTTTATTTCAGCGCCAGACAGATCGTGTTGGATTATATAAACAGACAGGTTGCTTATGTTAGCCTCTGAAGTGTTATATATTTTAAGGATTCATTTATTTTTATTGTTAAACTCCTGCCAATCAAGGAAATGATAAACGTGGCAAAGATTAGTTATAAATTATATCTGTTTGTCCTTTATATGCTGAAAACAAGGAAAGCAGGGAATTGATCACACCATTAACCATTTATTTACCATCACAATCTAGTTTACTGTATGAAAATCTGTCATGTTCTTTGTGCATTTGTAAAAAGCAGAAAAAAAGTTTATTGAGCTCTCACACTGGTGATGTCTAAGAAAGATGCCCAGATGAAAATATTATATTGTTGATTGATAAAGGCATTCAGATATTTTATAGTTTGTTTTATGGGAGGTTTGTAAGCAGCATCATGTCAACATTTGGTGAGCCAGAAGACATGTGAGGTCTTTTAGATTTTTCAAAGTAGCCATCTGTAGAGTATTTAAAATCAACTTCTTCATGGCCACCTAGAAGCACTTCTGCACCCCTTAAAAAAAGTATACCTCAATATACTTATGTTTTTTCCACGTGTCTTAGGTTTAACAATGTCACAGGTCCTCTTAATTCACTTCTTTCACTAACGGTTAGTAGATCCTAAATGCTGCAGAGAGCGTCAATATTATCATTATTACCATACAGGATTGATACAGCGCTGAGCACTTGTGCAACACTTTATAAATTAACAGAAGTTAGTACATTTAAAATACAGTTCAATACAGGAGGGTTAGAAGGGCCCTACTCATGAAAGCTTACAATCTAAAGGGAGAGGCAATTATATAAATGGCATTAATTGTGAGGGATGAGCTTATGAACAAAGCAAAAGCACAGTTCTTGGTGGAGGCAAGATAGGCTACCCTGAAGAGATGGTTTTCAGGAGTCGCCTAAAGGTGGAGAGAGTAGAGGGAGCGTTAGGGAGTTCCAGAGAATTGGAGAGGCTCTAGAGATGTCCTGAAGGTGGGAATTGGAGGAGGTGACAAGGGGGCTAGAGAGTATGAGGTCTTGGGAGGACTGGATACGACGGTTTGTGTGATGTTTTGAGATGAGATGTAGCTTGAGGCAGAGATGTGGATGGCTTTCTATGTTATTGTAAGTATTTGAATATTATTTGTTGGGCAAGTGGGACCCAGTGGAGTGACTGGCAGAGAAGGGTAGCTGACAACAAGTGGCTGGTAAACTGAATAATCCTGGCAGAACCATTCATAATACATTGAAGAGGGTTAGCCTGTGTACAGGAAGGCTAGCAAGGAGGGAGTTGTGTGGTGTCATTTGTTTAGAAGGGTCGAATTTTGGAAATGTTGTGGAGATTAAGGAGGCAAGATTTGGGCAGTGATTGGATTCAGAGCTTAAATGAGAGGTCACAATCCAGGATTACACATAGCACCTGGCCATAAAGAAGGGGTTAATTGTTGTGCTACATTATCACTATGTAATAATGGTGTGCAGCTCTCTGCAGCATTCATTCATTCAGCTTGAATGAGGAACAGCGCTGGAGTGGTGAGTCTACGGGGGACAGAACTGGAGATAGAGTTAGTATAACAGCTATTTCTGCTGGGGACTAAAATGTGTTATTTTATGTCCAAGCTGCAGTTGGGCTTCTGTTGCATACCTTAAGAAATATTTGTGAAGCTACAGCACCACACAAATCCACCTCCACCTCCACTGGGACATCATATTTATAGATAGATAGATAGATAGATAGATAGATAGATAGATAGATAGATAGATAGATAGATAGATAGATAGATAGATACAAAGACAAAGTTACAAAAATTCAAAGACGACAGTAACATTTACATTTTTACTGAATAAACTGGCAAATCCTGTGTACTTTTATAATTTGGTACCTTAATATTTTCCACAAAAAAAACCCGAAACAAGCAGTACAGTGTGAATGGTAACAATCTGGTACGTCCACCCTACCCAGGGTTTATATAAGTACCGAGCAGAAGAGGTGTCAAAAAATGTATCTTGAAGACATAGAACTTCAAGTGGAGAACTTTAAGTTAGCATATGCAATGATGACCTACCCCTGACAAGTGAAAGTAATATAATCACAGTAATTTCTTATCACATCTCCCCTTTTTTGGGATTAGCAACATTGAAAGCTTTCAGTGAAAATCAAGAGATTTTGGCAAAGTTTTACCATTTGGCAAAATGCTTTGAAGTCAATGAGGAAAGCAACATTTAGGTGGATTTCAATGGCTTTAGAGGGTGCAATGGGATTTAAATTGTTTCCGAGGGTTATAGAAGCATCTATCAACTATGTTGCATATGTTTTTGTGGCAAATAACTGCCTCTTATTAGCCTTCTTATTTTATGGGGGG
>NW_017306600.1:17441-110647 GCF_000935625.1 Nanorana parkeri | reverse complement strand
CGTGAGTTTGTGCGCTGGGTGGGGGGGGGGGGCGGGCACAGAAAAATGATAAAGCAACAGTATGCGCATAGTGATTTAATACAACTAAAAATAAAAATATACAAATACAAGGGCCTATTTATGAATACAAACTGGATTTCATTGGAAAATATGTAAATTCTGGGTGAAAGTTTTCTGAAACTTGAGTGAAAACATTTATAAATAGACCCCCTAAGTTAAATAAAGTAAACTGCCCTACCCTCACCCCCACCCCCTCCCTTAAATAAAGAGAAAAGGGCTGCTAGGAATATTGCATCTAGATCGCTGCTATTTAGTAACCTTGCCAAGTTGCTAGTGGGCATACTATAGGTGTTTTTTAAGCATGGACTCACTGTGAGCTCACTCCGCTGCAAATTTGGCTGGAAATTTCATGTCAAAAACATGGACCTTTAATGTTCTCATAATGCAGAAAAATTGAAGCCTAAATCTGTGGAGATGATTTGTAACTGCAACTCCTTCTCCTCCAAGTCCTCCAGTTTGGATATTGATTGCCTTGCCTCCAGATGCCCTACAGACCTTGCATGAGATCCCTGAGTTTAAGCTACAGGTAGAAACTGCCATCAGGTTCTCCTTCCAACATCTCATTAATATTACAAGAATCATACATCTGATTCCTGCAGAGGATATTCCAAAATGAATGAATGTTTTTTTTATCATCCAGATTTGATTACTGCAACTCCCTATACATTGGTCTCCCTGAGAAAGAACTACATCCTTTGCAGTTGGGACTAAATGCAGTAGCCAAGCTACTTCCCTATCACTACCACATAACCCCACTTCTTTGCTTCCTACACTTGCTTCCACCTAAATGGAAGATATCCTTAAGAATTGGTCTATTTACTTAAAAAGCCCTAAATAATTTAGACTCCACCTATCTGACAGAACGGCAAGTTGTCCATACTTCCACAAGCTACCTTTGTCCCTCAAAGAAAGAAAAGTTACATGTGTCCAGAGTTGTCCTAAATTCTTCTGGATCTCACACATTCTGTAATGCAGCACCCCCAGAATGGAACTCACTGCCATCTATTGTTAGGGAAGCACCCTCTCTAGATGTCTTTTTAAGCAGACTAAAGACAAGTCTGTTCACCACTTTGAACATTTTGAGTACCCGGGGGAAAATGCATTATTATTATTACTAATATTTGTAATATAATATCATCCTGTACCTACTACAACTTCTCAATGAGAGTTGTACAGGAGGTTGTGATTGCTGAAAATAGTTTTTCATGATCTTGAGAGAGTTTGTGGAAGTAATTACCAATGAAGCTGGATATATATCTTTGCCTTGCCATGTGGTGTAGCAGTGCCATCTTGGATCAATTGATGAACAAATATTTTAACTTCTCCTGGGCTGATTGCTCTTTGCAAACCTTTGTCATAACAACAGGATGCCTGAGGCAAGTTCATGTAGATTCTTTGCAGATAGACTGGTAATTTAATTTAATAATACATGCAGGATAATAACCTTGGACGATCGTCTGGCAGAGTGATACTGATTTCATCATGCTTCCAGCGGCGCCCCCTGGTGGAGAAGATTGTTATACATTTGCTCACTTTTTGCATACTTGTATTTAGGTCACTTGCCCTCCCCACTGGATGGTTCCTGTATTGCACATATGTAATAGTGCCTTTAAATAAAGACCTGTACTTGCTTATGTTCTTGAGAAAATTAGGATATCAAATAAAATCTACCATGATATTTAAAGAGACAAGAGTTTCAGTGTTTTGCTAAATCATTGAGTATTGAACAAAAAGCGAAAACATATATACCCTTGCCACTTTTGTTGCCCCCTGTATATTGCCTGCTGAAAGGTTTAATGTGATTATATATTTTAGCATTAGTGTAGCATTTTGGATCAGTTCAAAATACATACAATGGAACAATTTAAGGGTTAAAACACTAAGAACATCTGTGAAACATATACTATCTGTATCTAAATTAAGATTAGGAAATACTTTAGGAGACAATTTTTAGTGTGCATGTAGACTATGTTGGTAGCTTCAGACATACTAATCTTTGCCTTTCACCTTTGTCAGTGGCTTACATTGATTTGATTTTTACAGGAAGAGTAAATATAATAAACTGAAGCTAAAATGCACATACTGTAGTAACTCAATACATGAACTTGGCACTTCAAGGACCTTTGTCAATCTAAGTGCTGTGATTTGTTTATATACTTACTAAAATATTTGGTCAACATTTGCTCAGTTCTCAAACATTAACTTGAATTTCAACAGTATTTACCTTCGAAAAATCATTCTTCTAGATTGGATTTATTCATGCATATCTATGACTGCTACATTTTTTATAATTGTTCTTAAGAACAAAAAATTAAACAATAACACACAGTCCACATTTCCAAAAAAAGGAGAGATTGGTTTTACCCATATATATACTCTTTACAGAGCAGGAGAATGTTAACAAAATGTGACACCAAAGATCAATATCAAATGTCGAGCCCAAACTCCAAGTAACAAACTTAAATGTTGGCTTGCGTGTCTGGTGATCAACAAGCTTGTAGTTAAGGTAACGAAGGTGTGAGGAGATCTTGCACATAAATTAATGAGTGTATAAGTAAATACTACTGACTGAATACTACTCAATACTGAAAAAAATCATTAGAGAGAGTGAAAACTGGAAAGCTATTTGTATGGTAAAAAGAGTGTTTCAGCGACTTCCTAGCCAATCAGGAACCCATAAGGTGGGTTATAACGTGCCTTCCGGCTTCCTGATTGGCTAGGAAGCCAGCTTCACTTGTTGGTAGGTAGCCTGGCTTCCTAACCAATCAGGAAGTGGGTGGCAGGTCATGACGCGCCTCCCAGCTTCCTGATTGCTCAGTAAGCCCCGTTGCCTAGCAAAAAGTGAAGCCGACTTCCTAGCCAATCAGGAACCCGGGAGAAGGCTCATCATGTGTCACCCAGCTTGCTGATTCACTAGGAAGCTGGCTTCACTTGTTGCTAGGCAAGCTCCTCATGACACGCCGCCCAGCCAGGCCTCGGCAAGTGAAGCCAGTATTCTTTTGATAGAACACCCGCTTCCCAGGCAATTAGGAAGCCGGGTGACGGGTCATGATCCACCACCCGACTTATTTATTGGAGCACACGGCACCGGTATCGGTACTCGGTTTTGGCGAGTACCGAAAAAAGTATCGGTATTCGTACTCCATACCGAAAAACCTGTATTGGTGCATCCCTAGTCCAGTATGCATTCTTTATTGGAGCACACGGTGCCGGTATCGGTACTCGGTATGGGCGAGTACCGGAAAAAAGTATTGTACTCAATACTGAAAAACTGGTATTGGTGCATCCTCAGTCCAGTATGCATTCTCTGTAAGATGACAAAATTGGAGCCAGGAATAGAGTTCATGTCACTCCAGGCACATGCAAGTTACATCATCAGTGTCCGCTGAATGGCTGAAGAAGGATGCAGACGATGCGCCAGATGCAGAAGATGCAGCTGAAAAATGCCAACAGCAATAATATTAAGTGTGTAACTGTGAGCACAAAAGATGGGTACACTAAGAGGAGCCCCTACTCCCTACGTGCACAGTTCTGAATTGAAGTGTATCTAAAATCAAACAATCAAACCTTCCTTTTTATTTTCGGACAGAGTGTTGAGATG
Source organism: Nanorana parkeri (assembly GCF_000935625.1). Classification (NCBI taxonomy): domain Eukaryota; kingdom Metazoa; phylum Chordata; class Amphibia; order Anura; family Dicroglossidae; genus Nanorana; species Nanorana parkeri. The sequence continues at coordinate 106,986 of NW_017306600.1, read as the reverse complement.
TTTTAACCCCTATCAGACTACCTTTCATGTTGTTTCTTTAGGACAGAAATTAAAGAAAAATCTAGGGCCTTTAGCCATTTCCTATGACATCCAAAATGAAATAAAAGTTTTGGCTTTAGCTACATTTTAAGGAACCCCTGAATTTCTTTATTCATTAAAGGATAATTGTTGAACATCCTTATGTTATGCTAACCTACAGACTTCCATGTGTTCACTGGTGCAACAAGTAAAGTTGGAGGAAAGTCAGAGAATGTTATCTGCATACTTGTTTCAGGTCAGTGATTCTAAGTACTGAAGCACACCCATATAGCAAAACAGAAGGCAAACAGAAAAGAACAGATGGAATCATAACCAGAAGCAACAGGAAACACATACAAACAGGGTCATAAGCAAAGGTAACACTGATCACATACCAGGATCATATCAGAATATTCAAGACAAAGGAGCATAGCCTCAAGACAGCAACAGAGAGAGGCTGATGTACTAACATCAATACAAGCTAATCAAAGACAGATGCACCAGCCCTGGCTGTCAAGGGTGGAGACCTAAAATATTCAAAAACTTAAAGAAGAACTCCAGGCATGTTTTAATAATTAACCCTTGCAGTTTAGGGAGGAAAATAACAACGTTATATTAACTCAATCCTCTGAGTTGGCCGGCTGTGACAGTGCCCCCACCTGCCTCCTATGCTCCAGCGATGGCATGTCATTCAGCGTCCTCACGTCCAATACACTGTGTATAGAATGTGATGACTCAGGAACCTTAGACCGCTGCAGCAGAGAAGGAGCGAGGCTGGAGGGACTGGTCTAAGAGCAAGCCGGCTTGGAGGATCGAGTGAGTATATCTTTTTTTATTTTCTTCCCTAGACCAAAACCAGCAGTTAACTTTTGCAGGGCGGGGGTAGCCCCACTACAAGGGTTAATAAAAATGTTGCTTGGAGTTCTTATTTAACAGATTAGACAGATGACGACATAGGGGTCTATTCACAAAGCTGCCGAAGGATCTGGCCGTAGCTTCGGCCGATCCTTCGGCTAGCTTCGGCACCAGGACCCCTTCGGTTCAGGAGAACCGAGGGGGTGCTGTACGGGCTATTCACAATAAAAAAAATAAAAAAAATGCTTGTTAGGTAAAAAAAATTTCACCTAACAAGCATTTGGAGGTGGCAGGTTCTCTTTATTGAACCTGTCACCTCCAGTACTGGAGTTCTAGCACAGCACTGTGCTGGAACTCCTGTGGCAGCTGAGAGGGGAAGCGCACAGCTCTGTCTACATGGAGCGGCAGGGTTACTTTTAACCCTGCCACTCTGCTCACCGCTCTCAATCCTGAAGACGGTGGCGGCGAGGACGGAGCTGGGAGGACGCAGCATGGAGAGAGGTAGGTGCAGGAGAGGGAGGAGGTGCAGGAGAGGGAGCAGGGCTAAATGTAGAAAACAAATTACCGCCCGGCGACCAGAACCACATGTTTCGGGCGTCGGGTGACTTCAAACCTGTGCCACCCATCTGCTCATCGCCGCCCGTCTGCTCATCGCTGCTCCTCTGCTCACTGCCGCCCCCAGGCCGGGCCTCGATGGCCTTGCCGGGAATCCAGCCCTGGAGATAGAGAAGGGTCTGGGGTGGATTATTATAAAATTATAAACTTATCCTCTAAGCAATACCAAGCAATGCCTCACTCAAGGTATTAAAGATGCAACCTTTCACAAACTGTTGCTTCCTTCCTCATGCATTACACAGTGCTAAAAATGGTTCTGAAAGAGCAACAAAGACACACAATGAAATACAACCATTAAAGCCCAACTGAGCTTTCTGTTTAAATCAGCTAAATACTTTCCTGGTGCAACAAATAGTTCTTTTAGACGAGTGGCGTCAAGGGAGGGGGGGGGGGGGGCAGGGGTTGCGGCCCGCACCGGGTGACACTTTCAGAGTGTCAGTCATTTTGGTGTCACCCCTTCCGAAAAGTCAGGCACTAGGTCATGAGCCCAACAGTTGCATGAGAGAGAAGGGAACCCAGCAATATGCCTTATCCCGCCGGGTGAACGTGCCCTCCTCTCCTCTCCTCTCATCACCAAGATGGCCCCGTCGGCAGGTAAGCGTGCATGACGCCATTACTGGGGTGTCACCCTGCAGCCACTCATGCTTCCTGGTGATTGGAGACTGGAGCCTTCCAGTCATCAATTGCAGAAAGACCACTGCTTTCATTCAGAGAGCAAGGGTCCTTCTTTGCAGCATACTATCATGGAACAGGCTTTTCTACTGCTGCTTTCTAAAGAAAACAATAAGACTTTGCACACTTTTTGTTTTGATGCACCTGAAATATATCGATCTGATTTAAACTGAATGAAAAATAATATTTGTTTCTTGACACGCTCGATTAGTGATGACTTTTATAGGAGCTAGGAATGTTTCTGTAGTAATTGACACTTGTTTTGGAAATAAAAAGCTTGGAAACACTTATTTCAGTGTCTGTTGATGGGCATCCTTAAACCTATGATCAGAGGCCTAAAGGCTTGTTGCACGAGTTCATACCTTTGATTAGTAGTTGCACATAAAATTCCTGGTTCTATTTTTTTTTAATCTCTGATTATGAGTTTACATTACTTATGTTGTGGCCTCTGCTGCAGAAACAGACTATTACAGGAACATCACTATTACAGTTTTCATTAGTGTATCTGTGTAGATTCATTAGATAATGCAGAGTCCTGTAGAGCACTTTGTACACATTATTAGGTATATAATATTTTAAGATCAGCAGCAAAAAGAGTACCCTGTATTCTGTAGTCCTATTGGGATCCTGGTACCTGCCAGTGGTGTGGTTTCACATCTTTTATGCATTATGAAAGATGTTCCATTTAGTACTGGGCTGATCAAGCAATGTCTTCCAATTAGCTGATTAGATCATTGTTTACAAGCAGTTTCGGTAGTAGTTCTGTTAATATTGCTTGAGGTCCTTCATCATTATGCAGGCTGGGGGAGTTGTTTTGAGAGTTATATGCGATAACCAATGGGACATGTTTCTCTTTTGTAGCCTGTTGATACTGTAAAAGACTGTTTCTGGGGATGTTGTTTGCTTTCTTGATCTGCGATCTTGCTCACGTTGCACTCTGGTCACAAATGCCAGCTTCCCAGCCGCCTGCTGAATGTCAACAAACCAGCTGGGATGCTGGCTGACATCATTGAATAAATATGTTCCTGACCAGATATGGCCAATGATGTCACCTAGGATATCCGCAACTTGTTTGCAAATTGAAACAAGCCAGCAGGCAGCAGGATTGTTGGTTGCTAGGATGCTGGCAGCTGCCTGCAGCATAACAATCCATGATACTGTGCAGCCTGTGGCCTACAGGATTTTGTCTATAACCCCTGGTCTGATGCTGTTGATGTCCTCCTCGTCATAAAAGTATTTTTGTGCCGTAGCTTTCTAAAGAATTCTCTGTAGTGTTTTGTAAAAAAGGGTGTCATTCTCCAGGAGTCTGACCGTGCCTTGTATTTGCTGTTTTGTGGTTCTGTTATGACTTAGCAAATGATGATGAGTTTATTTTGCAGCCCTTGAGAGCTCCTGATTTATGGATGTTCTGCAAACCTGCTGCTGTATCTGTATAGCTTAGATCAGGGGTGCCCACAAGGTCGATCGCGATCTACCAGTCGATCTCGTAGCGATCACTGGTAGATCGCCATGTCATCTCCTCCCGCGGCAACTCTGGATCCCCGCTGCTCTCCCCAGCGGGGATCCGAGAAGACGTGAAGGAACCGGCGGCGGCGGTGGACGGAGCCACTGTCACTATAATGCAAAGCAGTGAGGAGAGAGAGAGACGCTCGGCCAGGATCTGACAGCGGCTGGTAGTATCAGGGGGAGCAGGGGGATCCAGAGAAGTTGCAGGCCCCCTGTGCGTGGACGAGCGGCAGAGGATCGGTACATGTCACCAGTATGTACCAATCCTCTGTGTAGGACAAACACTGGAGCGATCGTCTGATCACTCCAGTGTTTGTAAATAACTGGGGACACATAGTTGTTCCATTTTTGCACATGGTCAAGAAGGAAATGTCACTATCCAGTTGTGTTTCCTCAGGTGGGTTTTCAGTTCCACAAATAAAAGACCTGAGGATTGAGATTTGTAGATTACCACAATCAATCTATAGTCTAAATTATTATATAGACTTTATCATGAAAGTGCTGTAAGGCTGTAAGTTATTTTTACCCATAAATATACCAGGCACATACTGTATCTTCTCATTGAAATGATATGCTTTGCAAAATTACTATATTCACAACAAATAATCTCACTACTTTGACAGCATATGGTTATATAAAGCAGAGACAAGGGTATGAATAGCTTTCGCTGCTAGGGCCTTTTTTTTGTTTGTTTTTTGCAGACATGATATAATCCACATTTTAGGCCTGAAAATTACTTAAAATCCCCAAAACAGTATATATTTTCTGAAAGCCAACATCTTGTTGAATAGAATGGTGGCAGTTGTAAATGTTTACGTTGCTTGATATTGGTGCAGCTCTTTATTAAACCCAAACATTTTGTGAAAATTGCACTTAAGTTTAGTGACTCCAATTTTTTTTAACCCCTTCATGACTGAGGCCTTTTTTTTTCATTTTTTGCACCCATGTTATATTCCACATTTTAGGCCTGAAAATTACTTAAAACCCCCACACATTATATATTTTCTGAATGCCAAGACCATATACAATATAATAGTGGTAGTTGCAAATTTTTATGTTGCGCAATATCAGCGCAACTCCTTATTTTATATAAAAGATAAGGTTATGACAAGTTAGAGATACCCAACATGCCCAGGTTAAAGAAAGTTGTGCTATATTAGTGAATCCTTACATCCATATAAATATTTTCTAAATTGTATTGCACAATAGATTATTTTGGGCTCACCAAGAAAAAAAACAAACATTTTTTTTTATATCGTGCTTAAACCATCTATAATAAGGATCATAATCTCATAAGTCTCTTTTCAGTGAATATTAGTCCTTAGTGACATTCCTCAACTACTCCCAGAGTGATATCCTTGTAATTTCTCATTCCACAGTTCACCATCCACAATAGTGCCCCAATATCCCGTGTGTACAGCCAATAACTCTCTCTTCACACCACCATGCACAGAAATAGACCACACTCACTGGATCTACAGGGCTATCCCATCTACGGGATAAGCCGTAAGCTTTTTGTATTGTTTCCCCAACAGACATGCATTGACTCCTAAAGATGTCCAACAATGTAGGCCTCCACTCACTTCTCATGTCACGCCTTAGACATCTTGTAGATTTCTTCAGTTTCTATATGTGCTTAAACCTTAAAGGTGCTTTGCAGGGAAGTATGCGAGTCAATGCATGTCTGTTTTTGTTTGACCTTGGTTGTTAAGCTCGTTGGAAGAGGTGAGAAGGAAATTAGAGATTATTGAGAATGGATCCGTCCAAGCTGGAGCATAACTGGATGGAATCATAAACACCGGGGATACAAAACGCTTACAGCTTAGCATCCTGCTGATGACTCTTGAAACAGGCCAAGGTACTTCTACTAATCCAAAAAAAATGATGATTTTTTAATTACACTAGTGTGTCTAGAATGGTTGATGTTTGGGATATTGCAAACAATGCTGAAGAAGTGTTTTACATCAGGCACTAGAGAAGCTAGTCAGGCCTAATCACACATTGTCAGAAGAAAAGCTTTTGCACTGAAAACTCACAGGGCACAGTGGCAGAATATACACTTTTAATATATACATCTAAATGAAGGATATAGGATAGGTTACCTGAGTTAGATTGTGTTCTTAAAAAAATTGCTGATGACAACACTCCAATAGGATACAGCTCACCTACACCAACCAAGCACTTATCTTCTCCTAAATACATCATCTGTGTCCCTTTGCAAATAGCAGTATCCCAAACAAGATCATCAACACAACAAGACCACTAAACAAAGTCATGCAAGTCCTTTTTAGGTGGTACAAACATATCCTTAAATACATTGTATTGGAAGGAATAACTATGTGTAATTGACAAAGAGTGCGCGGAAGACTTTTATTTTAAACAATACATACAGCTGCAATACATTTTGTTTCTCAATTATGGATCATCTAAATCTCTATAACACTTGAAAAAGTTAAAAATGATGATGAGTGCTTTAAATGTCCAAGATAAATAAAGTCTATGGAAAGAAATTTTGTTCCTAGTTTTCATTGTCCATAACCTAAGCTACATGTGCAATGGTTTTAAATTAATTAAAACAAAAATATTTAGTTTGAGCATTGTGTAGGAAGTTAGTTTTGGTAATGACATAAATTATGTGTATATATATAGTCCTTCTATGTAAGTAATGATCATCATTTTGCTTTTTTAAAGTAGGAAAGATTACATTGTGTGGAACGCCCCCTAGGCTACACTTATATCCATTTGGAAGCAGGTTGTATTTGACACATGACGGAAGAGAAGTAAGTTTAGTTTGGGGTATTTACCACAGACAGTTAAAAGTTAAACTTTGAAAGCAGCTAATATTACATAGCCATTCATGGGCATGTTGAAACAAATATTAGGTTTTATCATGGTAACTTAGGTAGATTTAACCCTCCAAGCTTCCCTGGTAGCCTCAACTTAACCCCTTCGCACCAACTGACGTACATTGTAAACGTAAACAGAAGCCACCGGGACTCTGTTAACTTTAACGTCTCTTTTATTCATTAACACCCCCGTCACACGGTATCTCACAATTGGGCTTGGGTCCACTCACTCCCACCACCAAAGCCTCCTTTCTGGTTTGCATAGAATTTGCACTATATATACTAATTAGGGGACATACAGTAATCAATGAAGAGAACCTCTGTGTTTTTTTTTACATAATCTCAGTTTGAATAGCCCATAAAAAAATAAAAACAGTAGTGTATATATGGCAATCAATTACAGAAGAATGTTATTAGTAAAATCATGAGACTAAACTAGATTTCCACATTGGGATTCATAGGAATGAATAGGGCCAGAACACACCTGCAGAAGAAAGAGGACCAGGATGTTTTCCTTGCAAAGGCTATCACAGCCGCACAGTAAAGATCACAGAAACAGGGATGAATGTAAGTATTTTATTTTACCAGGCAGGATGCACTCAGGCAGTTTACTTAAGGACAACTGTAGTAAAAGCCACTGTCTGTAACAGTAAACAAGCTAACTGATTGAAATTTGAATCACATAAACTTCTGCTAATCCATTAAAAAAGTGTCTTTTTTGTGAATTTTGTGGCACATTCTACTGCTATCAACAGGAGGTAATTTTTTTTGTATGGAGAACTGTAACCCTCTGGAGAGTTGCTGGGTAGGGTTATTGGCAAACCAGTGGCACCGAAAGTTACTCTGCTGTAGGTAACTTTTGTTAACCTGACAGTGTAATTTAGCACTGCATTTTTGGCTGTGGAATCACATCTTAGTATTTTGCTATTAGTTTTGCTTACAGACAGAATCACCTACATTTATTTGATTCATATCAGTTAAAAAGGGCATTTTCTGGTAGTTTTAGCAGTGACAGAGGTCTAGCAGGAACTTGTGGAGCGGCTGAGAGAGTAACCATATGTCTTTTATCAGGACTGATCTGAAATTCTGGTCTGTGAACGTGTGTGTGTTAAGTTTTAAATGAAAATGTTACTTGATAAAAGTTTTTTTTTATGGTTTTATGCTTTGTGTTGTTTTCTACTTTCCATTTGAGCTATATAAAATATTGAACATTACTACCTGATGGCTAAAAGGGTTAACCCCTTTAATAGAGTGGAATTGCATGGAGGATTGCTTGCACCTAGAATAGGGGAAGCACAGTGGACTTTTCATTAGATGTGGAAGAATATTTGTGTATAAGAGTGCGAGAGTGAATGTATCTGCATTGCAGTTGATTGCACAGATATGGTCTTTTGATGTCAGAGTGCAATGCATATTTTCACTTAAAACATAGTGGACTTGGAATTTAATTGATAATTTCATTGGATGTTCATGGTATAATTATGGATCATTTTTGTTGGATAATTGTGGCATATAATTTTCTGTTAATCTTGCACTGTTTATATTGACTAGTGAATATTTTCACACAAACATAATTTTATGAAGGAGGGTAATATAAAATATATAGTGTTGCACCTATATCCCATATAGTAAACTTCATCTTAAATGCGAAAGATCAGAATTCGATTGATCACATCCTGAGGAGCATCTGTATTTTCAAAGCTGTATAATTATATTTCTACAAAACTACCACACACTTCAATACACTTCCGCCAACCCTGCACTGGATTTTGAAATCTGTCCTTAAAAAAAAATCGGTGTTTTGTTTTTTAAACCATTTCCTCACTGCAGACTTGACCTCTTTATCACAGATGAAGTGCTGGCATTTCAAGTGTTCCTTTAATTTTGGCAACAGGTGGAAATCACTAGGAGCCACGTCTGGGCTATACGTTGGATGCAGCAGCACTGAGAAGTCCAGGTGTTGAATTGCATCTCTTGTTGCTGCACTTGTGTGAGGCCTGACATTGTGTTGAAGAAGTGTTTCTGTTTTTCTCACGTTGTTCTTGCAGACCTTCTTGAAAAAGGAACAACAAACTCTGAACATTATATTGAAACTCTTACTGCATGAAAGAGAAGAATTAAGGTATTGGAATAAGAAATTAAACCCTTCTTCAACATGACAATGCCAGGCCACCTGTTCCCAAAACTAAAGGAATACATGAAGGGTCAGCACTTCATCTGTGATGAAGTCTGCAGTAACAAAATGGTTTAAAAAACAAAACGCAGATTTTTTTAAGGACGGATTTTAAAAAAAAGTGCAGCGTTGGCGCAAGTGTAATAAAGTGTGTGGTGATTTTGTAGAAAAATGATTATGCAATATTCATTAAAATATATTTTCCCATTCATTTTCTATTTAAGTGGAGCCAAAATGTACACTATATTGCCAAAAGTATTGGGACACCCCTCCAAGTCATTGGATTCAGGTGTTTCAATCACATCCATGGCCACAGGTGTATACAATCAAGCCCCTAGGCATGCAGACTGCTTCTACAAACATTTGTGAAAGAATGGGTCGCTCTCAGGAGCTCAGTGAATTCAAGCGTGGTAGTGTGATAGGTTGCCACCTGTGAAGTCCATCCGTGAAATCTCCTTGCTACTAAATATTCCGCGATCAACTGTTAGTGGTACTATAACATAGTTACATAGTATTTGGGGTTGAATAAAGACATACGTCCATCAAGTCCAACCCGTATAGAAGTAACAATGTGGAAGTAACTGGGAACCACAGCAACTCAGCCACGAACTGGTAGGCCACGTAAAATGACAGAGCGGGGTCAGCGCATGCTGAAGCACACAGTGCGCAGGAGTCCCCAACTGTCTACAGAGTCAATAGCTACAGACCTCCAAACTTCATGTGGCCTTCAGATTGGCACAACAACAGTGCGTAGAGAGCTTCATGATATGGGTTTCCATGGCGAGCAGCTGCATCCAAGCCTTACATCACCAAGTGCAATGCAAAGTGTTGGATGCAATGGTGAAAAGCACGCAGACACTGGACTCTAGAGAAGCGGAGACGTGTTCTCTGGAGTGACGAATCATGCTTCTCTGGCAATCCCATGGACGTGTCTGGGTTTGGCAGTTGCCAGGACAACGGTACTTGCCTGACTACATTGTGCCAAGTGTAAAGTTTGGTGGAGGGGGGAATTATGGTGTGGGGTTGTTTTTCAGGGGTTGGGCTCGGCTCCTTAGTTCCAGTGAAGGGAACTCTCAAGGCATCAGCATACCAAAACATTTTGGACAATTTCATGCTTCCAACTTTGTGGTAACAGTTTGGGGATGGCCCCTTCCTGTTCCAACATGACTGCGCACCAGTACACAAAGCAGGGTCCATAAAGACATGGATGAGCGAGTTTGGGGTGGAAGAACTTGACTGGCCTGCACAGAGTCCTGACCTGAACCCGATAGAACACCTTTGGGATGAATTAGAGCGGAGAATGCGAGCCAGGCCTTCTCGTCCAACATCAATACCTGACCTCACAAATGGTCAAACATTTCCATAGACACACTCCTAAACCTTGTGGACAGCCTTCCAAGAAAAGTTGAAGCTGTTATAGCTGCAAAGGGTGGGCCAACTCAATATTGAACTCTACAGACTAAGACTGGGATGGCATTAAAATTCATGTGCGTGTAAAGGCAAGCGTCCCAATACGTTTGGTAATATAGTGTATCAGCCCCCTCTCGTAGATTGACACATAGGTGCAAAAGGTTTTTATTTTTTATTTATAGTTTGTGAGCTCCCCTTCACATCACCAACCCACATTCCCCTCACTCCCTCTATAGCTATTTTTTTCAAAACTATACCTGCAGCCTACAGGTAAAGTTTGATGGAAAGTGACCTGCGGCAGGACTGTTTTGCGGCAATGAGAATAGGTCCAAATGCCGATACACAAGACAGTCATGGGAACAGGAACATATAACAAATATAAAATAGGTGTTATCCTAATTTGGCTGCAAAGTGGATGCACTTCAGGGAAAGACCCCCAGGACACGTTTCCTGGGGCATGCCCCTTTCATCAGAAACGCTTTTACCACTTCACCCACAGCCGATGCCGGTGTCTATCAACTCGAACCGAGGACTGTGAACTTTGTCTGGACTTTATATAGAGATCTTTTCCTAATCTTGGATCATTGACAAAGCTTTATATGACGCTACATTTGTGAGTAGCCCTTTTAAGCTATTTTAATAAATAGCCAGTACTGCACAGGGTGGTCTTTTTGTTTTGTTACATGTTTTGACAAGAGCTTTCCGATCTGAGGAGGAGCAGCACCCCTGGGTCAGTTGAATTGAAAAGTGGGATAGCTGTTGGCTGTTCGCGCCAGATGAACTTTGTTTGATAGTGAATTAAATGCCTAGCGTAATCCATAGTGTGGCCAGTGTTACAGTACCAAATATATGTTGTTACAGTACCAGTTATATGTAGTAAGCTTCCAAGAACAATCTACAAGCAGTGAAACATTCACCACAACAGTAAAGTATTCACAAAGTGTTGAATGAAAGTCTTAATTTTGCATACAACACAGGAGCGTAACATGTTAGAAGTGCAAAACATTATGTTGTTGTACACTGTACCCTGCACACACTGGTGGAACTACCAGGCTCGCAGCGGTCGTGATCGCGACTGGGCCCTGGCGTGCCACCTGTTGGGGGGGCCCCAGAGAGGAAGAAGAGGGCCCGAACACAATCCTCCTGATTGTGTGCGGCCTGGCCTGCTATGCACGATGCATAGCCTCGGGCACTAGCTTGCCCGACGCTATGGATCAGCCTGCTCTGACGGACTGAAGCTTGTCCAAGCAGGGTAGTGAGAGGTCATAGGCACCAGTGCCAAAGCTGGGGGGGGGACAGGGGGGAGCATGTGCCGCGCCGCATCAGGAGGGGGGGGATTTAATAATATTACCTGGCTGTTGGCTCCCTCCCGCCGCTCTGCGTGCACTGCCAGGGCCAGCTCTGCACCTGAGGGCCCCTGGAAGGAGGGGGAGGGGTCTAGAAGCAGTGACAGGCAGAGGGGGATAGAGAGGACCGACCTGGACACTGAGGGTGGGTGAGCTGTCATTAGCCCTAACTCTATCGCCTGAGACCCTGCAGAGCCCTGGTGAGACTGGCCGTATCCCTGGTGAGACCGCCCGTGTGCCTGATGGGACCGCCCGTATTCCTGGTTAGACCGCCCGTATGCCTGGTGAGACCTTCTGTATCCCTGGTGAGACCGCCGCAGTCCTAGTTAGACCGCTCGTATTGGTGAGACTGCCCGCAGCCCTGGTGAGACTGCCCGCAGCCCTGGTGAGACCGCCCGCAGCCCGGCTGAGACCTCCCGCAGCCCTGATGAGACCGCTGCAGCCCTGGTGAGACCGCTTGTATCCCTGGTGAGACCATGCCCTCCATGACTCCTGATTTAGTGGCCAACCTTGGTTTTCTGTGAGCCTAAGATCACTTTGATTGCCTCAATTCACAAAGCTAAGACACCAGGATGCAGATCTTTATATTAAGAATGTGAAGGTAATTGTCAAATCTCAATTGACTTGGCTAAAATTAACTGTCCCTTTTTTGAAAAACATTTAAGAAAAATAATTCTTCCCAGTGTATTAGCTTCCCAGTAATTCTCCCCAGTGTCTGTTGGCCAGTTGTCTCAGGCTGCACTGCCACTTTACTTATTACTGTCCTCTCTGGAATTAACCCTTGCTCTACCACACTGTCAATCTAGTTGGAGCTTCCAAAGACTGAGAAGCCTTCCCTGTCCCTATGTGTCAGTACTAAGCCAATCACCAAACACCAGCATCGTACCTCCATGATGAAGAGGGACACCTTTACCAGAAATTATTTAGGTATAAGACATACCCCTACTACACCCCCAGTTATATGGATCATGAAGAGTTCATATGGAAAATATGATTAGTTAAACCCACAAGTGCTTTTTCTACCACTACTTTTTCTTTATACTGGATGTTCAATATAACAAATGCACTAATTTAGAGGTTAGATGAAAGGTTTAGGGTAGTATAACACTTTGGCCAGTTGATCAGTGCATTTATATAGAGGTCTATACACCAGACCAAAAATAGGGACAACTGAGGAGGAAAGAGGGAAAAGTTGACCAGAAATGAAAGAGTTAAGAAAATACTGGTTCACTGACTTCAGCTAAGTCACTCCCTAATTTTGAAGTCAAGTTTCATAAAGTATTTCAAGTTTGCACTGATCTTAATCTACTTCACTTTGTCAAAACATTAGTAAATGTCCTAGCAAATCTTTGCATAGTCAAGTAAATGTTAGATTGTTCTTTTTCAGTTACAGCTAATTTTGGTGTAGAAATGAGCAGTCAAAATATAAAATTATACACTGCTTTGAAAACTTCTAAAGTAATTACATACCTAAAACCTTAAATAAACAATGTTTTAGAAACAGATAACTACCACTGAAATGAATACCCATTATAAAACCATTTTTGTGATCTTTTCAATATAGTAAAAAAATAAAATAGAAAAAAAATGTTATCTATGCTCCTGAACATTATAATAAAAAAGCAGTTATATTTGCTTTGTTTTTCCACTCCACACATGCAATAAAATAACAGGGTAACCTCTAACATAGACACTATTGCTTAACTCAATTTCATTTACAGAAGAAGCCTTCAGGGTGGTGGGAGGAGGAGGGGGGAGGGGGGGCTAAGTTGTTCCTTGCTTTGTCTGGTTCTTTCTGGTATACTCCTACTATCTCTGGTACAGAGAAAGTTAATAGTCCTTTTTGACAATCACTTTTAAAATTAAAAAGGTAGCATTCAAATAAAAAAACAACACTTTGCTGGTTTACTACTAATTATTTTCTTTATTTCTTCTATGGGTACTGAATTCAGCATTTTAGATTAGGCTAAAGGCAAAGCAGCCTAGAAATATCTAAAAATATTATTTGGAATAACTTGATGTGATAAGTAAATTGAGGAAAAAATAACAATCCTATGCATAAAAAGTATTTCAAGCAATGCCATTGTAATAATAAACGTTGGGAAATGTACAAAGTGTAATTAGCATAAGTGGAAATTTATACTGATCACCACTTAGTCCTTTAGATCAATTCTGATGATATTCTATAAGATATTCCCATAATACACGCATACCTAAAACTTATGCTAAATCTTACCTCTCACTTATTGAGCATGTCTTGATTATCATCCCGCTTACATTTACCAGCTTTTTATATAGCTGTTCAAAAATATTCCCTGTTGGAGAAAGCTTTCTTTTAGAAGAAATACAGATTGTAGGAAGTTAAAAAACAGATATCACCTACATTGAGCAGGTAAAGAAAGTTGGGCACATTTGCCAGGTACTCTGAAGTGGATCTTATACTGTTAAAAAATCAGCAGCATAAATACCCATACAGCTCTTTGAGTAACTATGAATGCTGAATGTTGCATATCCTGGAGGAATCCCTTTATAGGAATATTGAGATGTATTTTGCTAGTGAAAATATTTTTCTCACTCTAGGTCACATTTTCACAACTGGCCGCATTTTAAAACTGTGCAGCATGAACCAGAATTGCAAAGTCTAGTTCGAATTACGGCAACCTTGGCTGTTATTTTATAGGGTCTGATATAATAAAACCAGTTTTGAAAATTAGCACAAGAAATCAAGATATTGCCCATAGCAACTGATCAGAATTCTCTTTTACTTTTTTCATAACATGAAATGTAAAGCCTGATAGGATGCTGCTGGCAATAACTCGACATTTTTGCTTGTTTTATTTACTCCATTTTTATCTCAAGTACTCACAGTTTTTAAAACAATACAGACTAATGACTTTTGGACAGTGGTGGAGTGCCAGGGCCGAGTCACAGCTGCAACCGCTCTTACCCTGGTAGTTCTGCCACTGACTCCAAGCTGTAGAGGAACTACAAATCTCAGCACTACATTATATAGCAATGCAGAATGGCACAAGCTATAGAGGACTACAAATTCCAGTGATGCATTATACAACAATGCAGAATGGAATCAGCTATAGCGGACTACAAATCCCAGCAATACATTATACAGCAATGCAGAATAATATGCCACATACTCTGTGCTGCTCACCAGGGCTATGCAGTGCCTCGGGAGGGACTGTGTGCGGTCTCAACAGGGCTGTGTGCAGCATCTCGCCAGGGCTGTGTGGCCTCTCCAGGGCTGTGCAGCATCTCACCAGAGCTATGCGGCATGTCACCAGGGCTATGCGGCATGTCACCAGGGCTGTGTAGCGTGTCACCAGGGCTGTGCGGCGTGTCACCAGGGCTGTGCGGCGTGTCACCAGGGCTGTGCAGCTTCACAAAGCCACAAAAACAGTTTATATTTTTTCTCATCATATTCACATTTCATTTTTAGTTATTTTGCACAATCTTTTACTAAAATTCAGTTCATACTGATCAATTTATCACTACGAATGTATTTTCACTTTACTCACCCATAACACTATTTCTGTATTTTTTTATTTAGTTTAATTTGTTTTGCATTTATTTTTTAAATACATGTATTAACAACATCAACACATAACAACTCCATTTGTGACTCAGTTTGAGATTTGTTTTGCACTTAGTGAACAATGAAATGAAATTCATATGCATACTAATTGTATATATTTTTGTTATGTAAGACACGCTGCATCTTTTCTACATTTACATATATATGAAAGATTATAGATAAATACCAAAAGTCTGTTTCCATGGAATTCACTTTGTTGCTTTTTTTATGTTTCTTGTTTTGTAAATGGACTGTTTTATTCAGTGTGTCTGATATGTAAAGCAGTGATCTAACAAAGGTGTGAGACTGTTCTGGCTGATGTCTTGAGGTTCAAAAGAAGGAGGTGTTTGAAAGGTGCGTGCTGAACTGCATGGAGAGCCTCCAAGCTGTTTCTATCATCCCAGATATCTAGTTTAAACTAGTCCTGCCTGCGTCCTTATGTTTACTACAAACACAAGAAGCACGCCTGGCCCCTGCCCTGTTTAACTCTCACAGAAATAGTCTTTTCATATGTTTCATCTGTAGACAGGATTACACTATAAAATCAAAGTCAAATGACACTTATTCAGAGGTCACAATGAATACATTTTGGTTTATTATCCCACCTATTTTAAAAAAAAGAACTGTTACAATAACTCTACAATTTGTAAAAACAAAACCAATAGATTTATATAACAAACATGTGTCTAGTATTTAAACACATAATGCAGTATATGAAAACACAATGCACAGTTAACTATTATGTACTCCTTGTGTGTATGAAATGTGTACATAAACACAAAACTATGAAGACTTCACCACTGCATTTTTCATTAGGCCTCATTCACACGTGAAACGGCCGGCGCGTACAGCTCCGTGCTGCGTGCAAGGCCATATAGGGCAGCTCCTGGGAAGGACAGGTGCTGCGTGTGATTAGTACGCAGCCCAAATATACTTCTCTATGGGACTTCGTGGCCGTAGGCCGCCCTACGCTCACCCGCCCTGCACGTCCATGCGGGTGCGGGTGTCCGTACTAGTACGCTGACAGGATGGATCCTGGCTGCGTCCGAGCCGTGACACCCGCACGGACCTGCACTTGGGGTGAGCATAGGGCAGCGTACGGCCACGTAGTCCCATAGAGAAGGACAGGGGCTGCGTACTAATCACATGCAGCACCTGTCCTTCCTGAGAGCTGCCTGATACGGCTGTGCACGCAGCACGGAACTGTACGTTCCGGCCATTTCTCGTGTGAATGAGGCCTTAATAGCAAATTAGCCCAATTTATGTGGTTGTGAGCAGGTCTTTATTTACTCCTGAACTTCACTAGTGTGTGGAAATGCATTCTCAAGTGTGATCACAATTTCTATACAGAGATGTCAACTAAGATAGAAATTAACCAGAGTTGGCGTTGTGTGGAAAAGGGTGCGTGGCTAATTAAATAAGGGGTGTACTTAGATTAAGGGGAAATAAATGCAAAAAAACACATTTTGCAACTTGTAGTTATCAGTGGAATACAAGTGTGGTAACACCACCGCACTTGCAGTCCACTGACACTTGCTATTGTCCATGTTACTGCATGTCCATACCTCGGCACAGATATAGACGGGAGGAACAGACTGCAGGAGCCAGAGCATTGCACCCACGATCTCCTGATTGCAGTTACAATGCTTTACTAGCTTCTATGCAAAAAAAATAAAAAATGCACATTTTTTCTTTTATGAAGAAGTTGCATTTATTATTTTTTTGTGTAGAGCTAGTAAAGCATTTCAGCCGCAAATCAGTAGATCGCAGGTGCAATGTTCTGGCTCCTGTTCCTCTGTCCATGTGCGTAATGAGGTATGCACATGCAGAAACATTGGTGAAGCAAGTGTCAATGGACTGCGTCACCGCACTTGTATTCTACTGAGAACTACAAGTCCCTCTGCCCCAGTGGCTGATGGGACTTGTCATTTCTCTATTCATAGAACCTGTCAAAGGAACTGTAAATGGATGATGGGGCTGTGTGGGCAGAGCCATGCACAGGCACTCCAGCATGAATGAGCCCATCTGCCACAAATTTCCAGCAGCAGGGGAACCTGAGTCCTCTGTGTTGCTGAAGACAAGGTGTTGCAGAAGTGAAATGCACTCCTGGGAGCCTGCCCCATGTTATCACTGACAGTCTGTTAATGTTTGACAGCTGGGTCCTACTTTGTGCATCAGGAGCACTGACAGCAGCTCCAGTGTGAATACAGTCTGAATACTGTTGTTTCAGGCTTCATTCATACAAGTTGCTGTTATAGCCTATGATATACTGAGTGCGACCAGACTGTCAAATAGGGATGAGATGCAGTATATCAGCCACATCATAAGAGGAGTAAAGGTATGATTAGCTTGCTAACAGATTACCAAGGGAGGTATAGAAGCAGACATAACCTTTTGAGACTAAAAGGTCCCATAAAGAGGGTGAGTGTCTTTCTGAAGAGGGGGTGGAAATGTTTGGACAAAAACAAACAGCGTAGATCGGAACACAGACTGTTTTTAATATCTGCACTAGGAATCTTCTAATGGAATCATTTGTGGATGCATTTTCACTGAAATGTATGTTACAAAAGATTATCTCTTTAAATTCATCCAAAGAAAGGTCCAGGCTACAAAGTCAAACTCCTTAGTGGCAGCTAAGATTTGCAATACTTGATTGCTCACATTATCAAGAACAGTAACTTTATTGATAAATTATGTGTGTTTTTTTTTCAGTAGATGTGAAACCCACCTAATTGGAATGTATTATGGCCAACATAGTATTACATAGCCTCATAAATAGTACATTTGTCAATATATTTGAAAATATAATATGGGCCTGTAAAATGTCACCAAAGTAAAATTTTCATCTATCTTTGACAAGAAAGTGGAAAAAGGATGTTTGAGCATAAGCCTCTATGTACAAGGGTGAGTCAAAAATAATAAGTACTCTGGCTGTAGAATTTATTTTAATCAACTTTTAGAAAAGACAAATACATAATTTTTTAACATAATCTACTTGCTTTTCATTACACTTTGTCCACCTGTCAACAAGCTTTTGTATTCCCTCATTAAACAATGTTTTAGGCTGAGCTATGAGCCACGAATGCACCGCTGTCTTCTTTCTTCATCAGAGGTGAAGCTTCGTCCTCGTAGCCTGCTTTCAGGGGACCAAAGCCACATAATCCACTATCACTTGCCTATTCAACAGAATCATTTAATTGGAAAGATGTGAAGCCCGCCTATTAATCTTTCCAATTAATACATTACAATTAGGTGGGTTTTCACGTGTATGCTCAATGTTGTCATCCGCCGTGGACAGGCATCCGACTCCTTCTTGATGGCTAACACTTGTGCAACCTTCCTTGAATTTCTCTATCCGTTCATACACACTTCTGCATAACAAAACACTTTCTCTCAACTGCGCAGAAAGTCTTTCATAAATAACAACACGAGGAACACCCTCAGACCACAAAAACAAATCACTGAGCGCTGCTTTTTTTTCGTGCAAATCACAAGTGGGGCATCCATTTTTTGCTCGCACTGCAGGAACAAATGAACTGACGTAACATGTTCACACCTGCACAGCAGGGACTGGGGAGACAGTAGCCTTGAATGGAAAGCGCTGATAAGACAGTGCGGCCAACAAAAGTTTTAATATAACCAGAGTGTGGATATTTTTTTGAATCCCCATCGTACATTAACTCTGCTTAGGCCTATATTTGGGGACGCTTCTTCAACTACATTAACACCACCAACATTTAAAAGGAGGAGAAGCCGCCCATGTGTCCAAACTTCTCTAAGCATATTATGAGAATAGAAGATGTGAGCAGTGGCATAACAACAGTTAGACCAGCCCAAGTGGCTGCTATGGTGACTTAGTTGGAGGGGGGCCCCATTAGGGGGCCATTGAGGCAATTTAAACCTAGAAAATGTGTGTGTGTGTGTGTGTGTGTGTGAAGATAACAGAAATCCAGCAATGTATTGCTAAGGATTGTAGAGGTGGCTGTTGGCATTGACCCTGTACCCCTTGTGACATTTCCAATCAAGAATATCTGACATTTAAGATCTGAGATTTCAGAATCATTGTAGCTAATCACAGATCCCCTTTCAAGGCTACATGGTAGGGAGTATTTTTTTAACTGTCTTAGTAGCATAGATTTATTGCCCTCAGAGATTCTGGTCTTCCTGGCCAGCATTGAAATTAACCCTGTATACCTAACATGGTCTTTTTTAGGCTGTGTCTCCTCAGCTAAAAACAGACAGCTTTTTTTTTAGCTCTGCAAAAATAGTTTAAAGAAGTTTGTATTAGACTTATAGAATAATTGTGTGCAGGAGTATTAATAATTATGTTATAATAATAAATATTGTGATGGGCATTATTATTGCTACTACAACTCTTTTCTTTTTTTACTACTGACTACTGCATCACCTTTTTCTGCATTAGCTTGTTGTGATAGTGAAAGTGGTGGGAGGACTAGAATCACACAAAGGCTCTGAGATCTGAGACGCTGATAAACAATTGGAAAAAAATAAACATGAGAAAACCCACACTATGTGTGTTCCTAATCACAAAGCATATCTATAAATAATTTAAAAATATATTTCTTACCTTTTAGACCTCTCTATTGCTGCTCTTCTCTTTGAACTTCTATCCATAGCATCAATCCCTAATGGTGTACTGACTATGCCGGCAGTTCTCCTGCTACCTTGATTTAGACATAAGTCAATGACAATAGTGACTCAAAATTTTGATATAGGGCCCATGATCTGTAGTTACAGCCCAGGATGTTGGCATATACTATCACCAAAATCACCACTAGCACCAAAATCACGACTATCACTAGGCTTCTGATAGTTCCTCCTCTTACAGTCTGTGTTAAAGATTTAGGATGAGTAAATCTGACGGGTTAAATTCACTGGGGGATCATCGAATCCTGCTTGAAATTTGCAAAACCCAAACTCAACATTGGACCCCTGGTCTCATTCAGACTCTCTCTGAGAGTAACTTCTTTTGTCCTATCTGAACAAAGGTGGGGGGTGAGGATGAGTAGGGGTGAGGATGAGTAGGGGTAAGTTATTCCTCCTACTCAATCAGTTTGTTGTACATTTGAACTTAAACCATTGAGCTCCATAAACAGCAGGCAGTGTATCTAAACCCAAAAACAAACAAAACAAATTATATTGCAGCTTACCAGTCCTTAGACAGCTTTCATTTCCTTTTTTCACACTTGTTTTTCTTCATTTTCACCTGTTGATTCTGCCAGATACACACTTCATTTTCAACAGGGTGACAACACTCACTTGCTCCACATTATCTATAGTGGAGCAGTGTTGTTATTCTAGTCTGCTCTCCTGATTTGGACAGCAAACACCTCCTTACTCATCTTCATTACATAGGTAGGGGGTGTCCTGTAGTTCACAGAAGATAGCTAGGGAAGCAGATAAGTCTATTTAGGAGTTCAGTTATATGCACAGGACATTACAAGAAAACAAAATGTACATAATGATTACCGGGTATTTTGTTTACTTGCAGGAAATATACGTAGCATAAAAATGCAGCCACCGCATCTACGGACTTCTAAACTACAATGTATAACATTTTTGTTCTTGGGTTTAGATTAGGGATGCACCGATACCGGTTCTTCGGTATCGAGTACGAGTACCAATATTTATATTTCGGTACTCGCCGATACCGAGTACCGATACCGGTACTTCCGGTAGCATAGAGCCGGCTTCCTCCACCCAACTTCTTTATTGCCCTGGAAGCCGACTCCATTCTGTTTGGCCGGCTCGATGATGATTGGCCAGGAAGCCGGCTTTCCAGCAAATCAGCATCGAGGCCCGCCAAACAGATCTGACAATATGGTGACACGACCCCCAACACTGCAAACACCTCATTCCCCTCACATAGATCCTTAGCAGCCATCATTACTGCAACAGTCCTTCGGCCAGCTGGGCAGACACCGCTCTCCAAGCTCTCCCAGATCTACCCACCTCTCATGTATGTACAGCACCCACGCACCCTACTGCGCATGTGCAGACGGCAGAGTGCTCTCATTCAGAAATCCTGTGCATGCGCAGTAGCAGGCTGGGGCAGATCACGTGGGCGCTGTACACACAGGAGACATGGGCAGATCCGGGAGAGCGGTGTCTGCCCAGCTGGCCGAGGGACTGGTACGGTCCCTTGGCCCAATGATGGCTGCTAAGGAGCTATGTGAGGGGAATGATTTTTTCTGCAGGGAGGAGGGCGTGTCGTCCTATTATCAGATTTGTTTGCCCGGCTCGACACTGATTGGCTGGGAAGCCGGCTTCCGACCAATCAGCATTGAGCCGGCTAAACAGAATGGAGCTAGCTTACTGGCTCCATGTTCCCTCGCGGCATTGCCGGTCCGAGGAAATCTCCCTCTGACCAGAAGTTCCAGTATCGGGAAAGGTATCGGAGAATTTGGGCGAGTACGAGTACTCGCCCGAATAGTCTGTATTGGCACAGATACTAGTATCGGCATTGGTGCATCCCTAGTTTAGATACAATTTAACTGGATAGAATTATGAAAGGGAATCTACAGTAGTTCTATGCTAAATAAACATATATTATGCCAAAATTATTTTATGTAAACTGAAATTTGATGCCAGTTAATTAAAGCAGAACTAAACTTACCAATGTGTCTATTTCACAAAACGAGTTAGGAATGTTCAATAAATAACATAAAATCCTTATATAAAGTAGTATTAATCTCTCAAACTTTTTTAATCCAGACAAAATAAATATACATTGCCCAGCAAAGTATTTCTTTATATTTTTGCCCAAGCACTTACAGTCATCATGTTTATGAACAGCTCCAACTCTCTAATGACAGGGAAGTCTCCAGCAAGCATCCGTTCACTAGCGTGGAGAAGGGTCAATACAGGAAGGAGGAGCCGGGGAGAGAGCGCGGATTGATTTGCTGTGCCTTTGTGCGTGTGAACACACACACAGCTTACTAGCACACACAAGAGTGGCTCCGTAGGACCCTGCAAGGGAAAAGAGCCACCCTAAAACAGGATATCAAGACCAGTGCTCAAGAATCAGCTGATTCTGCAGTAAACTAAAACTTTTAAACATCAAGAAGCAGCATCCATTATAAGTAATTTAATCACATTTGAAAAAGCTTAAAAACATTTTGACTTTAATATCACTTTAAATACACCAACATTGTTTTCTGCAGTGTTTTCAATAGAATTCTGCCTACTAGCACATGTTCAGTTGTGTGCTACCGTCAAGGTATGCCTCTGGTGATAAATGATAAGCTGATCACATGTGTAGCACCAAGGCAATTGCAGATCTAAATAGATGCTAAGATGGCAGCACCCTCAGCAGATAGGATAGGGGGGTTTAGTTCCCCTTTAACAGACCACACTCTATTGCAGAAACAAGTCAGTTTGGTAGAGTAATAGCGGTTGTTAAATACACAGGCATATATTCATGATGTCATGTTGTCAAGTTTAATTTGGTGGCCTTTACTGTCTCTGTTACCTACCAATTGTGGAGAACTAATTTGTACCTAAAATACAAGGTTAGTGTTTTAGCATTATTTCTGCATATTTACAGACTATCATAGCAAGAGGAAAGCAGCTCTAAGTAATACAAACTCATCAAAAATTAAGGAGATGGGTTGATATAAAGTGCTGCTGTCATATAAAATATGACAACTTTGTACGTGTGTATGTTTCAAAGCTCATTTCATTTCAGCCAGCAGTTAATCTGTAATTTTGTTCAGGTGGGTATGAGATGAGTGAGAGCTGGAAAAAGCAGGAAGGATCTTCAGTTGAACTTTCCTTGTCTAACCTGTTTAACTGTCATGCAAACACAACTTTATGCAATCAAATACAAGCTGTTTTTCAAGTTTTTATAATTAAAGTATTATTAACTTATTTTGCTGGTTTTACCGACATCATAACTTGCTGCCAAGAAACAGAATAATTTTTTCAACAAATTACATCTCTGGTTTCTGAGAACTGGCTTTTTGCTTAAAGGGAAACTATCATGTTTCGGGTCAATTTACATTTTTTTAGCTTATACATTTTTAATGGGTGGAAACCATACAGGAAAGATTCTATATATGCACACAAAAATGAATAATAGTCCCACACATAATACAAATATATACCAAAATGTATAACAATACTGTACATTCGCTTTAATATACAACATTTTGCATTCTAAGACCTATATGAACCAATGATGGCAACAGTATAATTAAAAGTAAGTACATTTAAAGTGACACTAAACTCAGGAGTTAAATCTTAAAAATGCATTCAAGTACCCTATTAAAACAAATTTACCTTTTGTGTGCATCACTGTAGATCCTCAAATAATCTCTGAATTGGTCCTGACTGTCATTCCTTCTACTTTTGTTCCTCGTGGTTTCTGTGTGTGTGTTGTAAAGTAGTCAACGCTCCAAGCTCGCTCCCATGATGGACTATAAATTCAGAGCAAATTAGTAAACCAAATGTTAGATTGTAGTCCATCACGAGAGCAAGCTTGGAGTGGTGGCTACATTACAACCCCCACAGGCACCATAGAGAACAAAAGTGGCCACCCTCCAGAAGAAAGGACAGTGTCAGCACCAATTCAGAGATTTGAGGATCGACAGGTGAGTGATACATAAATACCATACATTTTTGTGTTAATAGTTAGGGTACTTGAATACATTTTTAAAAATTAACTGTTGCGTTTAGTGCAGGGGTCTTAAAGTACTGGCCTGCGGGCCAATTGCGTCCCGCAAACTGTTAATTTGTGGCCTGCCGCCAGCTGTCAAGTAAGATACGCGGTCACGGACCGCGTACCCGACTTGCAGGAGCACCTACACGGTCTGCATCTCTGTCGGATGCAGACCACAGAGCTGCTTCTATCACTGTCGGCATTCAGATCCTTTCGGCAATCATCTACACAGAACGCCGGCTGAAAGGATTGATTAGTAAGGTCTGCACCAGGCCTAACTAATCACCACTAGACCACCAGGGATCGCGCCTCAGCGCATTCTCCTTGCAGAATCATATGCAGGTGACGGGGCTCTTTGTCGGCGGACGGGGGAGTGTATTATTGTGGACGGGGGCAGGGAATACGGGGGGGTGTTTTCTTGTGCGGGGGTTGGGGAACAGGGAGGGGTGTATAATTATGGATTTGTGTGTATGTGTGGGGGGGATTGTATTTCTGTGCGTGTGTGTGTGTGTGTATATACAGGTATGTATGTATTAGGCCCCATTCACATCTTTAACTTTAGGTGCAATTCGGGATTCCTGTGTCAGGAATTTGCATTTTCCAGTAGCAGGAATCCCTAATTTGGCATTTACAAGGGAAAACTGTCACCCGTTCAAGTTAATGATCA
This sequence comes from Nanorana parkeri, assembly GCF_000935625.1. Classification (NCBI taxonomy): domain Eukaryota; kingdom Metazoa; phylum Chordata; class Amphibia; order Anura; family Dicroglossidae; genus Nanorana; species Nanorana parkeri. The sequence continues at coordinate 82,612 of NW_017306600.1, read as the reverse complement.
GGTGACAACAGCTGCATGTAAACGCCTGCACACCGCATTTAATGGTATATGAAATGATTACATGAGGTTAGCAAACAATCACTCTCCCTGGACACATTGTTCAATGCATCCAGGGATAGTGTTTGATTCCTAACCTCATGTAATCATATCACATACTATTACATGCGGTGTGTAGGCGTTTACATGCAGCGCTGTCACCTGATCATTAACTTTAATGGGTGACCGCTGCCACTTGTAAACACCACATTAGGGATTCCTGCTGCAGTAAAACGCAAATTCCTGACAGGAATCCCTAGTTGCACCCTTATTGCATGTGTATTAGCTTGTGCATTTTTGTTTGTGGGTGTATTAGTGTGTGTGTGTGGGGGGGGGGGGGTTTTTTTTTCTGGTTTGGGGTGTATTAGTGGGTGTGTGTGGGGGGGGGGGGCATGCGTATCTCTATGTTTGTGTATTTCTGTTTTTGTGAGTGAATATGTGAATCTGTTGGTCCTTAAATTAAACCTGTAGGAAAAACCACACACACATACTGACTCTGCACACACATACACATGTACATACATACTGAGACGACACACACAGAAGCATTAACACACACAATGACACTCACAGAAATCCTGACAATACACAAACCATCATAAATAATATACTGACATTGCATACAAAGAAACCATCACAAATACATACTGCAAAGCTGTCTTTTTTTATTCACTGGTAAATGGTAGGTTCGAAGAAAACAAATAACTTCACAAAAAATACACAAATTTAACTCCTGCAAGTTTAGTCTTGAGGAGGACAACAAAAATGCCATTGGACCAAAATACTACAATTACAATACATGATTAAAACTGTGTATATCATTAACTACATGACTATCATCCAGACACTTTACAGTATCTGGCATTAGAAGTTAATTTAATAAATCTTTATGCTGACTTCGGATGTAATAAAAAATCTTAGATTTGAAGAACCTATATGTTAATGCATTTTCGAAAGTCATTTTTTATCTTTTAAATCTGCTGCTTTTATTTAAATATCAGTTGTTTCCGCTATGAAAGCGTGGGTTGCTACGCTGACACACATGGTCCAGATGGACACTAAGGGCCTGTTCACATATAACATAATTTGGTGACCTGCGCTGTGCCACACCGGATCAATTGTTTTCTATGTATAAGGTGAAAACGACGGTTGCGCATGCACACAAACGCCTCTATAGGACAGGCCGGAAATATGCTATGGCGCACATGCGTACGCAACTGAAAACACAAGTAAGGACACGCAAGCGAAAGGTGCACAGGAAGTGACGCTACAAGCATTGATGAATTGGCCTATTTAAACGAGCCTGCCATTCTCACTATGCTGATGGTCTTTCAGCTGTGTGTGTTCCTGTGCCCGTTGACTTGTTCAAGACTTCTGCCTGTACCCTCTTGACTCGGATTGTTTGGACCCTTCTTGTTTGCTGCCTGCCTCTGTCCTTGGCCTGTTTCCTGGACTTGCTTATTGACTCACAATTCTGTACCTCGCTGTCCGGCTGGCACTGATCCTTGGCTATCCTTGACTATGCTCCTGCTTCCTGATTTGGCTTATGCACTCCAGGGCTTTCTTTGCACCAGTGCCTGATCCCACCTGTGGCACTCATGCACCTCACTGTCCTCTTACACCCTGTTCCCACCCCTGAGGGGTGTAGGGTGAGAAGTAAGAGAAGCCTCCTCAGCTGTCGGTCTCCCACCAGGTACGTGATACTATGTGTCCCATTCACACCACAACACAGGTGCGAATGTGCTGTGATAAAAGTTATGGATATGGTTGAACAATAGGTATGGAGAATGCAGCTTGTCTTGATGACATTTGTTGATGTTCTAGAGTCATCCAGATGGCTAGAGTGTGATATACACCAATTTGTTGGCAGGATACTAAACATCTTGCGGGCATGGCACACTCTGTAGTTAAATATGGCTGAAGGCTAATATGAAGGCTAATTGTATCGAACCTTAGATTGGATACCTTAACTCACTGATTTAGTAAGGTTAAGGGAAGCTGTTTCACTGTATCTCACATTTAGGTGGTTTTGCTATGCTAGATGCATTACCCTGTATGCACATGAAGTTATACTTAGGAGAGCATTGGTTTATAATTTAATCTTGTAGGTCGCATAAGGACAGATATAGATGCCTCCTCTTCAATATATCCCCTGAGTTATCCCTGCTTCTCTTCTCCTGGCGGAGTGAAGGGACTCCCCTAGATGCGAATCTGCTCATCCCCAGAAATCTTATACATGGTATTTATATAATTATCTCATTTATTGATCTATGTCAGTTAGTGTATGGTTAATTGCTATTTTCAATTATTTGAGTGCTCACTATAATATTCATATGGATTCTACAGGCCACCTCTATAAACTTCTTGAAAAAGCTACGGTGAAACGCGTCGAAGAATGTTAAAGTACAGATTTTTGATTGGAACATCTCACAAAATGTAATTATATAATAATATGTTGACTGATCTTAAAATTATATATTGACTGATCTAATTTATTATGAATTTTACAATTAAATCAAGAGTGTTAATTATTGCCATATTGCACAATATGAATCTGTACGGATTCCTAGAGGGGACATGCTGTTTATATGTATAATGAGCCTGCTTTTAGATGAGTGTGGTATGTCTTTTATATGCAATTTTTTTGCTAATCATGAAATTATGTTATTAAATATGAATTTTATTATACAATAATGAGTCATGTGGCATTATGTCTAACTGCATTTCCTTGCATTGTTTATGAGTCACCTACAAAGCCCCATCTTTCTCTTTTTGGTATTTACTATTATAGTTAAATATGTGTCTTAACTGACTTAGGCTCCTTTACGAAAAAAGCCTGGTTTGGTATGCTGGTCCGCGGATTTCAGGCAGTCCCCGAGTTACGAACAAGATAGGGTCTGTAGGTTTGTTTATAAGTTGAAATTGTAGGTAAGTTGAAACAGGTACATTTTTTGGATAGCATAGGGAAGGGTTAACCCCTGTAACATTGTTTTGCTGTCTGTGCCCCTGTTCAGAAGATTTCACCTCACTTTCTATCCCTATGACAATTGGATTCTGAAAATTTGGGGTTGTCGGGGAAATAAGGATTGGTGATAAAGCTTCAGTGGAGACACCTTTTTCCAATGAATACTCTTACAAGAGTGAATTTCCCTTCCTAAGGGTAGATTTCTTCTCACTTCCTGTTGTTTCAAGGGGACAGGAAGGGAGAGTAAATCTTTCTAATGAAACAGACATTAGTAAAAACCTCAGTGGCTCTAACCACACACCATACTAACCAAAACAAAAAAATAAAACTTGCATTGAATTGTACTTTAAATGCAACTTGGACAGATGTGTGTACAACTTCATGTAATGTACAGTACCAGACCCGTACAGGGGGTACAGTACTATGAACCAGACCCACTCCTTGTCTGCACATCTAACAAATTCCTGTAATACACAGGAGGTACATTACAACGAACCAGACCCACTCCTCGTCTGCACGTCTAACAAATTTCTGTAATGTTCAGGAGGTACAGTACTACGAACGTCGGCATGAGCACGGTAGCATTACAACTAGTGGATCAGCCTGGGACCTCCGTTTGTAAGTACGAGTCGTATGTAACTCAGATGTTCGCAACTCAGGGACTGCCTGTATTACTCGATAGCTGTTCATATTTTGAATAAATAAAGATGAAAGAATCACTGCTGCTTCTGTTAGACCCCATATTGATGTGGTTAAAGTGGTAATCTGCACCCAGAACTGCCATCGGGACCCAAAAAAATACTTCTTTAGCTGACGTATTTGGTTCCACTACACGGTGGCATCACTGTTTTCCATCTGGTCCTAAACAGTTTGGGAAATTGCACCAAGGCACCAAATCCCCCTCAGATGAGCTGGTGGAGGCAATTTATATAGTGGTGCGGAGTACAGAAAGAGTCCCTAATTATCAGCAGGCCATGTCTTTCATACCTCTCATTGATAAGGTCCCAGAGGATAAAATGGTGTCTATACAGCGTGATATGCTGAATTTGATTACATCATACCACCCAGATGCCCCTACAATGCCCACCAAGACCAGTATCCCTGCACCACTACTGCTAACAAGCCTGATCCTCCACACTGCCCTATCTTCTTCAACCCTTCTCCTATTCTGCCATCACTCCCCTCCCACATCCCCATTCATCCACCTATAATCCTACCTTCCCACCTCTATCTTCAAACTATAACATCAGCCCTTGTACCTCCAACTGACAACTCCTCCAAGAGGGCCCACAGAAAAGCATACTGGGGAGGAGATAACAAGATCCTGCTCTCCATCATTTCTTGTATTAATTTAAATTAATTGATTTAATTATTTAATTCAATTATTTTGTTTCCAGTCTTTTTTCATCATGCCATGTTCTTTTTACCTGTTGTTATCTTTTTTAAAGAGTTCCAATACAAAATATAACTTTGGCCAAAAAATACATATGTTTTTCAGTACTTCCTTTATTTGTCTTTTATTTATTGTCTTTAATTTTTATCAGCTTGGCACTGGCATTGAACCGTGGGTGATAAAAACAAAGCAAAACTTACCTTACATGAACAAATTATGACGCAGATCTATTTTTAGAGAAATAGATGTCCTTATTCTTGCCGGTAGAGTGTCCATAACCACGCCTTGCCGTCTACTATATGCATATATGTGGCAGCACAGAGGTGGATCTTATGCTGAGCTGCCACATATAGCACTTTTGTGTCACAAGTGCAATTATACATTCACAGCACTTTAACAGATTTTGTAACCAACCCCAAACAGCAACACATACATATAGCAACAAGGTGCAACTCCATGCTGCATATGCAAAGGTTAAAACTTCTACCACTTCATTATTTGCTGTATGTGTATCATTAGGGAACTTTCCCTTCACTTTCTATCCCAGAGAAGCAACAGTAAGTTAGAGGAAGTCTCCAAAAGTTAAGCAAATTCTCCTGTTATACAGTGTCCTTGGAACAAGTGCCCCATTAGAAGATTTTCCATTACCTTATGTTCTGAGTACAACTCTAAAATTTTGGATTTACCCTCACTTTCTTTCTCAATAGAAATAATCATCAGGACAAAGAGAGTGGTAATTATCCGAAAAGGGGACACAGACAGCGGCAAACATTTTATAGTTGGCCCAACCGCATGCTGTCCAAAACTATAAAAAAAAGGCTTGCCTAGATGCACTTCCTATCCAATAGCCACAACAGGAAGAGGAAATCCCACCAAAGTAGGGGAAATCCATGGTGGCAGGATCACCAGAACTAGTGTCCCCATTGGAAAATGTTCTATCTATTCCAGTTCAAGTGAACTTCCAATTTCAGTAATAATGGTCCCCATTATTTTTTTAATTATTATTATACAGGATTTATATAGCGCTAACAATTTGTGCAGCACTTTACAAAATTGAGGGAGAAAATACAATTAACAATACAATTTCAGTACAGGAGGTAGGGGACCCCATGACATGACAAATAGAGGGTGAATCTCCCTAATGGGGACAAAGACAGCAATAAAAATTTGACAGGGTTCTAATCTTTCACCATTCTATTCAGAACTAAAAAATAAGTATTGCACATCTTAGCAATATTCCTGTTTGTGAGGAGAAAATTAACATGAGTTAAAATATCCTAAGCTGGCCATAAGCTGGTAGAATTTCAGGCAAGCCTGCTAGTCGAATATTAGCTTGATGTTTTTGACCAGTGTGTGTCCCCCTCGGGCAATAGCATCCACTATAGTCATTGTTCAGGCATTCTGACAGCGGGGCAACCACAACTGTTCAAATTCAATAGACTGGCGGGGGGAATAGCGAAAAAGCGCGTGATTCCCCCATCCACACTAAACAACATAAATAAGGGGAATCAAGCACTTTTTTTTAATTCAGCCCGCAGGGCTGAAGGAAGAAAAAAAATTATTACATTATGGCCAGCCTTAGTAATCTCAGATAATCTGAGCCTATTGCATTTATTTTGAGAACGTGCAGTACAATTTGTTCTCAAATATATACAGCAAGAGAGTTTAGACATAAAATAAAAGCTATCATTGTAAGGCATTATGCAATTACAAATCATTTTTGGTTTCAGCAGCATACCTATTTTATATTCCTATGAATCCGTAGACAATATGCTGCTCCTTCTCCAGCAGTTCTGTCTATTGGTGTCATAATGAGGGTGGAGTGTGCCTTTATTTTGGGATAAACAAAGCTCCAGGAAAAATAGGGTTTATCGTGTTATCTACAGCCAACAAAGCTGTAAAATAAAACTTCCTTGAGGGTTGAAAAGCACTTGTTTGTTTATAGTTGTACAATGGCCTCTAGATAACCACAAGATGCTTTCGATCTGCCTGATGTTTCATGTGTAAACACAAGCCACACTCCCTTAATGAGAGTTAGCACACTCCTGCCTCCCTCCACACTTCTAACAGAAGATCCTAAATACAGCAGACCACCAAATCCTAAGCTTTTGTGTCTGTGCATTATGTAAACAGCCTGAGTCTGTCAGAAGATGGCTCTGTCTTCATGTACTCATTTACATTGTTTGCCATAGACATTCTCTTGACATGCAGTAGGGAAATACAGTCTGATAATCATGAAGTGCCATTTCTTTTATTTCACACTTCAGAATAAAGTTACAATTTATTATTTCCTAACATTTTGTACTCATGTTTACATTCAGCTCCAGAAGAACTTACTTCCAGGGAGCGTTATATTAAAGCCGCCTGTTAATTTAAATGCAATTGATGGAGGTGCCCTCCGCACACCTTTCAGCAGTCCCGGCCAACAATCAAATAAATGGTGCTCGAAGTAACTTCACGGATGGCACCGTGCAAACACAAGATTGAAGAAAATAGGTCACCAGCACTCCATAAGTTAAAATGAATGAGTCCTTTTAATGGACAATGATGTCACAGAAATCCAACATGAGCCGACGTTTCGGGGCCACACAGGGTCCCTTCTCTTGCCTTGAAGAAGGGACCCTGTGTGGCCCCGAAACGTCGGCTCATGTTGGATTTCTGTGACATCATTGTCCATTAAAAGGACTCATTCATTTTAACTTATGGAGTGCTGGTGACCTTTTTTCTTCAATCTTGTTAATTTAAATGGGCTTCCGATAGCACCAAAGAAAGGTAAATGTTCTTTTTTTTGTAACGTAGTGCACTGTAATGTACAGCATTTTGTTATTGCGATTTGAGGTAGGCTGTAACTATCGTTCCTTGGCAAGGTGCGTTTGGCTAAATGGCATGCATGTTACCACAGCACGATGGTGTGAAAGGGGCCTTTGGCTTCTTCACACAAGCCACATGCAGTCCCAATGCATAGACGAGGCAATTTGCCTTATGTCCTGTGAATCCCAAAGAGCTACACTCTGATTCCATAACTCCAATTTAAACAACTTTGGGATAAAACATGTTAGACTCCCTCTCAAGGTCTACTCCACTCTAGCATGTTTCACTACAAATGGGCTTAGCCCTAGAGGCCTACGATTAAGCCCATTTGGGGTGCAACATGGTAGAGCGCAGCAAACCTTGAGAGAGACTGAGCGTTATCTTGTATGAATCAATAAAGTTGTTTTTATTGCAGTTATGACACCAGAATGCGGCCAGTTGGGATTACAGACTGAATACATTGGGACTTTGGAAAAGTCTCTCTGGACTGGGAAATTTGTTAATATTGGGAAGGAGCGATATTATCTTTCTCACCTGCCCTATGTCGTATTGCTTCAGATCACAACAATATGTTGCATTGATGTTGCTGAAAAAAATAGAACATGTTGTATTTTTGTGCAGTGCTTTCTGACACACTAAAATCAATGCAATGAGCTGTCACGCATATGGTTAAATAGAGTGTAAAGTTAAATAAGGTTTAAGTTAAAAAGTGGCAAGAAAGCAAGACCTGCTGTTTAAACAACGCATTGCAGTGTGTGTGTGTGTGTGCACAACACACCAACAGGTGCATTATGCGCACCTTAACGGGCACCTGCTGATGTGAATAAGCCCTTAGTGAAGGATTATTTTAGTGCAGTGCTACCCAAATGTCAGTTGCCCCATATCCATCCCTGGTATGTTTATATAGAACCTCTACTTTAGTTCATAGTTCCCCAAAACTTGCTTAACTAATTGTATCTTTAAATGTAATAAATGGAAACTAAAAAGTGTAATAAAACCCTACAAGTAGAATAAATGACTTATTTGCTGCCTTACTAGAAAATATTATAATCAATCTGACATTTTTAACTTTTAGTTTAATAAACAAAAAGTGTCCAAGGGAAATAAAAATAGATTTATAGTGGATTTTATTGGGTTATGTGTGTGTTCCTGGCTATGCAAAATACTAGCAAGGGGAGGAAAAATACACTATTGTCTGATGAAAGTACACATACTGATCTTACGTCTTCAGTTCAGAAACCTGTCGAAAAAGATGTCGTTTCCAACATTAATAAGGCCATGCGCTATGTATGCTTCCCTTTGCCTGGTGAGACATTTGATAGGACATTGGGTACAAAATAGTTTTCAAAATACAAAAAACTTACCAACTGCAATAGAAAACTACGGAGAAAAGCCTGTGAAAAAAAAAGACTTCCTTAATTATTATTATTTTGCACAGTCATTTGTACTGGCATACATTCACAGTAGAATGATTTATTGGAAAGGGAATTCAGCAGACTTCTGGTCTTGCAAGCATATTTAAAACTGAACTCTAGCTTTGCAAGCCCCCACCCCCTTGCATTTCAAAAAAATGTATATATTAGGGATACACCGTATCGAGTACCGATATTTTTTTTCTGGTAACCACTGATACAGAGTGCCGGTGCCATGTGCTATAGCCAATCATTTTGGCCAATCTGATTGGTTAGGAAGCCACGCTGCCTACCAACAAGTGAAGCTGGCTAGCAACAAGTGAAGCCAGCTTCCTAGCCAATTAGGAAGCTGGGTGGTGTGTCATAACCCACCACCCAGCTTCCTAATTCGAAAGGAACCCAGCTCCATGCTCCCCCGGCAGAGATTTCCTTCTGACCGGAAGTTCTGGTATCGGAGGTAAGTATCGGAGCATTTACTCGGTATCGGCACTGATACCGATACTAATATTGGTGCATCTCAAATATATACACACACATTTGTTTAAAGGTATTCTAGTCTAGCAATGTCATAGGTTTTGGCTCTTCTCCTACACTGAAAGGTGCGCATGCAGTTACTTTTGAATTCTGTTCAGTGCAGTAGTACTGTAAACCCATGCTGTGTGATGATGCTGCCCCAGGAAACTGGTTCATGACTGCCTGAGCTCAGAGGAAGTGGCTTGCATGACACTTACCAGCAGTTAACCCAGAAGACTGGCGACATCTGGTGGTGGAAAGGTATTACTGTGGGGAACATCTCTGGAACATTTTCTTTTGGGGACTGGATTTAATGTTTTATTGGTTTTGGTTTAATTATTTCTAAGTTTATAAACTTATAAGTGTATATACAATCTTGTGACAGAGCATTATGGGTTTTCTAAAGCAATACCACAGCAGAAACTGATTGTCTCTCTCATCAAAACTCCATATAACCCCATCTGAACTGAACAAGAACAGAGGAAAGGGGAATGACTCTCTGATTTTAATGCGGCTGTGTGTAAATTAAAATCTATAAACAACAGGTTTATGTTAACAGTGCAGTGAAACACAAAATAGAAGCAATTGGAAATATAAAATACAAATAAGCAATATTTCAGATGTACATGAAAACATGAAAACAGAGTAGCATGGTGTGACGCAGTACAACTGTTATGGCTGACAGAACTTAATAAAATGCCACTCGTGACATTTCAATAGTGCTAAAGTGCTAAAACATAAACAGTATGATGCACTGGGATCGATGCATCAGCACTCTTATCAATGCACACTGGCAGCCATGAGTTCAACGTGGCTTGCTGGTGAATGAAAGCGCACTATACACCTAACTTTCCTAGTCCAGTAAGCAGTGTCTGAGGGAGTGGCATGTGATCTGACTTCAGTTATCACACAACCATCTCCCAAAGGCATGGAAAAAGAAAAGGGGTAAAATAGCACAGTACTCTATGCAGAGAGACATTATCTGTGTTTGTGAAATGCCACTTCTTGTTTAAAATCCAACAGAGTAGGGATGCAGTGTGAATAAATCGGGAACCACTCACAGCATGTCACCTAAAGTGTAGGTGTGTTCCAATAGTATTATGTGTCCCACATGTTGGCAATTACTGGTTCATAGCCTTAAAATTTGTCATAGAATTAAAAGAGTAAATATATGTTGGAAAAAAAGAAACTGGGAAAGGGCCTGTGTCAACAGAATTGTGCTTTGTGAAGATGAGCAAATGCAGCTTGCTTACAGGTGCACTTTGCTTGCATTTGAGATTGAGATGCTTCTGAGACCATTCACTGAAAAGGGCATATGATCTGCAGTTGATCTGCAGCTCCTTCTGAGCTGCATCAGCCAACTTTCAGCTGCTTTTGAGTTCCCTTTGACTGGTATGGGGAAAGAAGAAGTTCTGATGCACACAAAGGCCTGTTGACACTGATCCTAAGCCTCAGACACATATAGGCTCATGTAGACTCCCCTATTAACAAAAATTTCCATTACATGGCCCTGGAATACTACACAATCATTAGAGAATATATGCATTATCCAGCACTGCTTATCCTATAATATGCCATGTCATATATGCAAGTTTCAGGCAAGTGAGTCAAGTCTCCAACAGGTTACGATTATGTATTTGTTATCCTCTAGTCTTCACCTTGCAGACATAGTTTAGTTCTAGTACAGAATGTGCAGCACAGATGAACGTGCAGGCTGGATCCAGATGGCACAGTGCTTTGCATGTGTTTTGGAGGGTCAGTAGGTGTTAGAAAGGCAGCTCAAGTCTGTCTGAGGCTTTTTGTCATGTACCTGATGGAGAATTGAGGTGACAAGGGGGCTTACCTTTGATCTCCTGTCTAACACCCATAGAGATGGTGACAAGGAGTATGAGGGTGAGAGGTGGCAGTGGTTGGATGCCAAAACCAGGAAGAGAAGCAGAAGCAGATGGTTTAGGATGTAGTGGCAGCAGCCGTCTCAGGCAAGTAAGAACAATGGTCAGGACACTGGCTGAGGTAAAGATCAGGCAGGTGGCTAAAGATATTGAATGAGCAAGCAGGAAGCATACTCAGGAGAAAGCCAATGAAAGGATCAGGCAGATGGCTGCAGTTACCAAATCAGCAGGCAAAGAAAATAGTCAGAAGTCCGGCTCAGGTCGGGGCAGTCCTGAAAGCAGGTCACGTGGCAGGGTGAATCAACACCAGGGGATAATAGGCAAGGAGTAAGATCTCAGGTCTCAGTAGAAGTTGAAGACCAGTCTGCGATTTGTCCAAACCGTGCTGGAGTTTAAATAGGCCATTTAGTGCCAATGTTTGCGCTGGATGTGCACACATGCCTACGCATTTGCATGCGTGAAGGTGCATGAGCAGCCACCAATCTGTGTGCAGAGCCTCTTGTCACAGTATGTGCACACCGAAGTACCTGAATCTGCACTTTCCTGACACTTACATTATTTCTTTTTGCTCATATACAGTTAATATAACAAAATTATTTGGTGCTACCTGTAGACAGCCCAGACAAACTTCTGCATTTTTATAGGTTTTTATAGTTTTCCCTTAGTCCCCCTGAAAAGCACAAATACAGACAAACCCCACAAATACCTTTAGATCTTGCCAGTGAAGTTCACCTAATGTAGGAGAAATACTCAGGGCCGTAGATAAAAATTTTTCCTGGGGGGGTTCAGCTTCCTCAAATTATAAGATTTTATGTAGCAGACACACCAAGGTTTGAAAAAAATATACCGGCCATATCATTCCTAAACCAATCCTTTACCCTGAGCAATACCGATTTTGTTGTTCGACTACCATAAGATTGGGCCTATGAAGTCACAGCTCATCTGCTCGTGATCTCTCTGTAAATGTAGTCCAGCATTGTATATGAGTATGTCAAGGACCTGCTCGTGGAGAAGAGTATAGGAAAATGCCAGCTGCCGGGGGGAGCCGGGGGGAGCCAGGGGGCATAAACTAAACAAGTGGTTAACCCTTGCTGTTCAAAGGGGCAGTAGCTAAACAGCAGTTTGAATGCTGACTAAAGTTCAGCTTTAAATCTGCACATAGATCTCGAGCAATAAATTAAAACAGTGTGCTCCTAATTACAAACATTCATGTTTAGTCCGTGGATAGGGAAGGGGGAGGAGAAGAGCATCACTGGCAGACAGCTTCTTCTGAGATCTGTTGGCTTGTGCTTGTGATTTAAAACATACCTATTAAATTTTTTATTATTAAACTAAGCTAATTCTAAAAGCTCCTGTGGTATGCAAATGTAATAATCCCATTATCAATGTTGGTGTTTTATGTTCATAGGCTTATAAACTGATCATGTACATATTTGTTTTATTATTTTAGATGTAAAAAACATTATGAGAAATTCACTGGACATTCACTGCAGGTATATCTTCCTGGTGCGTCTTTTAAATTTCAGTGATTGATTTACCTGCAGTAAATGTTGGTGAATGTCACCTTCATTGCTTTATAAATTTGCCCCTCAGGGCATTGCTTTATAAATTTGCCCCTTGGTTCACACCATTTTCTGGACCAGATCTGGAACGCACTGCATTGCGTTTTGACGCGTTCAATTTTAGGTCTTGCTGGGGGACCTCTGCAAGACCTACAGATAGCTAGGAAAAGAGCAGCACAATGCTTGCACATAAGAGACATGAACTTACCACAGTTGTTCTTTTCAGAGCTGCTCAAATGATCATTGCCAGGGACAACCTGGGCAGCAATGTCACTCCACTTGTCCATCTTCCTATTATTGTTATGTTCTTATATTGCCTATGCCTCGGATCATACAGCTCTGGGCAGGCTTCCATAAGTTCTACAAAGAATTGAGTGTTCACTTCAGCCATCATGGTTCCTATCTTTACAAATCTCTCTCTCCACAGAAGCAGGAAGTCCAGGGGTGATGAGATCATCCAAACCAGCCCAAAAAAAATTTTTTTTTTCCCACTGCGTTGCGTTCTGGTGCGTTTTTTACGCATTTGTGCGCGTTCCAGACCAGACAAAATGTGACACGCAGTGTTTTTCTAGTCTGGTCTGGAACTGACTGTGATGGTATTAAGTGAAGCCAAGAAGAGCATAGGGAAACATTGGGATGCATTTTGGGTCCGGAAACAGTCTGGTCTGATCTTGAGGTAATCTGAATGTGGTGTGAATGGGCCCTTAGGGTGCATTTATAAAGCAGTAGTATGACCATACCATGGACCATACCAAATCTGCTGGATTTTGGGGAGCTATCGGAGCACTATATTTGTGAATGGAGAAGAAAATAGAAGCAAGCCCTGTCGAATGATCTGTCAATGCCCTGTTACTGGCTCTTCTCTAATCACATTTTTTTTTACTGTTGCATTAAGCATAGAGAACTCCAAGAGGTACTGCAGGTTCTCAGGTTCTACACCATTGTCAAAATTTTATAAATGGGCCATACAATGTTGGCTGCGGTGTTGAGTAACCTATAGTGGATATCAATATCTGTCTTTCCTTATAAATTACTTTCTAAGTGTGCTGAGCATACTGGACTTTCTAATAGAGTCCAACACAGCCTGCTTCATTTTTTACAGTCTTTCTTTCTATAAACCAATGTGGGCTTCCATCTGCTAGAAAAAAAAGGGTGGGGATTCCTATTCATTCCAATGAGGCCATTTCATATCTATGTTGTGCAGCATAGTACATTTGAAGGACACGTATAAATGAGCATTCAAAGTGACTAAAATGCTCTTTACTGCCTGCACATATATGTGAAATGGCCCTAAGATAAATGAGACAAAAGAGCCAGTGAAGCTGGCCAAATGTGCCACAAACTGATTGTACAATCTAAAAAAAAGTTTGATGGGTTTTTTTTTTGTACACTTTATTTGTCTTTCTTTAATTTAAAATGAAACTAAAAAAGGTAAATATGAAAAATTGCATATATATTTTTATTTTTTGGGTGGAACTCTTGGTTTCTATTCCCTTTGCTGGAAAAAAAAGCCTGCTGTTTACAGAGATCAATAGTGCAAGCTGCAATTTATAGAAGTAGCAGTGACTTGTCTCTGTTGGCTCCATCCATGTTTTTAGTCAGGCAAATAGAGCCTCCAGGCAATCTTTTTAATTGTTCCAAGGTGTTCTGAAAACCCTTTGTCATTTATTAAAAGTTTATTTGTAAATCAAAGACAATTGACAGTACACGTAAAAACACATAAATAATCAATTTAAAAACAGCATATGATTAACAATAATTAAAATAAAACTGGCCCCAAACCATTAAAGGATATAAATAGATAATTATCTTATCTGAAAGGACAGCAAGCATGAAATTACTGTCAGACAAAGCACTCATGTGACACTGCCCTGGCTCTGATTCCCTTCACTCCTCCACAAGAATTTGGATAGAACCTACATAAATCAATTGTGGTATGCAGGCTTCCCTTTCATTTCCCATCCGTGGTTTGTAATTATTTATTACACAACGTTTATACTTAATATCTGTTTGCACATAATGTACATTAATTTGTTTTACTGTAAGTCTTGTGTTACACCAGGCAGCCAAACTAGTGGCAAGTTAAAACTAACAAGTCCATGGAGCTTTACTTAGACCTTAGGCCTCTTTACTCTAATACATTTTTTTGTTTCTGATTCCCCATGAACCATCATTACTCCAGACCCAGTATTGTTGGACCCAGTGGCGTAACTATAGCCATAGCAGCCCAGTTGGCTGCTATGGGACCAGGAGGTGGAAGGGGGCCCATTAGGCCATTAAGAAAAATTAAACATAGAACATGTGAAGATAACACATTGTTTTATCCTGTAAAGTCTACAATGTAGGAAAGCTGACATCAGATGCACAAGAGGAGTCCTTTGGATTTTGGTGTCATTAGTCAAAGCTCACAGATCGTCAGGGGGGGTCCCCATCACATTTTTGCTATGGGGCTCTGTGATCTGTAGTTATGCCCTTGGTTGGACCTATGGTCTGGACGTTTATTTTACCTGAATTTGTTTTCAGAATGGTCTTTACATGAGCTGAACACCACTCGACTTTACAATTCAGATAGCTGGAGTCTGTAGTTAAAAGATCACACATTTTGAAAGTAGTTAAGAGGTAGAAATTAAAGCGTATCTAAACCCCAAAACTTTAAAAAAAAGTACAGTATATGCAGCTTACCAATCCGTAAATGTGGTGGCTGTATTTGTTTTCTTTCTTTTGGCTTTTTCCCTTTATTTTCATCTGGTTATCTGTAAGCAGACGACCAGTAACACACTTCCTGTCTAAACCTGCCAGAAAACATCAGTAGAATTCATTTTAAAAATGTATTTTCAGAACATTTGTTTGTTTTTCTAATAGTTCATGTGGTCGAATTGGCAATTGATTTCCTTTAGTGAGAAAAATGGAAGGAGCAGAAATTTTTCTTGAATGAACAAAATTCTAATAGTGAATGTGGTTTTTGTTCGAGAAGCTCTAGGCATTTCTAAAATCAACTGTTAAACAATAATTTGAACAACCTTCTTGAGGTCTAATGGCATTATCAAAAGTTCTGACAAGATTGTACTTATAAATGTGCATACGAAAATCTACCAGTGTATTGCCAGCCTTAGGGTGGCTCCACTCAATGGAGGACCATTGGACCCACATTTGTTCAACAGTATCGTCAACCTGTGCGGAGCGCAGTGTCAGATGAACTCTCAGATTTAGATGGACTTGACTAACTAATACAATCCAAACTCCAGCTCTTTCCTTTTGGGATAAAGGTTTTATGAATAAATGCTAATCATTTTAAGCAGCCTTGTCATTCTGAAAAGGTTTGTCTCAATCCTCCATTTGACATTGTTGCAGGACAGCTTGGCCTGGTAAAGGAAGCTGAAAATAAAAGACTTACAGACTGCAACACTTAACTCAAAATATACCCCAGTGGTTGACGGAAACCAGAATACAACAAAGACTTAAAATGCTCTGGTGAAAATAAAGGGAATAAAGCCTACAAAAAGAAAAGAAAACTAGTGCAGCCACCACATCTAAGGATTGGCAAACTGCAATATATATTTATGTTTTTGTGTTTAGATGCACTTCAATATCAATTTACATACCTACTTTGTACTTATCGTATAACTATTTAGCTATTTAGCAATGCTTCTTACCACTTTAGTATCAAACATTGCCAGATTCGGTAGTTTAATTCACTAACAAGCAGAAACGCGTTCAGAACCACTCTGTAATTTTTTTGTGAACTGGAATTTTCAACTGGGCGTTTACCATTTCTATGTTGATGGAAACTGAAAAAAAGCACACACAGCAAATACGTTTTAAAAAATGCAAATACGGATTTGAAATACTTCTTTGCTGAGATTAACTCATTATTGAAGGTTTACACAGTAGGTTATAAAAATTCAGTACTTGATTATTACAGCTTTGAAAACCATCAGATGTGTTATTTATATTCTGTATCAGTGACTGATGATAATTAAGCTACAATCAAGAATTAGACATGTAAAAAGTAAGATTTAGTAAAGAAAAAAAGTAAGATTTAGTCCAAATATTTAATTATAATATATGGCATCTTTCTAATATCTAGAATTGTAATCACTAAATTTTCATTACAATAAATAGCACATTCATAATGTGATTTACCTTGATATTTCAGCTTATAGTCTTTCGGCATCTGTTACCAGCCATTCTAGTAGTCCTGCAGTTTTCATAAGTACCTTTAAAGTGTAATATACTTAGGCATATTGTCCTTAAATGCTGTGTACAGTATACTAGAAGCCCATTTTAACTACTTAATGACAAAACTAAGATTTCATACAAACAGTTACTGTATATTAAGTGTAGTAGTTACACTTAAGGTGCAACCATAAGCAAAATCCCAAATTACATATAATCGTCATTAGCATCAACACTGCAGTTTCTGTTTTTCTGAGTTTTATTATCTATGGATCATGCCAGTAGACCATTTATTTTCTACTTCCTTTAACAAGGTGACAACACTGTTCCTCCTGCACTGAAATTGCATAGTGGCAATGATAACCTATGAACAGGGTAGTCTTAATCTGGATTCACACTTTAGAGATCCACTGTGTTATGTTACGCAACAGGTGTTGTGATAAGGCAGCCTATTTATTATGAATGGTTTGCCAATGCACCACAATGGATCTAAAATTATATTACCGTTTTTTAGCAACACAGCACACCATACCATACAGCATGTGTGATTTGGTGCACTGTACATTGTGCTTTACTGTACAGTGTGTTAGGGTACCATTCACAATAATCAACACCACAACACACAAAGAGCAGTGTATTGTCATGCAGTGCAAAAACATGATTTACATGCACCACAACACACAAGTGTGAAAAGGACCTTTGAAAGCCATGTATTTTATGATATGTGTTTGTATATTTTTATTTTATTTCACATGTGTTCTAGCCAGTCATATGACACACACACGTGCAAGGCTCCATAATGACTTACTCTAAGAGGTATGTCTATGATGACCTGGGCTCACAGATAGTGGGTTGATTGTCTCTGCCTCCTCGTTGGTGCTGGGTGGTCCTTGGTGATACAGAGAGCATTTCTTATGTAATGATATTCTCATCATCATCGTACTTTGAGTGCTGGGCACCATAATGGCATACCACCAGGGGGTGAGTCCACAATTCCCTGGGCCCACAGATAGTTGGTTGATTCTGGACATTATTTAATCTGAAAGAGAAGGTGAGTATTGTAGCTAAAGGTGTATTTGTACAAATGCAGAGAAGCTTTTTTTCTTTTTTTACTCTAGTAAAACTGGAATTTACAATAGGGATGAGGCTGTGGCAATTTGTGGTCCAGCAACTGCTTCAAATCTAGATTAGATGCAGTTATACTAGGTCTGGAAGTCATGGTGTCACCTTTGTCTGAAGACTAAAAGTATTCTTTAACTCTTGGCGCTAATGGCTGCCAACTGAACAATCCACTTGCTGTTGCACACTCAAAGTTTTCAACAGTTTATCACAGTTTTTCACACAGACTTGAGGGGCTGCTCATCCAAGGCTCTGGGGCTTCCACCACGAACATAGAAAACAAAAGGGAACAGAGCGCCACCTCCGTGTGTAAA
This sequence comes from Nanorana parkeri, assembly GCF_000935625.1. Lineage (NCBI taxonomy): Eukaryota > Metazoa > Chordata > Amphibia > Anura > Dicroglossidae > Nanorana > Nanorana parkeri. Next base: position 64,419 of record NW_017306600.1, on the reverse strand, counting down.
ATCGTTTATTACAATAAATAAAACAAGGGATAAAAGCACTCACAAACAAACGTTTTCAATACGTGATTCTGATGAAAGGGGCTTGCCCCTGAAACGCGTCAATCTTGGCTGACTGCGGTCGGTGGATGGTGATGTGACCGGAGGCTACTGTGTTACATAGTCGGGGGGATACCATGTTGGGTCAACAGACAGTGTGGCCTCTCGTTTGTTGTTAAAGCCTGATGAAAATGTTTGTTTGTGAGTACTTTTATCCCTTGTTTTATTTATTGTATTAAACGATTTTACACATGCAGGTGGCGCTCTGTTCCCTTTAGTTTGTCTGAAGACTGACTACTTTCTTGCTTGTCCTCTGCCTCGACCTTACTCTGAACCTTGTGCAGCTATAGTGCCAGTTATCTCTCTGCACTGGTGAAAACCAAGGTGCCATTTAGACTTCATGCCTTCATGCCAGGTGAGCCTGCATCACTTGTCAGGGTTGTTGACCATAACAACTATGCACATGACAAATTTAGCAAGCAGACTATTATTTTATATCATTATACAGTGAAACTGAAAGTGAGAGTTTTATTTTTTTATATATATATATATAATTTGTTCCTATACGTTTTTCTTGAAATTTTGTTTAATGAATCACCAAAAGAAAATAAAAAAAGGTAGGGCACTGGGACAATGAAATCTTCCCTCTGATGCGGGCTTTTTTACAGATAAATACCAGCCACAAAGTTGTAAAGGCTTATTCAGACTATGGGTTGCATTAATGCAATGCATTATCCTGTGTTAAGGCAGCTGATTCATTTAGCATAGGCCTGTAGCGCACTATAACGCACTAAGAAAAAAATCTAACCCTTTTTTTAGTGCATTGCACCTCAATGTATGGCATGGGCATTGGAATGTGCTGCAGTGTGTTGCCTGCTGTCAAACTGAATAGTACCATCTCAAACTGTGATTTGCATTTTGCAGACCCATCTACATCCTCATCTTATGTGTAACAAAGATGTAAACGGGCCCTAATACATGAGTCAGATCTTAGATTTGGCAACTTTATTCACAATCTATTAATAAATCATATAATGCACAAGCATTCTCTGTATTCAGATTGTAAGTTAAAATATGTGTCCAGCTAAAAAAAAATAATAATTTTGAATGGACTGGGCAGGATTAGATCCCCCGTTGGACCCACCAATTAACCTGTGTTTTTAACACCAATATATTCAAAAATGGGGTTTGTATGAGGCATTTATACAACTTTGTATTACTGTTAGAAATGTAATCTAATTTACAATAGTTAAAACCCAGCCTTTTAATTGTACATATACTCCCTAAAATTCATACATTGTTTGAACATTCCCCTTATTAAGATGCTTTAAGAAAGCTACAGCCCTTGTTTTTATCTACACACCATATATTTTTACAACCATATGGTCATTATTCATTGTTCAATACATATTGTATCCGCAGGCTTTCATTATACACAAAATATTATCAGTTTAACTAAAACTGCATTTTTCCAATTTCTCTACCTTTTATAAAAATATATTCAGAGAATTTTTAAAAACTAATGACCAAATGAAGGTCCCATATGTACTAGAAAATAGTGTGAAAATCAAGGTGAGCAAAGCGGTTTAAAAGCAACTGTGCAATAAACTGGTGCTTACCAAAACGTCAAAATTAAGTTTGGTCACAAAGGATTAATTACCCTGGGAATCAAAAAAATCTAAAAGTATTTCAGGTTTAGGAAAACTTCATTAAAACAAACATTCAACATGCAATTAAACTGCCTAATGCATTTCATCTTGTGCCTGTACACTTTTCTATGTTCCAATGGTAGTATACTTAAAAGAGTGATAAGAGCAGAGTACAGCCTAACCAGAAGTCGAGTGCTGTAAGCAGCAATACGTCAGATTTTGGAGAGTTTAATCAGCGGTACATTCTCAGTGGATATATTCCCCTCTCCCTGTTTAGACTTCTCCTTAGTGCTCATTCCTCCCTCCAAGCTCTGCAATACAAGCGAGCACTTCTCAGCAGTATCTGAGGTTTTCTGCACACAAACAACTCTACAGGCTCATGATACTACCATACATGCCCTCCACACTCCTCTAATGCAAATAATGTACACCATCATACCCTGCACAATTCCCTACTGAAAATACTGCCCACCATTATATCTTCCAAACTTCTCTACTGCAAATACTGCCCACCATCATACCCTGCACCCTTCTCTTCTGCACATACTACCCACCATCATACCCTCCACACTCCTCTCCTGTATATACTCCCCATCATCATACACTCCACACTTGTATCCTGTACATACTGCCCACTATTATACCCTCCACACTCCTCTCTTATACATACGGCCCACCATCATACCCTCTGCACTCCTCCCCTGTACAAACTACCCACTTAAACAATTTAGTAATTCCAAATGTTTAAACACTAGTGGAAATAAAGCAAACGATATAACAGGGTCCAATCAGCAAATAAATGGTGAATAGCAAACTTATCATTTTCACCAGCTTGTGTAAGTGCTTTCTTTCTATCTTTTTTAATTTAAACATGTACTGTAGATTTGTAAGCATATATTTTGCAGTTATTCTGCCTTAGAGACATTTAATCTCTGAAGCATTTATTTTGATCTGAAAACCGTATTTAGATGTAACCTGAGATAGATACTACAGTTAAGTCTATGTCAGTCAAGAAAATACTTGTCATTGCCTGACAAATTCCTTCATTTTTTCTTGTACATATGGGTGCTGTGTGTTTAATAATTGCACCTGCATAACAAGAAAAACTAGTTTTGCGAGTTTTCCTTTTTAGGCCATCAGTTTCACTGTAAACAGATGCTTATCAGTACTATTGAGAAATACCTGCTGCAAGCAGTTGTGAAACATCGATAGACAATAAAAGTATTAGTAAGGAGTATATACTCAACTAGTCGGAGAAAATTGTATATTGCTTTAACTTCAGAATTACTTAGTGCAACCCACAACTAAAACTGTTCAACTTCAATGTGTGCAGAGGTTTAAAAAAGATGGTAGCTTACCTTGACATGTATATGCAGTGATTTCACGAATCCAACCGTGTAAATTGTCTACTATTCTCACCTAACTCCCCACTGGAAACAGTAACCTTGAAATCTGTCAGCTCTGAATTTTTCCTTATATGACAATTTCAGATGTCATTTGTCATACCACCTCCTGGTGAAATCTAGTATTGCGAAATAGCCACATGATTTCCATATTTTATGTCTTCTGTCCAACAAGCAGTGAAAACAGCAATAGGCCAGCAATCCAATAAAACATGGGAGAGCCTCATTTAATTGATTATTTGATTATATTTAAACGTGGCCTTACTATATTCCAACACTTAGCAATAAGAAAGGTGCAAGTACCTTCAAATTGTTAGATGTAAGATTGTTAAAAGATGTACTGTACAGTATATTTGTTGTGAAATAAGTAAGAAATCACTATGACCACTGTTTAACAAGGGGCTTTTCTAGGACTCATAAGTGCTGACCACTGTACAGTGGAATGGGAAAAAGAAACATGGAAAAAGATTTACAAATGTATAAGAGATTCTTTCCAATTCAGTGACTACGTGGCTGCCTTCCTTTCTGAAATGTTTTACACTTTCATGATCAGAGCAGTCAGCAGTTTTAGTATGTATCACTTTACCTTAAAGTAACTTTTACATTTCTTCACAGGCACAAATGATCTTGACATCATTATTAGGCTTTTTCTTTTGGTAGACTGATTGAAGAAATATTCTATTTAAGCAGACAATGGGCAATTGCGTTAAAATGTATTTTAGGCTGTTTAATACATAACATTTTTAAGCAGATAATACTGTTGCAAACCTTTCTTTTCTATAATATTTCTCCTATTTAACATGATGACATGAACCCAACCAGGGGCGTAACTAGAAATTACAGTGCCACATAGCAAAATGTGGAAGGGGCCCTGTGATTTCTAGTTACACCCCTTGCAGAGCCCACTTGAGATCCCACACAGCCCACCTGAGGGTGACCCTGCAGAGCCCACCATAGACTCTCTATGGTGGGCTCTGCAGGGTCCTAGGTGGGCTGGTCACACTCCTTACCTGTCTGCCTCCACTTCCTCCATGGTCGCTGATGATCCCCACCTCCTCCTCCATCACCGGGCCCCGCCTCCTCCTCCACTTCCGGGTCAAGCCTCCTCCACCGCCGCTGCTGGCTCTCACTGACTCAGCAGCGGCTGTGGAGAGGAACGCACCACTGCACAGATCACTGTCAGTGATCTGAATAGCGGCGCGTTCCCCTTCACATCTGCCAGTGACAGCCAGCAGCATGAGATGCCATAGCGATCAAGGAGGCCCGCACGGCATCAGGGATGTCCTGGCCGGGCCCCTCTGTGCCCCAGGCTCCATATGTCGATTGTTACGCTACTGAACCCAACATATGTTTATAAACTAGTGTATAGATTTAAGATTCATGTGGATGTGCTTTTTCTAATTCCATGCTCAATAATAATACTTCATCTATAAAAAAATATAACAAGGTATCCATTGCAATACTGAAACATCAAATCAACGCAAAAAGAAACCATTGAGAAAGCTAGAATCCTCAAGGTATTTTAAGCTGAACTCCGAGCAACCAACAAAATACATCGTTGAAATACATAAAAGGCGGGAGTTTTACCTGCCATGCATTTTTGGCCATTCAGTCCTGCGATTTACACAGCTCTGTCACACAATGCAGCCCTGTCTGGCTAGGCATCTAACTTTATTCTTCCCTTGTGCAGCTCAGTAGTACTTAGGGGGTTATTCACTAAAGGGTGAACAGTTTGGAGAAGGCAGGAGAAGTGAACAATCTGGGACAAAATAGCTGATTTGGAAACTGAGTTGAATTGGAGAATTTTTCCAAATCAGCTATTTTTGTCCTAGATTGTTCACTTCTCCAAACTTTTCTCCCTTTTCGTGAATAACCCCCTTAAAGGTCTTGCCCCTTCCCCAGCCTGTGACTGGACAATGAAAGAAGAATCAACAGACTTATGAGCTCACCTCTCTTCTCTGCTCTCTCCCGCTATCAGCATGCTTCTTGCACTGCAGCACACCTGATTGGCTCCTTGTACTGCTTCTTACTCTCTCTCTCTCTCTCTCTCTCTCTCTCTCTCTCTGATATCTGCTGTACAGAGACTGCAAATTGGCTGATACCAAGTCAAATTCAGTTACCCACACCATTAGCACTAAAGGAACGTTTCTGTTTTTTCCAAGTTTTCTTGGAAGAAAATTTACATTTTATTTGAAGATCCAGCCATTGTTCTGGCTGAGGTTCTAATTTAATGGCAATTTTTTACAATTTACAACATGTGACTCACAAAAAGAACCTGTACACAGGGAGCATTTTTCTTGCTAAGAGGACCAATTACTTCTTTTGATTAGGAGTAAACTTCAGAAGTGTGCTTTACCAGCTGCTTGAACATCTTATGGGGCCTTAAGCTAATAGTGTCCCATTTGGTCATCAGGCTGTAGTTTTTCAGCGGTTCAATATCTGACACCATAGCTTTCTTTTCCATCAAAGCCAGCCTAAGGAGTACAACACTTACATAAATAGGCACTCAAGTTAAACAACAATGTTGTGAAACTGGTGCTTCTTGTTTTTCTTGAATATTACTTAAATTGAGACAATAAAGGGCATAGAAAAAAAACTGTAATAAATAAAAAAGGTACTACAGCTACTTAAACAAATGATGATCCATGCTATAGTGCTCTCCCCAAACTCCTCAATAACACCCTATTGACAGCTGCAGAGATAAAGAGAAGCTATGTAAACTTCTCCCACAATATAATAAACAAAAGACACTGCACTATCCCCAATCGTTTCTATAAACCTATAAGTGTATATACTTTGTGACAATTCATATATATAAAATGTTCACTCCAGTTTATATATAGTCCATATAGAAATATTCCCAAGAATGATGTGATCCAAAATGAATGTGATAAAATCCTTGTGTTCACTTTCTTTATATTACATCAGTGATTCAAATAATCATTGCATATAAAGTTCCACAATCACTCGTGACTTCTGTGCTTCAATTCACCGTCAATTAATCACCAGTGATCCACCTAAAGGTGCACAAACACTGGCCCACTCACCAGATAATTCCGACCACCCAGTGGTTAATAAACGCTCAGCACACTTCCCTGGTGTTCGATGTCTCCCTCTTCACTGAATCACCTTTCCACTGAATCGCCAACAGCTGAAATGATGAGTCTGCTCGATGTCTCTCCCAAATCTCTCTTATCTGCTCAAAATAGAAAGCCAAGATCGCACACAGTGTAAAACTGCTAGATGATAGGTCATTCATAAAAATCATAACACTTACATTTAAAAGGTTTTTTCAGCGCTATAAAAATATCAAATCGGCTTGTATGAGCTCAGCTCTGTCTCCTCCCCTCCATACACTAGCGTCAGCGTGTAGCCCCTCCCCTACGCGTTTCGTCAAATGAACATTCTCAGGGGTCTTGAAACAGTGAATAAAGTGGTTATTCGCACAGGTGAAAAATAATATACCACTTTAACAGCAGAAGTGATACACTACAGAAATAATTACAATGGCCATGCGACTGTTTCAGCTCCCCTTGTCTAATTATCTCCTCTTCTCAGATTATCTTCCTGTTCCTTTTATTTCCATGGTATTTGGCTATAGACCTAATGCATTTGCACTTGTAAAATATATTTTTTTGCTTACACACTTCCATGGGGATATAAAATGCACATTCTTGGATCTATTTAGATAATATCAATGTAATTATCATGACTAAAATCATGCTAGTCTGATTTTTGCAGCAATGAAGATAGAGGGAATAGTGCTACTTGCAGGAGTCTGGACAGTAGCTTAAACTGATTATAGAACCTCCTTTATACATAACTCACACTGCAAACTGACAGTAAAGTACCATACCGGGAGAGCTTCAGAACAAAGTACCAAATTGTAAGGCAGAGAAGAGGTCAGCATAGGCTGGAGGAAAGGGTGTCTCTAGCCTATTCGCTGCCTGAGACGGAGGGGGTGCTGGTGGTGCATGTTCCGGGGAGGGATGTAAAATTCTGATGGTGCATGCTAACGGGGGGAGAATCATCCCACCACCCAGCTCTGGCTCTGGCTGCCGTCCTGCTCAGCTCACTGACGTCACTAGTTGCCAGGAGTTGTCCCGGGTTGCTAAGAGCTAGGCGAGGAGATGTGTATGGCTCTTACACATTTCCCTGCCTAGCTCTTATCAACCTGGGACGTTCTGGCCGGAAAGGGGGCGGCAGGCACACTGCAAACATAGACATAAGCAGACGTAGAAGATTTCCAAGAAAGAGCCAAGCACTAGCCACAAACAGAAGCTGAGTTCAAGCCGAGTGTTAAACAGGGCAAAATATGGAACAGAGCCCTACGGCTCAGAATACAGATAACTTTGATCAGGCACACTGATTGAAGCTAGTTCGGGACATTAAATGTCTGAGATGAGACAAGGATTATCTCTTGCAATTCTGAGTTCAATACCATGGAAAACGGTACCATGGTATCCCCCTTCCCCCCAAAGGATAACAATTGCCGCTGAGGAAGGTATGTTGGGAGGACATAATAAAGCATTGGGAAACCTGAAAGATTAAAGCGGTATAACTTTCTCTTTGTCAGTATCAGTTCTTGGCCACCAGACAAAATCTTTCCGATAGCCTTTATCCATATAACATTTACATATGCTAGAGTAGTATATCTAGCACACTTTTTTCAGAATTAACCCCTGCAGCTTCTGCTACCATAATAGGCATATGAAGAATCAAAGAACTTTATGGATGCTGGCTAAAGATAAGGTTAGGACATAGAGTTGCAGATTCATCTTAGGTGAAGATAGAGGATCACAAACATTTCATTCTAAGAGGACGAACCACAGTGTGTAATGAGGAGAGCAGGTGTTCCATGCATCTGAAAGTTTAGGATAACTGCAGCAGCCGGAGAACAATAAAGATAAGTATTTAGCATCTTCTTTTACAGGCTCCATTTACTTTCATTCTCACTATGCAAATCTGCATACTTTTTTAGGGCTGATGACAAATGTAAACATTTACATACACACACATTTGCACTGGTGTGATGTGGTTGGTTACATGCGTTGGTGCAATGCAGTGCCATTACTAGCACCCCAATGCAACTTGCTGATGGACTTGCATTGCAGTGCAAGGCATTACACTAACATGCTTTGCAGTACAGTGCACTGACAATAATATTGCAGGCACAGTTTTTAGTCCATTGTGGTGCTTTGGGAAGTCCCTTTCAATAAATGGACTGCCCTAACATAGCAGGCCAGGCTGGTGTAAATGGGGCTTGGTGAGAGAGTGGAAGAGAGAGAGCCCTTGAGTATAAGTCAGCGCACATATTAAAAGGTATGAGACTCCTTAATGAGGTTTGGCTAATAGGTAAAATGTGGACCTAGTATTGGAGGCTATATTCCACCAGAAAATTGTGCCCTAGATCAGTGGTCCCCAACCCCCGGACCGGTACCGGTCCGTGGATCAAATGGTACCGGGCCGCCCAAGGAACGTGTGCGACTTTCCATGGACGAGAGGTTTAAGGCCGTGACACACTGCAGGCGAAGCAGCGCGGCGCACAGGAGAGCGGCGACTCGCGGTCCTTCGCCTGCAGTGTGTCTAGTGAGTTCCGATCCCCCGCTCTGCCCGGCGACAGCGTGCGTAGCGCAGCGTCGTGAGATTAAAAAGTTCATCTCCAGCCAATCACAGTGCCCGATGCAATGAAGGCATCACAAAGCAGCAACACGCGACCAGCCAATCAGTATCTGCCTGTGTCTGTATTTGCCTGTTTGCAAATGCGTCTTGTCAGTCCAGAGGAGAAGTGTCTGTGGTTTGAGATCTTTACCGTTGTCACAAGAACTGCCAAAAGGGAGGCACAGTGAACAGGGCTTGTAGCACCCTTCTTGCCAAGCTACCCTAGAAATCTTATTTTCATCTAGCCCAGGAGGATGCAGAGAGCTATGAAAAGTTAAAAGCAGAAATCCTGTGCTATTTTGTGGTTAATACTACTGTACAAGACCAGTCTCAAACGATATGAATCCCCCAAGCACTGGGCAAGTCTGTTTCACATGTAATCAAAAGTAGTGATGGGCCGAACAGGTCAGAGTTCGTTTCGAATTCTAACTTTAGAACATTCAAAAAGTTTGAATTCAAACTGGAACTCAATGCAAGTCAATGGGGGTAGAACTTTCAAAAACAATTGCCCCCTTTAAAAGGGCTTATATGTAAGTTATTGGTCATAAAATGTGTATGGGGATTCGGGTACTGCCCTGTGGGACAGGAATCAATTTAAAAAAACACTTTTAAAAAATACAGTTTTTATAGGAGCAGTGGTTTTAACACAACTTAAAGGGTAACAATAAAAAATTCCTTTAAATATCATGCCTGGGGGGTCCCCTTAACCTGCCTCTAAAGTGGCAAATCTGTACAATGTATAGAATCTGCTGCAGCAAAACTGACATTTCTAAAGAAAAATAAATTATTCTTTTTTTTTTTCTTAAAGCGTGCAGTTCCCCCTCCCAAACAATACCAGACCCCTTAGGTCTGATGAGAATGTTAGGAAAGAACCAAATTTAAAAAAAAAAAAAAAGCGTGGGGTTCCCCCTAAAAGGCATACCAGACCCTTAAGGAGTATTCTGGTAGGAGTATTTAGGAGGGACTTCGTTCAAAATAAACAAAAAAAAATGGGGGGGGAGTGGGGTCCCCCCTTAAATACCATACCAGACCCTTGATCCAAGCATAGGCCTGGTAGGGCCGGAAAGGGGGGCGACGACAAGCGAGCGATCACCCCCCCCCCCCCACCCCACCCCCCACAACCCCCCGCCAAATGGAAAAGAACCTTGTCCCCATGCCGATGGGGTCAAGGGCCTCTTCCCCACAAGCGCTGGGGCGTTGGTTGTGTGGGTCTGCGGGAAGGGGGGCCCCTACCCATTCACTAAAGGGTTAAATAAAATTGTAACTAAAAAGTCCAGACCTTTGAAAAAATCCTTTATTTGGGGAAAAAAAACAAAAGACATGTTTTTGACAAGTTTTTTATTTAAAAAAATAAATAAATTGATCCACCGATGTAATCCAACGTCAATCACGACATGCAGCATTGTCCACCACGACGACTCGACAAAATAAAACAATAAAAAATAAATAGAAATAATTATTTTTTAAAAACGCCGACCGTCGTCCCGTTCATTTGCGACAAACACCTGCCGCAGAATGGCATTTTGACAGATGCCAGTAACATAAACATTTGGGCGGAGCTAGCAGTGACAGCTAGCTCCGCCCAACTGTTTACAGTTGTAACAGGGTGAGCCATGATTGGGCAGAGTCATTATGACTTTGGCCAGTCATGGCTCTCACTGTTCTCTGTACCCTGATTGGTCAAAGCCTTGCACCTGTCCTGTGGTCAGGTGCAAGCCTTTAGCCAATTAGGGCTTCACAAGGCGCATTGCCTTGTGGGGCGTTCAGTGGTCGAACAGACCGCCGAACGCCCTTATAGTTCAAAGTTGAGCCCAACCCTAATCCAAAGTCCTAATAGGAGTGATACAGAGGAATCCATAGTTATTACTTAGAGAGTCCTGGGGAAAACCGGGGGCAAATAAAAGGCTGGTTGGGGAGGAATGTTAGTATATAGTCACCAAATGCCCACCATTAATGCACACTATGCAATGTGACATTGCCTGAAGAGAAGGCTGGAGTTCAACTTTAACAGAGAACATTAATTATTGCATAAAATATGACCCTTTCCCAGGGTACTGGGAAAAGTACAAAAAAGTGATATACAGGTGAAACTCGAATAATTAGAATATTGTGCAAAAGTAATTGCAGTAAGTGCTGCAAAAGGGGTCCAAACCAAGTACTGAGTACATATGCATGCTTGTACTTTTCAGAGGTCCGATATTGTTCTATGTACAATCCTTGTTTTATTGATTGCATGTAATAATCTACTTTTTTGAGGTTGTGGATTTGGGGTTCTTGGGGTTTTCATGAGCTGCAAGCCATAATCATCACAATTATGACAAATCACGGCTTGAATTATCTTGCTTTGCATGTAATGAGTCTATCTCATATATTAGTTTCACCTTTTAAGTTGCATTAGTGAAATAAATGAACTTTGCACGATATTCTAATTATTCGAGTTTCACCTGTAGTTAATAACGGATAATATGGAAAAGATTTCAAGGGTAAGATTCTAGTGTAGCTGATGTAATTTGAGGGTTCAACAAGCAAGAGTCTCATTTTCAAATCTTACCTGAGCAAACTGAAGATAGATTCTGATTGGTTGTCATGCGCAACTGCTCCAGATTTTGTCTGCTCCAGTTTTGATAAATTGCCCTATATGTCTGCTCCAGCTTTGATAAATTCTCCTCAGAGTGTTTTAGCTGGGCTTTTTCTATAATTTGTCTTGCTACAAAAAAAGATGAGTCAGTTTGAGTTATTATTTTGAAGATGTAAGGGTACCACCCACGGGTTCTTGTATAAAATTGTGTGTAATAAAATAATTAGTCCATAAATTCTGGATCAAACGCTGGGCAACTGTGGGCAGCAAAATATATAATTAACTGTGGCTCTAGCATTTCTCCTGGAGGTCAGGTGTTAAGCTTAAATCCAGCATTACCTTCAGTCTGGCACAGTTGCACTGGTTTCTCTGATATACTGAAAGTGCTTATTCTGGTTTCACTGCATACCATAAGCTTCTCACAGTGTGCATTAGAAGCCACAGCAAGTCAAAAGAGCCCACACCGATTTTTTGCATGAGGATATCCATCATGATCTAGCCCTTTTCTCTCCAGACTGACAGTTTCCTGGCTTGCCCGTTTTATTATTGGATTTTAGTTCTATAATCAAAGAGGATCAGCATCACATGTAAGCGTTACCAGTTTGAATGCAAAGGCATGGCACATCCACTCCTCGAGACTGACACCCACCCATTAATGCATTTTGATATTTTCCCAACTCCTCCCAAAAGCCAGCCCACAGCTTGCATCACACTAAAGGCTCTTGAGAGGATCACTGAGGAAACGTGGTGTATTGTTTTCAGGACGCTATGTACAACACTCTGACAGACCCTTCCACCAGTCATGATTTGCCTGCATTGCATAGAAAAGCACACAGACGAAGTGATGATGATAGTATGCCCAAAAAAAAGTATGATGGATTTAATACAGAAAACACAAAGATGTTTTATCTAAATTTTTCATCAGCATGGGGAGGGGACGCAAAATGTAAGCAGATTAAACTTCAGCTTAAAATAAGTTCAGCAAATCAGCAAAGTTTTATCATTAAAGTGACATTAAAGGATATCCCCCACCCCATGCTAATGTAAGGACTTACCTTAAATAATGCCTCTTGATCTGACCATCTTCTTCTTTCCTGTAGTTTTCAGGAGTCCCTCCAGCGCCGGTGCCGGTCTCTGATCCAGCTCTGACTCCTCTCTCTTCCTGGCACTTCCTGTCCCACAGAGTATATATATACTCATAAATAGTGACCAGCAACCCCCCTCAGTCGGGTATACCTGGCACCTAGATTCTGGTGTTTTGTAAGATATGTTGGTGATAGGGGTAGACCTGTGTAGCAGTGGGTGAGGGCCCATTTACACCAATTGCGGTGCATTTAAGATCGGCAGCTGCTGGAACACACAGCCATCACTAACAAAACTTCCCCCCTCGTTCTGGGGTGGGAGGAGGCGTGACGGTGCATTGAAGTCAATGGCACTGCAGAAAACACACACATGGGCGAGGGGCGTGGCTGCGGTGCCATTGGCTTCAATGCACCGCCGCGCCACCTCCCGCCTCAGAGCGAAAGGAGAAGTTTTGTGAGCGATTGCTGTGCATTTCAGCAGCTGCAGCTCTGGAACGTACCGCAATTGGTGTAAAGAGGCAGATGGATGAGGCATTGTAGTTGCGTCATAGCTGGAGGGCTACAGTTTGCCTACCCCTGCTATAGTGCAGAGTCTTCATCAAAATAATGCTAATAGAAATGTTTGTTCTTATATTACAACTTTACATCCAGTTTAAAAAAATAGTATTGTAATTCCTATAAATAGTATTTATTCATTGGTGAAATAATAATGGATCATGTACTATAAACAGCCATAAGATATGTGCAATGTGCCTCTCTTACTGTTTATAAACATTCTTGGAATAGTCTGATATACTTAACATATCTGAATTTCAATAGAAATATTATTAACTTGTGTTCTTGAAACAATAAGTATGTTGTACTGAGACACTAAAATAACATTGCAACAACTATAATTAAAATGGTTTAAAGAGAGTACTAGTCTATTAATTTTAAAAGTTAATTAAACATTGAGATAATAATCTATCACTAAATGGGCAACATTGTATTATTGTACTTGAAGTAATATTAACTGACATTAATAGGATTCCTAAAAGTTTATGTACCATCTCAAGTGTGTTGGTTTCAAAACCATTAAAATGTGACAAATTTATGTGCAACAAATATTAAAACTAGTAACTATAAAAATAGTATTTTTATTGTTTCTTGGATATACTGCAATCTGAAAGAGAATACTTAGGCCCTATTCACTCTGGTAACCGCATCAATACGCACATTTATGTGAAGAGCGTTATTGTGCCATTCACTGTCAATGCACAGTCCAGTAGCTGTCCGCAGAGTGCACAACAGCGCATTACAACCCACGTGCTATGATTTATGTTGCAATGACAAAAATGCTGCATGTCCATTAATTGGTCGATCGAGGTGTGTCAACAGCCCATTCAAAGGAATGTTCTGCCTTAACACAATGCACATTCATTCACCACAATGGATCATATAGGCCCTTACAGTAAAAACAATCTTATCAATGTGTGTTTCTGTAAAAACATATTTTGAGTATACAGTATTTGTAATGACTTATGTATACAAAGGGCAGCATTTCTGGTACATTTATGTTACAGCTGATCTAAGACATTAAGGTTGCTTTACTAAAGGCATAAAGGCTGTTTGCTTAGCAAAGTGAATTTTCACTTTGAAAGGGAATTTTCCCTTAGCATAATGAATGAAGTGAAGCTCTGCTGACTTCCATCACCCAATCATGTAGAAGCAAAAATACAGTTTTTTCACTTCAATATTTTTATTATAGTTTCATAAAGACAGAAAACAAGGTTAAGACCAAAAAAACATTAGTGTAACATTGCAATGAACTACGAGAAGAATAGGGAAACAAGAATGAACCATAGAACACAGCGCGCAAGGTGATGTTAAGGCACATGCCAACTGCTTCTCTATGGGTAGGAGAATGCAAGAATCAGAATCCAGGAGTGGCAAGGAAAAATTCAAAAAGTTACATAAAACAAAACCTTGAGCTCATGTGAGACAGTATAGGGAAAGAAAAGTTTAAAGAAAATGAAGACCAAGACACACAAGATATGGTGAAGAAGGGCATATAGAGAACAGGTATGTGGAGGAACACATAAGAAAAAGAGTATATGAAAAGAGAGGAGAAGAAAATATTTTTTTTTTAAAGGAGGAAGGGGGGTATAGAAAAGTTAAAGGGCAGGAAAGCAGAAAAAGTTAAGAAACAAGGAGACAGAAATAGGAATGGAGACAAAGATAGATCAACAGCTCAGGAAAATGGAAGACAGTCAAACAGTTACAAAAAGGTGAATATGGCATGGTGCAGCTCACGGAGAACTATGGGAAACCAGGGTGTGCAGATTTTCTCAAATTTGCCATAAGAGTCTGTAAGGATGCTGGAAAGTTGTTAATTTACAAATAATTCCTGCATGCGCTGCTTAAATTCCTCATAGGGAAAGCTCCTTACCAGATCTGAAGTGTCAGATCTGAAAATAATGGAAGAATTGTCTAGAAGGGGGTTGAGATTTGGAGACAATAGTGTCCCAAGGTATCACCAGGCAGTCACGCAGGAAGTTGGAGGCTGTGAGGTATGCATGAGTCGGCCACAATGCAAAAGTAGCAGGGTTGTCCCAAGCGAGGGGAAACATGAGGTTGCCCATAAGTGTAATGAGAAGAAGATGGGGAGATATAAATGACCTGGAGGACTTAGCTATGCCCCATTTTCAGGGTATGGAGAAGGAGGGGGCTGAGCTGGGTAGGACGTAGGTGACCAGAAAGAGCAGGGAATAGCCTTGAGGACGTATGGATGAACATAAAGAATTTCCAGAAGGGCCCAATGAGAAAATTCCCTTGCAATGTAAAAACTGACTTTGTAAAGTGAACAGTGTAGTAAAGTGTAGTCCTTTAGTAAATCAACCCCACTGACTCTGCAGTAGGTATTAGAAAAGAGAGACCATGCAAGGTCTAGGCTTAGCATTATTAGTATAGTGTGACATATTCAGATCTCACAAATGAGAACCTACAACATGTCTGTTTTAGGGCACATGTGTCCACTTTTATTCTTGCAAATGCATATAAAATAACAGCCAGTTATTCCCAACCTTTTTTCTGTCATGGCATCCTTTAAAAGTATACAAAATCTCAAAGGCACCCCATTCTAAAATGTGAAAAACTTATAGCTCAACTACAGCTTTAAAAATGCATATATACCTACATTGATCCAGCTTTGCACAATGTAAGTATATATGGGGTCTATTCACTAAGCTGCCAAAGGATCTAGCCATAGCTTTGGCTGATCCTTCGGCTAGCTTCGGCCCCAGGACCCCTCGGTTCAGTAGTAGCTGATCTGTCATTACTCTTCCGGACGCTGTGGGAGTCTAATAGGCTCCCGGCAGGAGAGAAACACTTTCTCCCAGAAAGGTTTACTCTGCTCGATCGAGCAGAGTAAACCTTTCCTTGTGATCTGTTTTGTTTTTTCTGACACGGGGCTACTGGCCGCCCTCAGTCAGGAAAAAAAAGCCAGCATAGGAATGCATAGCTAGATTCCTATTGGCTTTTTCACTTTGCAATAGCCAATAGCAAGCTAGCTATTGCACCCGCTCACTGCTGCTGTCAATCAGCAGAGGGGGACCTGCAGTTCTCCATCAGGTCCCCTTCTGGTGATTGACAGCAGCAATGGGCGGGTGCAATAACTAGTTTGCTATTGGCTACTGCAAATTGAAATAGCCAATAGGAATCTAAATATGCATTCCTATGGTGTTTTGTTTTTTTATTCTGATGGCAGCAGAACCGCCCAGCCAATAGAAAACAGTTGGGCGGAGCTAGCTAGCTAGCTCCGCCCAATCGTGTTCTATTTTATTTTTTTCAACTTTTTTAACTATTTTTTTATTCTGCTCGGTACCAGCGGCATTACCGCTCAGCGGCATTTGGCTATTCACTCACTGCTGTTCGGCATCTATGAAAATAGGTTGAAAAGCAGCGGGTAGCCTGCCGGAGGTCCGGCTCAGCCGATCAAGATGTTGGATCTCATGAGGAGTATTACAGTGTATTACAGTGTACTATAGCATCTTCCGGGTATAGGAACAGCTGCTGTGCTGAGCAATCTCCTTTTTTAAAACACAGTGGGATGCTCAAATAGCACAATGGCCATTCAGATGAAGCCTAGTATTTTTCTAATTGATACTAGGCATTATCCGAATGACAGAGTGCCACTCGTCCAATGTCGGGTCGAATCATCATCCTGTAAGTTGTAAAGGGTCTTATAATAAGCACAAAAGGATTTGGCTATTTCCTAAGGGTGGTACATTGTGTGTATAGAAGTTAGATTTAAGACTCATGGTTTGCCTACAATGCTGTACCATAAGGAGTTTTCCTGAGATCTAATCGGAGTTGGGACAAGGCCGAAGAGCGGGCATGACTCGGCTGTAGTTTGTTGTCATCCTCAAGTTTGCAAATCTCCGATATTAAATGATCAAGTGCGTGCGAACTCTGCCTCTAGAGTAAAATGGTCTTCAACTGAAGATGCATTGAAATCAAAAAACATAATCAAACTGTTACGTATTAACTTAACAGTTTCATCTTGCTGCAAAAGAAACACATTATTACATCATGCGATCAACCAAAAACCAGTCTATCCTAGAGTAGGAATTGTGGGGAGTAGAGAAAAAGGTATAGTTCCGTTCACTGGCGTGTTGGCAGCACCATACATCGTATAGGCCATGCTCGGTGCAAAGACGGGTTGGAGAGAGGGCAATCTCCCCTTTGGTAGAGAGGACGAGTCCATGGATCTATCTGGAACTGGTAGATTAAAGTCAACGCATACTATCAATGCCCTCTTTTGGACCTTCTTTGCCTTGTTAAGTATGCAATTGATAAAACGTGTTTGATTAGAGGTTGGAGCATAGAGGTTCACTATGGTGTAAAGCTTGGACTCGATGGAGCATACCAATATAATATAGCGACCCAAAGAGTCTACATGTACTTCAAGTTATTGAAACAATACAGTGTTTTTGATGGCCACCAATACACCTTTAGATTTGGAAGGAGCGTTAGCCGTGATGACCGTTGGCCGGGAAGAACCTGAGTGAGCACTGTGGGGCATTATTACTTTGAAAATGGGTAGAACCACAAATCGAATTATGCAGTTTAATAAGGTGTCACGACCATTGCATAGGTAAAATAAAAAGATAATTTGTTTGACATAAGGTTACATAAATATAATAAAATTGATGTTCAGCATAAAATTCCCCAAATAAGTTATAATAGACAGCACCAAGGATATACAGAAAAACCAGAAAGAACGTAGATTACACATCTATAATATTCTACGTAATCTTTCTGGATAACTGGCATATCCAATATAAATCCCGGTTCCAACGCGTTTCGCTATTAGCTTCCTCAGGGGACCATAGGGAACTAATCTGGTAATGATAATTAATGGCAATTCATGAACTTGTAACTTTGAAAATGGGACTCGTGGCCGCAAACCACATCAGCTCAGTGTTTGATAGCTTCCCGCCATAGGGAACGTCTCTTAGCAGGGTGATTTAGAGCCTTAGCGTTAATAGAAAGCAGTTGTACAGCCATTTTTGAGAAGGGAGATGCATTTGTGGGTTTGCATATGGTACTCACTCAGGCTTGCCGAAGCGCTAGGCAAATTAGGACAGCCAATCGGTGTTCTTGCAGCATGTCTCTGGATGAAGATCAGTTGATGGATAGCCACTGTGTTGGGTAGGGCACCTCTTTATAACATGGGGGGAGAGGGAGAGCAAGAGCTGAGAAAGAACAAAGTAGAAAAAAACAAAATAAAACATGTCAAGTAACAAATGTATCCCAGATGGGACAAGGAAGCAGTTATCACAACTGTTCATTATACAGGGGTGTTACCTCCAAGGTGGCCTATTAGAACCCATGGGCAAAATCAGGATCAGAACAGCTCAAATAGCTGTGATCAAGTGCGGGGTCTTGGTCCCCGTTTGTGGGATACTACTTGCCAGTTAGAAGTACTCTTGTGGGAGGATGTCGGACGGTCCTCTGGGGATGGGGAAATCTTCAATTGAAGTAAGAAAGCAAGGCCTTGCTCCAGGGTTGTGACAGTGTAGAGGCTATTGTCTTTGGAGATCAATAGTTTGATCGGGAAACCCCAGCTGTAAAGGATTTTGTTGTCCCTGAGGGCTCTTGTGACAGGCACCAATTTTCTGCGGAGTTGTAGAGTGTGTTGGGAAAAAACGGCAAACACCTGCAGGGTGGCATAGGTGTCGGGCATGGGGCAGCATTACGCAATGCCTTCAGCAACCGTACCCGGCAAGTTGTCAGGTAGGTGTGAAGGCCTAGATAGCCAGTGGATGCGGTCTAGAATCAGCTCCGATTGAGGGATATCCGGGAGAACGGCTGCAATGAAGCTTTGCACAAATTTGGACAGATCGTCTGGGCGAACAGACTCTGGGATGCCTCTTATTTTGATGTTGTTGCTACGTGATTTGTCCTCGAGGTCCACCACCTTTTATTTTAGCCATGTTGTATCAACTTCCCTGTCATTGTGGGAATCTACAAGCTCATTGAAGGTGGCTGCAAAGTCTCCCATTTTGTTTTCTATATGTGAGATTCTATCTACCACCTCCTGCAGATCAGATTTAAATTGCTGCAACAGAGATTGCTTGTCTGAATTCAGCGATCGCCGCAAAGAAACCAACATGTCTTTGAGTGTGGTGTCATCTAAAGTGTGGTGGGAAGGGCTCACCACATCCCCCAGGCCCGAAAGCCGGGGCCTCGATTTATCAGGGCAGGGCTCTGCGTTGGGGGGGTAGCAGGAGACCAAGGCCAAGGCTCTAGTGGTGAGGAGCGGCTCTGTGGAGCCACCGGCCCAGCGCCCTGAGGAGAGCGGGGCAATGTTTCCGAATCGTCGGATCCCTGTGAAGGCGACATGGAGGGAGAGGAACCGCCACTGCTGCCATCTTGTGAAGTCCGTCACCTTATGAGGTCGGGAGCCATTCCTGCGTCTACGGGACATGACCAGAGACGCTATGTGCAGCCGCCAGAGGAGGAGAAAGCTGGTACTGTGTCAGTCGCCTGGATCTCTGAATTTATGTGCAAATTTTCATAGCTTAACATAGGGAAAACAAGTTATTTATCAAAACTTTCTGTAATTTTTCCTCAATATAGTAAAAAATTTAAAAACCCAGTGGTTATTAAATACCACCAAAGAAAGCTCTATGTGTCCCAAAAAAAAAAAAAGATAGAAAATTAATTTTGGTACGGCATTGCATGGCTGAATAAGTGTTAGTACAACAGCGCTGAATACTGAAAAATGGCCTGGACAGGAAGGGGGTCTAACACCCCGGTCATCAAGTGGTTAAAGACGTATGACCTAAATCAGCATTACCACTTCTTTTCTTGTGTTTAAGTTTTATACTATATGTGTCTCAATTAAGACCACCTGTGGCGTCAGCAGATCTGACGCCACAGGAATATGGCGTAAATAAAATATTTACCATTAACCAGTTATGAATGGGTAGAAGCCTCTATAGTGAGTGCTTCCACCCATTGAGAAACTCATGAATGAGCAGGAAGTCACTTTCTGCTCATTCATAACTGGGGACACATAGTACTATGTGTCCCCAGTTTTACGCAAAAACACTTAGCTGATCACTCCAGTGTTTGCTCTGCATACAGATATCTGTATATCTCTGATATTTAACAATCCTCCGCTCGGCCACGTACACAGCCGCTCTAATCCTGAAACTGACAGGATGACAGCGGCTCCACTCTCTTCCCCGCTTGCTGCTCTCTCTCTCTCCTGCTGCTTGGCCATCCTGATCAGCGGCTCCCTCCTCCTCCCCCCTGCTGGCCATTTCTCCTTGGATCCCCACTGCCTCAGCCCATGCAGGCGGGGGAGAGCAGCGGGGATCCAAGGAGAAGCATGGAGCAGCTCCAGGCAGGGAGGAGAAGCTGTCAGATGCTGCCAGAGGAGAAGCTCGCCAGCCGCTGATGACGGCTATTATTTTGCAGGGGACCATCGGGGGAACAGTTCATCTATAAGTACATGGTGGCTAAAGTGACCATGAGCTTATAGCAGAAGGGAGAAAGCCACCAACCTAAGGCTTATTGAGCTGGCCAGCTTGAAACAGCTGTGTTCCGCCGTAGGCCTTGCGTCGGTGGCAGCGAAAGGGTTAATACACATTTTTTAGAGGGTTATAATTTTCACTGATCATGATTATGCATGATATGCAAACAAATAAATACCCCAAAATTTTGTTAACTTTTTTTACCTTTTTGTCCTCATCCTTCTTCTTATTGAAAATTCCGGTGCATTTCATTATTTGAGGCTATTTTAGACAGTAAGGAGCTGATTTTTAAATTAATGGGATGCTGTTCGCAATGGCCCTAGCGCCCCTAGATGGTGCAGAGGAGCATAGGAAATTCCTATGCTTGTGCATGCTTGTGTTATTATCTCTTTATGCAGCTATAACAGCTTCAACTCTTCTGGGTTTAGGAGTGTGTCTATGGGAATGTTTGACCATTCTTCCAGAAGCACATTTGTGAGGTCAGGTACTTAGACGAGAAGGCCTGGCTCGCAGCTCCGCTCTAATTGATCCCAAAGGTGTTCTATCGGGTTGAGGTGCAGGCCAGTCAAGTTCCTCCACCCTAAACTCGCTCATCCATGTCTTTATGGACCTTGCTTTGTGCACTGGTGCGCAGTCATGTTGGAACAGGAAGGGGCCATCCCCAAACTATTCCCAGCAAGTACCGTTCTCCTGGCAACCGCCAAGCCCAGACACGTCCATCGGATTGCCAGACAGAGAAGCGTGATTCATTACTCCAGAGAACACGTCTCCACTTGGCGGCGTGCTTTACAACACTGTATCCAACGCTTTGCATTGCATGTGGGGATGTAAGGCTTGGATGCAGCTGCTCGGTCATGGAAACCCAATCTATGAAGCTCTCTACGCACTGTTGTTGTGCCAGTCTGAAGGCCACACAATGTTTGGAGGTCTGTAGCTACTGATTCTGCAGACAGTGGGCGACTTCTGCACACTGTGCGCTTCAGCATGCGCTGACCCCACTCTGCCATTTTACGTGGCCAACCACTTCGTGGCTGAGTTGCTACATTTTCGTCCAAAAATCTGCCAGTTGATGGGAAGTGCAGAACCGTCTTTCAAGCAGGCTAGAAAATTTTCATCTAGTTGGACAAAAATCAACGGGTTATGGCGTTTTTGTACAGCAAAAATCTCAAGATGAAAACTGCACATGCTCAAACGAAAATCTGTTCTCTCGATCGACAAAAATCAGCTAGGTGGTGGTGCTGATGAATGTTAATTGTGATCTAGTGGTGTAAAGCACACCGCCACTGGACTCTAGAGAAGTGGAGACGTGTTCTCTGGAGTGACGAATCACGCTTCTCTGTCTGGCAATCCAATGGATGTGTCAGTGCCAGCCTCTCACTCCGTCAGAGTCCTAATTGCCATCAAAATGTACAGAACATGACATCAAAGAGCTAATCAGCTTATTCAACCAGTTGCTGTCCGCTCGTTGAACTCGAATGGCCGGACGGCTGACAGCTATCAGCGGGTTCAAGTAAATGTACATCTTTTTTTTATATTTAATTCAGTTGTGGACTATCCATGTCCTTCAAGTGCAGTGTTGCAGGAGCTGTGTTTTTTGTAAGATTACAGAAAAGGGGTGCTGCTCATTCCTCATCATCCTTTTAAGTTGCCTAAAAAGAATTCTTCCTTTGGAATCCTGTAGCTCATGCGTTTCTTTATTTTTCTCCACTCACCATGCCTAGTCTTTATAATTCAGTAGGTAATAACCTCTGGGTACCTTGAGTCTTAATGCTCACATACTGTATAAAGTATCCTTAGAAAGACTAAGGGTACTAAAAGTAAGAAGCAGTACAGCAGGGATTATATAGCCTTGTTTAGTGCCCAGTTAGTACCCAGTGATATGTCTCTTTGTCACCCTAAAGTTTTATTTACCACTAAATTATCAACAGAGATGAGCAAACCAATACGTGCAAGTCAGATATTGCAGTTGCAAAGCATATTTTTACTGTAATGAGTGGCCCTCATGACTGATATTTTGCATACAAGCATTTATTGTGATATTATTCATACTCTACATTGCTTGGGTATCCCTACCATTATATAAACCTCAACACACAAACTTTCATCTCATATATTGTGGACTGGTGAGAATGATAGGAGAAGTAAGTGTATGTTGATAGCCACAAACTTTGTGCAACTCATCATCATTAACAGAAAAGAGAGCAAGAAAGAGACTTCTGCTTTAAAGGTTTTCGTTGTTTAATTTTTAAAACTGTAAGGTCCTCATTAACATAGCAAACCACATTACCTGTGTTTTTGGAAGGTTATGTTATCTGTTTTCAATACTTGACAGCAGAACGCACATTCTTTTGCAATTTTAAACCTTTGAAAAATACTGCAAAAAGTCTGACATTCACACTATTGATTAAGTATCTGTGCTTTTAAAAAACAGCATTCAAAAGGGACTAAGAGGTCTGCTGTTTTTGCTACTTGGCAGTGAATGTGTCTTTCTTTGATAAACTGTGAACAGCTGTAAATGGCTATTACCAGAAGCACCTACTTAAACATTACATGTGCATGTTTCACTGTCAGGCAGCTACCTAAATATCAAGCCCCAGTGTAAAAAAAATTGCAAAACAACTTTTAATATTACAAAAAAGGTAAAGCATTTCTTTCCAGCTTTTTTTAGTAGTGTTTTGCTGTAAACAAACACGCGTGGTAGGCACCATGTGCATACATAGTTTCAACAGGTCTAATCTGGTTTAAGTTTCAGCTATACTTGAAATGACAGGAGGCAGCAATTTCCTGTTTATAGTTTAAACAAGAAAGATGCTGTTGACCTGTATATCATTTAGGAGTGCTTGCCAAACCATAACATTGAATAAAAAGCAAAATTTCCACTGTTCACTCCCTTTGCTGGGCTTACTAATATATTAGTTACTGTATGTTTCCATACGCCAATGTTATCTAATCAAAGGCCTTAAAGTTCATAACAGACATGATATCTTTCCACCTGGTTTGTATTACCAGTCTGGCTGGCATACAGGACAGAAACTAGAGATGAGTGAATGGATAGGCAAGTTTGTGATTCCCCCCAGATTGGAACTATTTACTTGAGGCAGATATTACTGATATTTGTTTTACCAGTTTGTGTGGTGATTCCTGCCATAAACTTGGCTATATTATGACATTGATTTGTCATTATTAGGGCTCCCTCATGCTGCCTTCCTGCCAATCGGGAGGTGGATGTGCAATCATATTGCAGAATTTTGACAGTTGCTAGGAGCACACAAAGCTGGACACATCTTCAAAATTCGATCAAAATTCACTATACCACTGATATGCACAGATTAGACCTAAAACTCGCTTTGACAGCAAGTATCTGGCCCATGAATTATCAAATCACCAAAATGTGGTTTTATGTTGTTAAAAGCCCATCTCTGTGCACAAATAAAAACCAATCTGTCCTATCCTCCCATTCCCCATTTAAAAAAATTCTATGATACGATGAAAACCTCACCGATGGACAGCCAATGAGAAGTGCTCACATTTCTTTGTGGGCACCTAAAGGAGGACCCTTCCACTCCAGAGCGAAGAAGACAGAAGACTTAGGAATGCTTTTGTTGTGACCATGGAGTCAGGTAAGTATGTCTGCAAATTAGCTTTCTTAGCAACTTCTATGTTGAATGGTTTTTTGTTGTGCTTCCTTTATCACTTAATAACTACATTACAGGTGCATAAAAACAAAAGGTGTTCAAAGTTCAAAGCTCTGTGACAATAATGAGATTTGAGTCTATTAATATTAAATATATCTACAGTAATTTAAAGCAAATGCAGCCTTTCATTTAGTTCAGTTTGGCAGGTCTCTTCAAATTCAAAAAAACAGAGATCTGCTAACATGGCCTGAGATCTTTATGATCTTTAGTCCTAATCCAGAATCACACTCTTAAGCCTTTTTATGGCTGCCCCTAATTAAAGGCAAACAAGTGGAATGGCAGAACACTCATCCATTAGCAGTTGACAGGTTTATATAAACACAAGCAGGGCCTGGTAAGGATAATGTCCTAGGTCACACTCCAGTCATAAACCTGAGCTACAATATCAACTCAATTTCATAACTTGGAATTGGATAGTGATATTGTAAAAATGAAGTGCACCAATAGCTATTTCACAGACAGAAACAGACATACAAAAAAAAATAGATTAAGATCCTCCGGGGCCCCCGACAGGCGACATTTATCCCCCCCCATCCTTCATATCTCTGGCAAGTTTGGTTTCAATGTAAAGCTAACTTCATGACGCATCATAATTTAGGGGTTGTCAGACTATAACAATGATGAATAGCCAATTATTCTCTTAGTTATTAATTTAACTGTTTTGGGAGGAGCAGAGGAGGACATTGTAAAGGCTCATCCCTCCTGCTCTCCCTTCCCAGCCCTGCCTTAGGTGTTGGCTTTGTGACACCCCCTAGAGGGCTGACAAAAAGATGCTGTGATGCAGCTAGAGGAGGCTCTTGTTTGTAATATTAAGGAAAGGAACTCCTCCAACATCAAGAAGTTGTAACATCCCAGAAGAGTTCCCCTTTAAAATCTGGAAATCACCTGTGCAAGCCTTGCTTGGAGAACAACCCCTCTTTTGCTTATTGAACTCTGGAGTCTGTCAGAACTCATAAACCCAGGACTGTTAAGTATTCTCTTTTTATTCACTGTTATTTTACTGTTGTTATATATTGTGTCTCTCTTTATTAATATATTTTTCTGTATATTTGTCTGCACTGTTTCTTTCATTAAAGGATGATCTTATAAACCGTTAGGCTTATCTCTACGCTCTAAATTAGAACTTAAAGTATCCTTGCCTCTGTGAAGAGCGCTACTGTATAGTGAAACCTGTCATATTCTTGTCTGAGAGGACAGTGGTAGCATAGGCTTTGGTAAAGCGTTTTGAATTGTTACAGCACTTACTGGGAACGGTCCCTGTTTTATGTTAAAAAATATGTGGTGGCAACGAACGTTTGGTGTGTAAAGGGTTAACTGCGGAGTTAACGATCACTCTCAGTCTGCTGGCCTGATTGTTATCCTGCGAGCTGGAAAATCTCTGTGCAGGGTGAGGCTGAGAGTGGTATCTCC
The DNA here is from genome assembly GCF_000935625.1 of Nanorana parkeri. Classification (NCBI taxonomy): domain Eukaryota; kingdom Metazoa; phylum Chordata; class Amphibia; order Anura; family Dicroglossidae; genus Nanorana; species Nanorana parkeri. Next base: position 38,881 of record NW_017306600.1, on the reverse strand, counting down.
ACGTCCTTGGCAGTTTGCTCGGTTCAGAACTGCGTATAGTCACGTGTGAATGACGTGCAGTGGGTTCGGGCCAGGCATACGTCACAATTTGTGCCTCATAAACAATTTTTTTATCTTCATGTAGCATGGCCTTCTGGACCAGATTTTAGAAGGTTTAAGGGGCATGTGTACCTTTGGTACAAGTTTAATGAGTCATCCATCTTCTGGAATAAAGTCTGCCTAGTTACCTATTTACCTTCCTTCTCATTCCAAAAATCTTCACTGTGCGGCCCTGCCCTGTGACACATAGATTTTCTATGGTACCTGCTTGGTCATATTTATTTCAATCTGAGTTTATTAGAAATTTTAAATACAACAAAACGGCAAACAGACAACTTCACCAAAAATAAAGTAAAAACAGAAGATCGCACAAGGAAAAGGAGTCCCCGACAGGATACATGCATAATGTCAGCAGGAGAGACAACAGCGTTCTGAAGTTAGGACAATATCCAGACAGATAATAATGTAGACAACCTATCATGTAGCATAGATCATGAGTATCAGTATAGACCAGATTATAACGTGCCAACCTCCGCGAGCCTCATAGCTCGAGAGTCCCAGGGACATGGCTTGAAAAATACTGGAAAAGTGGATACACTGCAGTTTGCGGGCTACAGAGGTCGAAAAAGGGGTATTGAGTATCACTCTTAATAGAGGCAGTAGCAAGAAGGACAGGACAACTTGGGTAGAACCGCAGAAGAAGGAAAGGCACATGGAGAAGAGAGGAGAGGATAAAGAGACCAGAAATAGCAAAGAAGAAGTAGGGTAAGGAGCAGACAGCTACCCACCCCCTGCCAGGTATCTCAGGGGAGCTCTCAGATGGGCAGGTCAGCGAGAAAGGGCTTCCAGGAAGCGGTCTGAGGCTCGGAAAGTAATCCAGGTGGACCAGGTTTGCACACACTTATCTCCAGCATCACACTCTCCGGCCAGGAGTCCTTCTAGGTCAGCTATACGATCAATCTCCACAGCCCATTCCGCAAGGGTAGGGGCCACCAATGTACGCCAACGGCACAGGATAACTGTTCTGGCCGCTGTAATAAATTCCCCCAACGACCCCATGAAAGTAGGGCCCGAACTCGGCGATGGGGACTCCCAATTCGTGTTCCCATTCGGAGGTATAGGTCGGCAGGGCTGGGGAGGCCAAGGAGGAAAGGATGGAGTAGAAAAGGGAGACAGAGTGAGTTGGAGATGAAGAGGCCAAGGGAAGGGAGTCAAAGGCTGTGGGATCCCCATTCCATTAAAGCTGCTCGGTCCGGAGAAAGAGGAGATAAAGGAGCGGAACTGCCCCTCTGCCAACCAACCCCTGGGCCCAAGTGAGCAACCATTGCCAGGTATTGATCACGTAAAGCTGATATCACCCGACAATGAGAGTCCCTTGCCCATCTGCCAAAAGAGGGTCCAGTCATTGCAGGGGGCAAGGCTGGGTTGCCGAACAGAGGGGTCATCGGACCTACATAGGAGGAGATATAGTGATGGTTGACATAACGGTCCCATAGCTTCAAGGTGTGGGCGGTCAAAAGAGAAATGGAAGAGAAAGGGGTGTGAAAAAAAGATGACAAAAGTGAGGTAAATAGAGAAGACAAAATTCCCTCCGTATGTCGCCCCACCAATGTTGGTTTCGAACAGCTAGGTGGACAATTAAAGGCAAAACAGGATACAGAACCGGAGCATCAGGAGTAGGACATCAGCCCTCGTTAGAGGAGGGAGCTGCAGGAGGAGAGGGACCGGGGCCCCTCCAAGTATAACGAGAGCCCTCTACGGTGAACGGTAAATCCAGCCAGTCCAGTACAGCAACTGGTTCAGTCCCAATCCAAAGAATTCAGGGAGCTGTGATGGGGAGCGCAGGTGGAATGATTCAGGGCCCTTACGGACCTGGAGACTGAAAGGGTGTCCCCAGCGATACATGGCTCTTACTTGGCGGATGATATCCAGCAATGGCCAAAGTTAGGAGGGAAAGGTCCGGTGGGGGCTGTATGGAGGTCCCATCAAAATCAATCATGCCCGTTCTCCATGCAGATCGGAGGATCTTTTCTTTTATGGCATAAAAATGTACCCAACATAGGACATCTCTAGCTTGGTTAGGGTTCCCCAGGTTGACGTCCGAGACACGATGCACACTGTCCAATGTCAGGTGTATTTGCAGGAGGAGGGAGCGTTGTGATGTTTGGGCTGACTCTAACACCACTAGCCAAGTCTCTTGCAGCCAGAGCGACATGGCTGACAGATTGGAGTCAGTGGCCGTGACCCGCTGGCTGCGTTCTGCTACCTCACCCTTCAGTGCACCCTCCAATCTCGTGGCCCAGGAGTCAAACTCTGCCCAAAAAGCAGAGAAGACATCATGCACCTCATTTGCTGCCGACTGATCCGGGTCCAGAAAGACTGCCAGCATCGGTGTTGTGGAGGGAGTCAGTGTCCCAGAAGACAGGAGGGGAGTCAGGGGGCCCAGCGTCCTCTGTCCTGTAGTGCGCACAGAGGATCGGAGGCTCTAGGTCGGTGTCCTTGGGGGGTCAGTCACAGCCTTTTTCGGCTGGGCAATTTTCAGCTCCATACAGCGGCCTACAGGAGTGGCGTCGTCGTTCGGGCGCCGCGTGAAGTAGGAGATGTCCCGGGTGGAAGAGGAGGTAGGAGCTGCGGATGAGTCCTTATCGTCAAGAAAGCACAAAAAAGGGGCGCCTTCCCTAGTGTAGATACATTTTATTAAGAAAGAGGCAAAACATAGGAATTATACTCACAAGAGTGGATAAAAATGAGCCTTGAAAAGCAGAGAATGTAACTCCTGCAGCAAACCAGGATGAGGCCAGTGAGAGCTGCACAGACATTCCTGTGTGCCAGCAAGGAATGCCATGCTTACCCTCTACCCTCCTAAGGTAAGCCTCTGAAACCCCTTGTGAGACTTACCTCCCTATTGCTAGAGGCAGCAGATGTTGCAGAGAATTGATTTGGAGAATCTTGTGAATGGGGAAGAGAGATGGAAAGTGAGTAATGAAGAGGAGGCGTGCAAGCCTTTTGCTGCTGACCAGTATCATTGAGATGCTGCTCCCACCGAGCTTTGTGGATAGATATGTCTTCTTAAGCATGTAGTACTTAAATGGCTGACACTTTTACCACAGCACATAGTGTACAGGCAGAGGCTGCAGACCGCAACCGTTCTATTGGCAGCAGATGTCCCCCCAAAAAAGCCCAGACTAAAGAGCTCTGCAGACCGGCCCTGCTCATAGCAGTGGCCTGCTCCCAGTGCTCTGTAAGCTGTTCCTGCCCTAACTCGATGAAATCTTCCCTCACTGCTGTTATACCTCTCCCTCACTTTTCTCCTCTCCAATCTCTGACACCCATGTACATTTTGCCACCAAGTCTTCCCAACCCTGATTGCTGGAGTCCACTTGGCAGTGAGCTATGTTTTCAGGAACATCACTGTCACTTGCTGCTTCCTGTCTGCTGTGCCCTCCCCCTTTGGTACTAGTACTCTCTTCCTCATTCTTAACATCTGCTTCCTGCCTGCTGTGCCCTCCCCCTTTGGTACTGGTACTCTCTTCCTCATTCTTAACATCTCTTTGAGGATTTCTCTTAGCTCTCCCAATCTACTCCAACGCACACTGATGATGGATGCTAGGAACCCAGCCTTATAGTGAGGGGGCTGGTACATAACAAAGACCCATTATTCTCCATATTGACAATTCTAAGCTAATTGACCTAATTTCAAAGGCCAAAAAAAAGTGAATTACTGGTAGTCGGTTGCTAAGGTGGCGAATGGTCGTGGCCATCTCCACAAACTATGTACGAGTTAGGTTTACGTCGAACCCATGCTCAACCCAAACTCAAATCTCATATTACACAGTTGACTGTAAGATCAAAAATAGCAGCAAACAGCCACATTAATAGACAGATCAACAGCCAGTGAAGCAGGAGAAAGCCGTGTGCTGTGTGTTGCGATAGTGTAACGGCTGACAAGCGCTGTAAGGAGGAGAGAGCCCAGTCCCAGAGGATTCTGTGCATGGACCGAGAAGGAGGAGAAGGGAGGGTCACTGATAGTGTGGAAAAATGACAAGAAGGTGACGTCTCCTTCTTAAGCCAAAAACTACTACAACTACTACTACAAAATGTATTACTATATATAAAATTGTAATAAACAATGAAAGACATGACCCTATATGTAAAGCTAACTGTATATATATATATAATTACTAATTTTATCTGAACTATGACTGATCACAGAATTGTACAAATTATAATGGAAATAGAACTACTTTTTGCTACATTCATATTATGTACAGTTATATTCTGCCATCTAGTGTTAAAAGAATGAAAAGACATACAGGGTTATTCACAAAAGGGTGAAGAGTTTGGAGAAGGCAGGAGAAGTGAACAGTCTAGGACAACATAGCTGAACTGGAAAGTGACCTGAATTGGAGAATGTTTCCAAATCAGCTATTTTGTCCTAGATTGTTCACTTCTCCTGCCTTCTCCAAACTCTTCACTCTTTTGTGAATAGCCCTGAAAAGGTTTATATACTAAAGAACAATGATGTAATTGACATATAGTATATCTTAATCCATTTATAGAGCCAGTAATAACTGTTAAGCCTAAGTGTCATGTATAGTTGAATATATAGATATGTTTGGATACAACTCATAACATTAAGTTCCCACCTAGACGTTTGCAATTTTTGCACCATTTTTTGTGCTTTTTTGTGTTTAAAAATGCGCGCTAACATGCATTTCTCCCTGCATAGAGATCAAAATAGCTCCTGCATCTTTTCATGCAACGGTAAGGTATAAACAGTTGCCAATTACTTAAATGGAAATGGGTGTTTTGTGCACATTGACCCGCGTAAAGATGCTCCGGTGTGAACCAGACCTTTGATATTCATAAGTTTACATTTAATAAAAAATTATACACATTTTGGAAATCTGGATCCCTAATGTACTAGATAGTATAAATAAAGTATCTTGTTTACGCCACTTAGCTCCCAGGCAATTTGTTCGCCAAGCCCTGTGTTAGCCTTTTGAGGTCTTGATGCTTTTGAGGTCTTCCAGAGATAGAGTTCCAAGTAAATGGAGTTGATTTACTAAAGGCAAATAGGCTGTTCACTTTGCAAAGGAAGTTGCACTTTGCAAAGACATTTTTCCTTTAGTGAATGAGGTCAAGCTCTGCTGACTTCCATCATCCAATCATGCGCAAACATTTTTTTAAAACCTATTTGCCTTTATTAAATCAACCCTTTTGTATCTAGAGGGTTTCCAGATTGCTTACACATTGAAGCCTATTACAAAATCTGGAAATCAGGCACTTGCGGTGAGGGAGTTATACTGAAAAATCTGTCTGAAAGAAAGTATTAAAAATGATTGTCATGACGAGTTGAAAAATGTCATGGAACACTGTTTTTGAAAGTCTTCCAATATATTAAGCCTGCACTTACTGAAATCTCTTCCTTTATACTGCAAGTGGTGTATAAACTTAATCACATTTACTAAAAATGATGACCCACTGTCAAGGTGGATCCGTATGAAACACCTCATTTTAAGAGGGAAGAGGAAACAATATGGGGTTTGGCAAATTTTACAGCAAGGCCTCCTAAAAAAAGAGTTTCCTAAGAAGCCAAAACTAATAAAACTTGTCAACCATTAATAATGGGCAGTTATAAATGCCAGTAGGGTTGTTGCTTATACAGTTTATTTATATAACACGGATAAACCTATATTGTCTCCTACTCTTTTATTCTTTTTAAAGAATACCATGTTATTAAGCCTTTTGCATAAAAGAAATCCAGCCATCAAATCTGGATTAGGAGAAGAGATACAGTATTTAAAAAAACATGTGAACAGTATTTGTCAATGTTTCTGTTGTTAATAAAAGAAAAAGCTTCAATAAAGAAATAATGATAATCATCTGACTCAATGTCACCATTCAAGGGCATGAGTACATGCAGAGAGGATCTTTCTGAAAGTGGACTGGAGTTGTCCCACCAAATACAGAGGCTGTGGAGGAAAGAACAGTAGGGAGAGAAAAATATGGCAAAGGATACTAAACAGGTGGTTTAGGAAAAAAATAAATTAGGGAAAAAAGATGTGAAAGGCAAGGGTAACATTGTGTTCTCCACCGTGACTCACATTTTATCTCTCCTTTAAAGCATTCATGCTTGGATATGGATCAGAACGATCATTTTATAGTAAAGGTCAATATGTAGAAGACCCTGGCTCCCTAGATATTTCCACTTAGTTAAAGTGACACTAAACTCAGAAGTTAAATCTTAAAAATGCAATTAAGTACCTTAACTATTACCAAACATGTATCTTATTTGTGTATCACTCGGCTGTACATCCTCAAATCATCTCTGCATTGGTGCTGACACTGTCCTTCCTTCTGGATACTTTTGTTCCCCATGGTCCCTGTGTGTGTTGTAATGTAGCCACCGCTCCAAGCTCACTCCTGTGATGGACTACAATCTCAATACAAATTAGTAAACTAAACAGGAGATTGTAGTCCGTCCCGGGAGTGAGCTTGGAGCGGTGGATGCTATACAACACACACAGGGACCATGGGGAACAAAAGTATCCAGCCTCTAGAAGGAAGGACAGTGTCAGCACCAATTCAGAGATGATTTGAGGATCTACAGCCAAGTGATACAAAAATAATCTACATTTTTGTTAATAGTTAAGATACTTGAATGCAATTTTAAGATTTCACTCCTGAGTTTAGTGTCACTTTAAGCTGCCGCAGCACAGCTGTACTGGAAAGCTGGCCTGGATGCAGCACACCAAGGCAATTTTTTATTATGCAAATTAAATTCTTGGATAAGACTTGGAAAAAATATAGGATGCAGGGCAGGATGTTCATTTGAAAAAGTGCAATATGGCCATATATCGGTGCATCCCTAGATAAAATACCAGCACCTTGGGCAGTTGTACCACAGCTCTCACACACAAGCTGCGGCCCACATCTCTAGTGACACACCTGCACACTGCTTCAATCAACAGCACTCTAGCTGTGTGAGCAACACTGTTGATTGAAGGGCAGGGGGTATTGCAATACTGGAGATTGGGGCTGCTGCTTGTGCTTAAGAGAGCAGTCTAAAGGTGGCCATACACTGTACAACCATCGCAAGACCTTAGTCTTGCGATGGTTGTAAAGTGATTAAAAAAACGTACGATCTGCCCATCTTGGACAGGCAGATCGCACTCTCGATCATCGCAAGCCCGCCCCCCTGAGGGGCCGGCTTCCGATGACTGCAATGCTGAACGGGCAGTGTGCGCGTGCGCACACCGGCCCGTTCGGCATTTGTCTCCCGAGCACTGTTCAAACCAGCCAAAAATCGTACGATTCTCAGCTGGTTTTCTAACATGCTCCTTAGACAAAAGACGTGCGACCGTACAGTAGAAACGGTCGCACGTCTTCGTTCACACTGTTCGATTCTCGTACAATCGCGGGATTTCCCGCGATTCTCGTACGAGAATCGAGCAGTGTATGGGCACCTTTACTCTTTGAGGTCCTGTCAGCACCTAATGTATATGCATTAGAATAAGGGTTAAATTGAACTTTTAATATAAATTTAAATTGCATCTTTTTTTGGGATAGATTTTATATAGAGTGGAGTAGGGTTAGACCTTCTGTTAAGTTTTTATTTCTGTTTTAATCTCTATTGAGGAGATTGATCCCTGTTTGTACTGGTGCTCATTGTCACCAAAACATCAAGTGCTGGTTCCTTTCTTCTGTATACATCCTGCAAGGGTCCTTCTTCCAGGTATCCACATAACTGCCTAAAGGTGCCCATACACCTGCCGATTATCGTACGATAATCGCGGGTGATCCTGCTAAAGTACGATAATCGGCGGGTGTATCGGCAGGTGTATGGGCATCGTACGCTTTTTGGCGGGTTGGTGGCGTGCTCGGAAGACAAAAGCCACACGGGCCGGTGTGCGCAAGCGCACACTGCCTGCTCAGCATTGCAATCATTGGCAAGCCCTCCCCTCAGCGGGGAGGGCTTGCGATGATCGTAAGTACGATCTGCCTGTCCAAGATGGGCAGGTCGTACAAAATTTTAATGACCTTACAACCATCGCACAATGAAAGCCGTGCGAATGTTTGTAAGGTGTATGGCCAGATTAAGTGACACATAGTGATGGGCTGAACACACCGGAGTTCAGTTCTAACTTGAACATTAGAACATGGAAAAAGTTCCAACTCGAACATAGAACTCAATGAAAGTCTATGGGACCAGAACTTGTAAAATCAAATGTCCCCATTTTGAAGGCTTCTATGCAGAGGTGGACTGAGCCGGGGGGGGAAGGGTGGCAATTGCCTCTCTGATGCCTTTACAAACGGCCCCCGCGGCCACTTAGTCTCTCCCCTCTCGGCCGTTTCAGCAGCAGACTGGCCAAAAGGGGAGAGATTAAGTGGTTGTGGAGGTGGCGTGGAGAAGAGAAGCAGCTCGGTTGCCTGCTTCGATTGTGCTCCTCGGTGACCATGGCAGTTTCCTCTGCCCATCTCAGCTGCCATTGGTTGGAGAGGAAGACTGCTGAACTGCAATTGGCCGGCTTCTGCTGCGCTGGAGAGAGGGCACCACGAGCCGGCTGGATGTGCAGGCAACCTCGCTGCTCCCCCCACTATCCACAGGAGAAGAAGAGGTCAGAAGAGGCAACTGTAAGTCCCTGTACTTTCTGTGTGACCTTTGCACTGAGTTACATAGTGACCTCTGCACTGCATACTGACCTCTGCACTGTGCGTGACACCGACCTCTGTACTGTGCATAACACCCTGACCTTTGTACTGTGCGTGACACCATGACCTTTGCACTGTGCGTCACACCCTGACCTCTGTACTGTACGTCACAACCTGACCTCTGTACCGTACGTCACACCCTGACCTATGTACTGTGCATCACACCAACCTCTGTACTGTGTGTCACACCCGACCTCCACACTGCACACTGACTTCTGCACTGTGCGTCACACCCTGACTCCTACAATGCATACTGACATCTGTACTGTGCATTACACCCTGACCTCTGAACTGTGCGTCACACCCTGACCTCTGTACTGTGAATCACGCCCAGACCTCTGTACTGTGCATCACACCCTGACCTCTGTACTGTGCATCACACCCTGACCTTTGCACTGTGCGTCACACCCTGACCTCGACACTGTGCATCACACCCTGATCTCTGTACTCTGCGTCACACCCTGACCTCTGTACTGTGTGTCACACCCTGACCCCTGCACTGTGCACCACACCCTGACCTCTACACTGCATACTGACCTCTGCACTGTGCGTGACACCCTGACCACTGTACTGTGCGTCACACCCTAACCTCAGCACTGTGTGTAACACCCTGACCTCTGCACTGTGCGTGACACCTTGACCTCAGTAATGTGTGTCATACCATGACCTCTGTACTGTGCATTACACCCTGACCTTTGTACTTTGCATGACACCATGATCTCTGTACTGTGCATCACACCACTGACTTCTGTACTGTGCATTATATTGCTGACTTCTGTACTGTGCATCACACTGCTGACCTCTGTACTGTGCGCTACACCGCTGACCTCTGTACTCTGCCAGCACTGCTGACCTCTGTACTGTGCATCAAACCTCTGACCTCTGCGTTACACCACACACTCCCATGCGATGAACACACATGACTAGTGCTGTACACTACGCACAGTGTTGTACACTACATCTCACAGCTCTGTAATGCTCATCCTGCTGCTCCAGCCATGTTATTGGTCAGTGCTTATTAGTATTTTAAAGAAGAGCCTTCTGTTGCTCTGCCTGCTGTAAAACTACAGATCCCTGCAATCCATGCACAGCAGGTGTATGCTCTCCTACGTATAAAAAAAATGTATTGGGGCTTTCTCAGTGGTCCAAAGATAGATCAACAACCTAATATAGTATTTCCATCAAAAAATAATGTATTGAATATACAGTGCTAATACATTTCATTGACATAAAATCACTCTAAAGTTCATGGTGCACTTTAAACAACCATCTCCTATAAACCCATATTAGTTACATAGCAGTTTGGGCTTGAAACTTTCCAAAAACAATAATATTTTGGCTCCAGGAAAATTTACAAGTGATCATTGTACAGAGGTCAATAACACGGCAGCGTGCTCAAGCAGCAGGATGAGCATTACAGAGCTATGAGATGCATGTAATTTGACTACAGAGGAGCAGTATGTTGCGCACTGCATGCAGCAGGAATGGATCAGCACAATCATATCCCCCACCAATTGTTTATATAATCTTGTTTCTGTACATTATACTATAATGCATTTCTAAGATTTGTAGTCCTCTATAGCTGTTGGTATTCTGCATTGCTGTGTAAAGCATTGCTGGTATCTGTAGTCTTCTATAGTTGGTGGTATTATTCTGCATTGATGTATTGCTGAGATTTGTAGTCCCCTGTAGCTGATGATATTCTGCAATGCTGTATAATAAATTGCTGGGATTTGTAGTTCTCTATCGCTGATGGTATTATTCTGCATTGCTGTATAATTTATTGCTGGAAGTTGTAGTCCTCTATAGCTGGCAGTATTCTGTATTGCTGGGATTTGTAGTCCTCTGTAGGTGGTGGTATAATTCTGCATTGCTGTATAATGCATTGCTGGGTTACAGTGGTGGAATTACCAGGGTCACAGCAACCATGGACAGATGATGCATAGCTTGTTGACCGTGCCTGTGGCAGGCCGAGGGTTCTTTACCTGCCACTGACCTCATCCCGCATCCCTGCTGTGCACTATCTGCCTGAGAGTGAATGGAGTGTGATTGCTGTTAACTATCACATTCCAGTCACTCTTAGGCAGGCCATACATGCTGGGACCAATAAGATCTTGGCATTTACAGAGCTGTTACTAAATGCTGTTTCTCACATTTAATGACAGCTCTTATTAGATGTGCAGGGCTTCTGATGGCCCTGAGTGACAGTTGATCCCAGTATACAGTATGCTGGGATTAGCTGTCACTAATAGCCACAGATAAAGTAGTGAGAATGACTACATGTCATAATCACTGCCTCATCTGAATACTAAACCAATGTTAAAAACACATTGACATGCCATGACCCCTTCTCTCCCTGTCAGCACTGACTGAGAGATATGCTACAATGTAAAAAACAAAATAAGAAAAGTAGATCACTGTAAAATGAACCCCTTATGGTGATTATCTCCAGTTAAGCTGCAGATTTGTTTTGCATCCTAAGGAGTTCATTTTTGTTTTACCCCCTCATGACATACAGAGTACTTCTTTATCACTGAGGGGGTTATTCACTAAGCTACCAAAAGGGGGCCGAGTCGCTGCACCATGGGCCTCTCGGTTGTATTTGCCCCCTGGGCCAAAAGTTGCCAGTCAGTCACTGCTTACAGGTGAAACTCGAATAATTAGAATATCATGCAAAAGTAATTGCAGTAAGTGCTGCAAAAGGGGCCCAAACCAAGTACTGAGTACATATGCATGCTTGTACTTTTCAGAGGTCCGATATTGTTCTATGTACAATCCTTGTTTTATTGATTGCATGTAATAATCTACTTTTTTGAGGTTGTGGATTTGGGGTTCTTGGGGTTTTCATGAGCTGTAAGCCATAATCATCACAATTATGACAAATCACGGCTTGAATTATCTTGCTTTGCATGTAATGAGTCTATCTCATATATTAGTTTCACCTTTTAAGTTGCATTAGTAAAATAAATGAACTTTGCACGATATTCTAATTATTCGAGTTTCACCTGTATATGCAAGTTATTGGCCATAAAAAGGGTATCGGGATTCGGATTCTGCCCTGGGGGACGTGTATCAATGCAAAAAACACTTTTAGAAAATACCATTTTTAAATGAGCAATGATTTTAACGTTGCTTAAAGTGAAACAATAAAAATTAAAAATCTTTAAATATCATGCCTGGAGGGTCCCCTGAACCTGCCTGTACGATGTATAGAACCTGGTGCAGCAAAACTGACATTTATAAAGAAAAATATGACATTTAAATTATGGATGCACAGATACTTTTCGAGTACCAGTGCACATACTTGGCCTTTTCATGAGAACTACCAGGGTTGCAGCGGTTGCAGCTGGGACGCGGCTCTGCACTTCACCACTGTCCTGAAACCATTAGTCTGTATTGTTTTAGAAAAACTGTCACATGACAATAAGCAAAAATGTATCAGTACTCGTGTGACGGACACCAGTACTCAGGATGAGTATGTCCGCCGCTGTCTTCTTCCTTGCTCAGGAGATATTGCAACCTGAAGATCCTTAGCTCCCAGTTTACCCAGTCACTGGTCGAGACTCGAGTGTAGGGTGAAACAAACTCTGATTTATTGAGCAACTGTGCAACCTTTTATACAGCAAGTGATGAGATCAGATTATAATCCCATCACATCCACCCTGCCCTCCCCAGACATTCTGTCTTCACAACACCACAGGGTTTCCCCTGCTAACGAGCTCCAGACAGCCATAGCAGGAGCCTGGCCAGAATGTAATTGTTCTGAGCTCCTTCAGAGTACATTGGGAGACAATGGGAGGGGGGTGCTGATAGTCTTTTCATAACCTGTCAGACAGCATAACGCACTTAAACATAATCCAACACCAATACACATTTAACTTATAAACTCCTCACCATGTCGTCACAACTCATACTTGTAAGTACTCGGCAAGTACCGGTACTCGCCAAACTGGTATCTGTGCATCCTTTTATTTATATTTATAAAAACAAAATCATACATTAAAACAGAGATGTACAAATCCCAGGAGCTCCATGTGCTCCTTACAAATGGCAGCTGCCTCCTAATTTTTTAAATTTTCTCTGGTGTAGTCTTGGAGCTCAAAAGTATCGGTACTAGAGCTGCAACAGTTAATCGATTTAGTCGATTAAAATCGACGATTGAAAACGTTACCAACGTTTTCGATCGTCGATTCGTCGGCTATCGATTGATTTCCCTGTTCGGGGCTCTTAAACCCCCTCAGCGGGGAGGGCTTGAGATGATCGCAAGTACGATATGCCTGTCCAAGATGGACTTGGACAGATTTTAATTACCTGACAACCATAGCACAACGATTTTAATTACCTTACAACCATAGCACATAGTTCGTGTGATTGCGGAACACACGGACTAGCAATGTTCGAGTCGACCTGTTGCTCGACGCGAACATTGAGCCCATCCCTAGTGACACAGACAATTCCCACAGGAGGCGTCCTCTCAGGATCCAGAGGACTACTGATGTTTGACCTTATTAGTTACTGTGCTGGATTCGTGGTCCCCGTTGGCAGAAAAAGCGTCAGTGAGGAACCTGGATATGGTGTGTATAGTATTTGCTTGCTTTATGTATTTGCTTTATCGGATAAGAAATACTAAACACCTGCAGGATAGGTTACAGGGGAAGGGAGGTATAGTAAGGAGATTGAATTTTCCACTGTAGTTAATCTGTTACGGAACGAATTGACAGATTACTAGATGGGGTTGGGCACGACCCCGCTGTCATGGTGCACATCGGCACCAATGACATATATACCACTGGTTCAGCCACTGTATGTGTGGAGGTGCAAGCTCCATCCCTTAGATTGGGGGAGGAACACTACATTTTTGTTTTGGGTGCCAGAAGACCTTGTCCCACCACTGATTTCTGCTCTGCTTTTGACACAAATAGGTGTGAATTTTAAGATGCAATCTTTATTTTGGCTGTAGTATTGAATTTCTGATTTGATTATTTGAGCATGCTTGAATATCTATTGTACTTACGCAGAGATAATGTTTTGGTACAGTTTATGTCGTTTGAGTGACCGCTGTGTTCATACACTGAATTATAGTTTTTGGTATAATTGTCTAATACAGGGCTCAAAATTTCAAGTCCTGAGCTACTAGCCAGGCCTTAAGAGTCACTAACCACCAGTTGCCCCACCTAACCCTTAAGCCTGTGACACACAGTACGAGAAGCCGGGCAGAGCGAAGCAAAGCTATCCGGCACGGAGCTTTGCGTGCAGTGTGTGAGCTGAGTGCAGTCAGATGATTGACTGCACCTTCAGCCAATCGGCTCATGCTTAACAACCGGCCAGACGTCGCATCCCGCGCCAGTTTAAACGCACAAGCGGATTGGCTGAAGTTGAAATTGTTTATCTCGGCACGCTCAGCTCCGCGAGCTCAGGTGCCCAGGAGAAAATGGGCAGACACACTGCTCGCAAAGGCAGCGCGCCACCGATCCGCACTGCTTCGTGCGCAGTGTGTCACGGCCTTAACCCTGCCCCGGCCTTAACTCCGCCCCTAAACACACCCTCTTAAATAATCTTATGATAATTCTTATCTTATGATAGTTGCCGCTTGTAAACAGCAGATTAGTGATTCCTGCTGCAGGAAAACGCAAGTTCCTGACACGTGAATCTCTAATCACACCTGAAATATACTGTAGGTGTGAATGGGGCCTAATATACACATACACTAAAGGTGCCCATACACCTGCCGATTATCGTACGATAGTTGTGGGTGATCCCGCGATCGTACGATAATCAGCAGGTGTATGGGCAGCGTGCGACCGCTTCTACTGTAAGGTCGTACGACTTTTGTCTTCCAAGCACGCTGGAAAACCTGCCGAAAATCCTACAATTTTTGGCGGATTGGTGGCGTGGTCGGAAGACGGAATCCCGCACGGCCCGGTGTGCACAAGCGCACACTGCCCGCGCAGCACTGCAATCATTTCAAGTACGATCTGCCTGTCCAAGATGGGCAGATCGTATGAAACTTTGATGACCTTACAACTAGAGCTGCAACTAACGATTATTTTCAAAATCGACTAGTTAGCTGATTATTAAGTTCGATTAATCGGATAAAAAATAAAATACATTTTAAAAAATGGCTCCAGTGATGAGACGACTAGTTTGTATTGAGATTGCAGTCCATCACAGGAGCAAGCTTGGAGCGGTGGAGGTAAAAAAGAAAAAGTGTGGTGTGCAATATAGTGAAATGAAAAGTGTAAAATTATACAGCAATGAATGCAGATAGGCCGGAGCTCAGAACTGTTAGAGCTCCGGCCGTAGGAAGCCAGAGCTGCTTTGCGGT
Source organism: Nanorana parkeri (assembly GCF_000935625.1). Taxonomy (NCBI): domain Eukaryota; kingdom Metazoa; phylum Chordata; class Amphibia; order Anura; family Dicroglossidae; genus Nanorana; species Nanorana parkeri. The sequence continues at coordinate 23,802 of NW_017306600.1, read as the reverse complement.
CTGCATGCGACACAGCTGCAGACCGTGGAGCTTCTCCTGCAAGTCAGGTACGCGGTCTGTGACCGTGTACCTGACATGTCAGCTGGCTGTGGGCCACATAGTACCGGCCGCGGGCCGCAGTTGGCTCGCGGACCGGTACTTGTAGACCCAAATTTCCACTCGCCAAATGCGAGCAGGCGAGTGGAAATTGTGAGCCCTGGTCTAATATTAGCTTTATATTCTACTGTGAATTTTTGCACAAAACTCTTGGAGTTCGCACGGGAACTTCACACAAAGCCCCTTTTCTTATCCTCAGGAACATCAGTTACATGGATTAATCAGCTACCCTTGAAGAGGGAGTGATGTTCGCTGTGAAACCTGTTGAGTTCTTTTTTTTTTACTATTAAATTGGAGTTTAATTGGATTACTTTATGTTGGATTGATTCCCTTTGTTGTCTTTGACGCCATTAAATCTTACAATGCATACTAAAATGCTGTCTTACAATTTAAACAAATATTCTTTTAATAATGGTGTTCCTGTAGGCTCCCCTTCGTTAATTTTAAACATAGAGGGTCAATACAGAAACAACCACACACACTAATACATGCACACACTCACACCTCCTTAAAATAAAAGAGCCCCCTCACCTGCTTAAATTTTTTGCAGGGAGGGGGCACATTCTCTGGTGGTCCAGTGGGGGATTACTTATCCTTCCTTTCCGGCACCTCCCGGAGCAGCTATGCGGTCTGTGTCCGACTCCCCTGACTTGTCAGCTGGCTGTGGGCCACATGGTACCGGTTCGCAGGCGGGTACTTTGAGGGCTAGTTCACACCATAAAGGCACTCTTTATGTTCTAGAGCATTCGGCTTCTGGAACACAACCCGGCCGGCTGTGATCAGGGGCGTGGCGGTGAATTTAAGTCAATGGCACCGCAGCCATGCCCCCCGCCTACATGTAAACGCATGGCACACTAGTGCCTGCATTCGGGTCTGGGGCGATCTGCAAAAATGCTGCATGCACTATTTTTGAAGATCATACTGGACCAGAAAGCAGTCACTAATGTGCCACGAGTTTGGGTGCTGGCGATCGCACTGCGGGCAGGGGGGCGTGGCTGCGGTGCCATTGACTTCAATGCACCGCAACGCCCCTGAACGCAAGGAGCCGGCAAGGTTGTGTTCCAGAGGCCGAAAATACTCTGGGACATAAAGAGTGCCTTTATGGTGTGAACCAGCCCTCAAAGTACCGGCCTGCGAACCGGTACCATGTGGCCTGCAGCCAGCTGACAAGTCAGGGGAGCAGCTACATGATCTGCATCTCTTCAATGCACCCTCCCGCAGGGAGTCGGCCAGATTGCATTCCAGAGGCTGAACGCACTCTTTGTGGTGTGAACCGGCCTTGAGACCCCTGCTTTATATCTTTGGCAGCGTAGCTACAGGGAAAGAAAAACTCCCCATGCAGTGGGGGCTGCGCTGATTTTTACTTACCTGATTCCAAGCCCCCTGGCAGTCAGCGCTTACTTTGCCCTCCTACACTCCGGTTTGTCCCTTGGGGTCCCCACATATATAATGCAGGGCTATGGGCTCTGCAACATATGTGAGTGATGACATCGGTGGGCCCCCGGCTTCCAATGTACAGAGTTAAGTGTCAGTTTTGTAACCTGCGTGAACAACCCTTTACCGGGTACCCTAGCCATTAACCCTTGCAGTATGGGGGTAGCCCCATTGCGAGAGGCATTTTTCCCCTGGAGATATGCTTTATAGAAATGTGGGGAGAGTAGAACATTCTCTCCGCCACATACCTAGAGCTGGACGCTGCAGACTTGCAGGTCTGAATAAGAAAAGAAAAAAATCGTAATTTTCCTCCACCTATCTATTCTGACAGCGGCACAAATGGGGCCATACACTAGTCGAATTTCAGGCGAGTCAGCAGGACTGAGAGCTGATCGATTACGTAGGCACTAATCAGTTCGCTCTTGCTCTCTTCTACCAGTGGAAAGCAATGATTTTCTGTCACTGTCCCCACCCCCCACATTGACAAGAGTTGGCTGGAACAGGCCTGGGGAGGGTGTGGGCACAGCTGTCTCCAGCCCTAGGCTGCCAGAATCGCTCCCAACAATTTTGTCAGGATAGTGGCAATAAATACAAAAATGGGCAAACAGGACCGCCTTTTCTACACGTGACAACAGTTTCAACGTTACCGCTATTACATACACCGAGATAACCGTATTATAAGCATGGAACCCAGTGTTCCGGTATGCAAGTCTACGTTCTACAAGCCTTAGTCTTATCTACACAAGCCAATACGCTAGCGCTCTGAGAAGAGCCCGCCCCTCACAGTCAGCCAATCCTGTTCCCAGCTGGTGAACGCTGCCAAGTCTCGCGAGATGAGCTTCCCTGACTTTTCATTTAAACTGCTGTAATACTCAAGCGGGTTGAAGTGACGGGAACCTTAGCTGGTAAAGTAATCGCATTATAAACGGTTGTAGTAATGTGACGTCATACCTGTGCTGTTTATATTGTATGTTTAGTATTGTTCTGTGTTTTGTTTAATCAATGGTGTGTGTAGTGTTTGTGAGGGACATAGACCAGATCCCTTATACAAGCATGCTCTGCTTGGCACAAATATTGTGAATGGACAATCCAATAGACAGCCGTGTAACTGGCTTCATCAGAACCTAGGAGACCTTGGAATGTAAAAACCACAAAGAAGTAACTACTGCAAGCTCCTGTGATATAAATGGGTGGGGTATATCGGGTGCAGCCAAGGTGCTATTTACAATTGTGAATGGGGATGATTGTGTTGCAAATTCATCTGCAAGATAAATGTGAACAATTGCAGGCGAAAGGGGCCAATGAACGCTGCCAGTGTCTGCAGCCATTTGCTGCTGCTGCTTGCATGTAATCGCACAAATTGCAATTACTTGTGGACGATTGCCCCTGCACACAAATTGCGCAACTTGTGCAATTGGCCCCATTTTCAAGTGTGAATGAGGCCTAAGTATTCTAAACCTACATGCACATATGCCGCAGTCCTCATACCCACAACATACTTCCTGATTGTTGTGAGCAAGAGTCTCCCAGACACGTCAACCTAAAGGATCAAAATTAGTTTTTCAGCCCACTCAAGTAATATGGACTGCGCTGCGAAGTCATCAATGCCCCACAAGGTTCTCTGTGCTTAACGCAGCGGCGAGAATTCTGAAAATGGGGAATTATTGGAGACATTGGCAGGTCACATGACTGGTCTGTCCTGGATTTTGTTTTGGTGAAATATCCATTATTTTTGTTGTGCTCGCCAGCTTCAGACTCCTGTCAGTCGAAGGAAACGTTCAGCATTGATGGTAAATGGTCCCTTCCCTCGTCCTTTCCGCCAGTCAGCGCTGGAGGACAAAAGTTGTGTAAATACACAAACGTGTATTTGGAAGTATTGCAATCCTTTCGCTTCCTTCATAGCTTATAAAGTAGATGTAAACTCTGTAACAAAAGTCTGTTATGTTTTAGCATGTGTTCCTTCCCCTTTAAATATGCAGCTTTCATTAAAACAGGGCTGGACAAACCCCAGGAGCAAGTTTGCCAATGCACTCTAAATATACAGCTGAATGTGTCCATATCCCCTTGAACTCCTGACTGGAGTTATATTCCCAACGACCTTGGGCGGGTGCAACAGTGTATGCGGACGGCGCCGCACATCAATCCACAGAGAAGAGAAGAAATCACTGGCACGCCGAAATCCAAGCCTGTAGAAAGGATTTGATGTTTAGGATTTTGGAGTGCAAGTGATTTCTTCTCTAAAAATACAGCTGGCGCCCAACTTTTAAGGTTTTTTTTTTTCTTTTTCTCTAGTTGTCAATGACGCTAGCTCCAAAAAATCCCGTTGTCTCCTGAATTGGATAAACTGCCCCCTGAATTCCATATAAAAACAATCTGGTGACCCTTCCATAAAAGTCTTGCTCAGGCACTTCCTGTTATGGGGTGACAACTAGTTCTTAATAGTGCTCCAGTTTCTCACCCTCTCTTCTGTTGGTGACTTTATGGGCCTGAGCGTTTGATTTATCCCAGTCGAACGATTCCCGCAACAACGCTTAAGATGAAGAATCCCATTATTCTCAATGGGCCAATTCACACCTGAGCATTGTCACTTGTCCCCTGTTGCCTGCGGCTCAAAAGAGTAAATGCGCTTCTTTTGGGACAGACCTGTGTTTTTGGCCCCATAGACTTTAATGGGAGTGCTTGATAAATGCATGTTTATGCATATTTTTCCTGGCGCTCCTGGGCTCTGCTGTCCCGTTTCCCCTCCCCGTGGACCTGGGACCGGCACAGCGACTACTAGCACTGAGAATGGAGGAGAGATCAGCATTTCCCTTGAGGCCCCGTTCCCACTGCGCGATATGCAAATCGCGCGTTTGCATATTGCGCGACATCGTGAGATTTGCCGCGCAATGTCGCGTTCAAGCTTGCATTGAGCAAGCTTGAATCGCGGCTAAATCCGCTCAAAAAAGGGTCCTGCTGTAGCGACACATGACCCGCAACAGCAGGACCCTTTGCCCCATTGGATTGCATTGGAGCGCGATATCGCGCGGTAATTTGCCGCGATATCGTGGGAATTACCGCGCGATAAATCGCTCAATGTAAACGGGGTCTTAATTGTATTGCATCACTTCCGCCTTTAGCTGTCATTTCTCTGGCTGCTATAGCCAGAGAAGAAGCTGGTGAAGCAGATCTCTGCTTCATCAGCTTCTCGGGGGGTCTCATGGTGACAAGGGTCTTAGAGACCCCTCATGTCTCCATAAAGAGGACCTGTCATTGTATATTGGCTATCACATAAGGGGCATTTTATCCCCCTATGTGAAGGGGCATTTTATCCCCCTATGTGATGGCTATCAAGTGAGAAAATAAAAAAAAAACACTCCCAAATTTTTTAAGTCCCCCACCCCTGCGTGCGCGCACTTTTAAACTTAAACTCATGTCGGGTGCTCCTACGTGCGAAAACATTGGTTACGCCACACATGTTGCACATCGCCTTGAGCAGTAATTTTAGGGCCATTAATCACTGATGACACTGAAAAATTGATGAGCGGTAAAAGCCTTAAAACGTGGCCAAGGCCAGTTTCAGGCATGGTAGTATTTTTTGCGGGCACACACAATTTTAAAGTTTGACATGTTTGGTGTCTATGTACCTGTCGTGACCCCATCTTTTATGTTTTACCAAAAAATTGCGTGCTGATAAATGTTTTGTAACCTAGGGTAAACAGGTTTTTAAAAATTAAAAACTTTCTGACTTTTTTTGTTTTATAGTAAAATCCCCAGTGGTGATTAAATACCACCAAAACTAAGCTCTGTGTGCCCAAAAAAATGGTATAAAATCTAATTTCAGTACAGCGTTGTGTGATGGAATAAATGTCAGTCAAAATACTGCAGCGCGGTATACTGAAAACTGGCGTGGACAGGAAGGGGGTTTAACACCCCGGTCAGCAAATGTTCAAACCAAAGACTTTGCACAAGGCTGGATTCTTATCTCCAGACCCTAGTTTTGAGATCACCTGGATTTGGGAAGGGCAATAGACATATATTCTTGCATTTATGGATAAGATAAGATGTCCCTCTAAAGCTGACCATGCACGAGTAGAATTTTTTCCGAATGTTTTTTTCCGGAATGTTTGCATAATTTTGTCATCAATAATGGATTGATGAGAAAATTACGCAAACATTCCGAATTATTTTTTTCCCCCGACATTGATCGATTTTTGATGGTGATGAAAAAGTCTTTTTTTTTTTTTCTTCTTTTTTAAATTAAATTCTGCCAGTGAATGTGGTTTTTGTTCAGGAAACTCCATTCATTTACAAAATTGAATGTTAAAACCAAAGGACATTTTGGAATGACATTTGTCAAGTCTGTGACGTCATTATCAAATGTTTTTGTCCAGCTAAATTTTATGTGGAGTGTTGTTGATTTGTATGTCTTTTATGTTCTTCAGTTCCACATGATTTGACTGCTAATGCTTTGTGCTTTCGTCTAAATAGGTGTTGATTAGAGGTGCACCGAAATGGAAATTTTAAAACTACACCGAAATAAACAAAATTGTCAGACCAAAACCGATACCGAAAATGTTTTTTATTTAAATTTTTTCACATTTTTTAAATATTTTATTTTTATAAACTTTTAAATATTTTTTAACCACCTCCGGGCCAGCCGTAGTAAAAAAAACGGCCGGCCCGGAGCTCTCTAGATCTCGGGCGTCTTTAGCCGTCCGCTCAGACACGCCCCCTCGCGCGCGCCGCTGGCGAGAGGGAAACGGCCGAAATTTAAAAACAGGCAGCGATGCCTGTTACCATACAAGCGATGTATGGGGTGCCAATCGGTTCCCCCCCCCCCCCCCCCCCG
>NW_017306600.1:17008-17270 GCF_000935625.1 Nanorana parkeri | reverse complement strand
ACGTGCAAAAAAGACTATTACGCGAACGTCGCAGTGAGAGCAATAAGTCTAGGGCCATCAATCACTGATAACACTAAACTGATGAGCGGTAAAAGCTTTTAAAGTGTCGCCTATGGCCAATTTTGGGTATGGTAGTTTTCTGCGATTTTCGCGGGTGCGCGCAATTTTAAAGCTTGACATGTTTGGTGTCTATTTACCCGACGTGACCCCGACTTTTATATTTTACCAAAAAACTGGTTAATAATAAATGTTTCCTAACATA
>NW_017306600.1:10614-15540 GCF_000935625.1 Nanorana parkeri | reverse complement strand
ATAGCAATAAAGTTTAGTGAAAAAAAAACAAAGGAAAAAAAAATTTAAGTCCCCCCCCAAAATTTTTTTTTTAAAGTTACACATAAAGAATAAAAAAACAAAAAAAATGTTTTAAGTCCCCACCCATACATACACGCATGCAAACATGCATCCGGGGCGCATACGTGCAAAAAAGACTATTACGCGAACGTCGCAGTGAGAGCAATAAGTCTAGGGCCATCAATCACTGATAACACTAAACTGATGAGCGGTAAAAGCTTTTAAAGTGTCGCCTATGGCCAATTTTGGGTATGGTAGTTTTCTGCGATTTTCGCGGGTGCGCGCAATTTTAAAGCTTGACATGTTTGGTGTCTATTTACCCGACGTGACCCGACTTTTATATTTTACCAAAAAACTGGGTAATAATAAATGTTTCCTAACAACATAATTTTCCTAACAAAACTTTCTTTTTTTCAAAATTTTCTGTAATTTTTCCTAATTATAGTAAAAAATAAAACCCCCAGTGGTGATTAAATACCACCAAAATAAAGCTCCATCTGTCCCCAAAAATTGTATAAAACTCATTTCATTACAGCATGACGGAATAAACTTCAGTCAAAGTACCACAGCGCTGAATACTGAAAAATGGCCTGGCCAGGAAGGGGGTTTAAATACCCGGTCTTGAAGTGGTTAAATATTTTTATTTTTTACCTTACTTTAAGGGGCTTCGGGGATGATATTTCCCTTTTTAAAATAGAAAACGACATTGAGGACACAAAGTCCTCAATCTCTTTATCTGTGTCCCCTGTTATCAATGAACAGGAATCCTCTATACCGAGTGTTCCTGTTCATTGATAACATGAGGACAGAGTATGTTTAGTATAACTACAATTATGAATGAATGGAGGTGATGTAGATCACTCCCATTCATTCATAATTGAGGATATAGTCAACATGGTATGTCCTCAATTATCTACAAACACTCTCTGACACGCTGTCACAGGAGGCTGATCGAGCGGTGCAGGGAGGAGAGCTCAGCCTCCTGTGACGGCGCAGCCTGTCTCCGCCCACACACCGCTCTGCCGGACTGTGATAGGAAGCTGAGCAGTGTAGGAGGAGACGCCGACTGCTCACAGCGCTCTCCACCTGCATCGCTTGGCCAGCTATCAGTTTCTTTCTTCCCCGCTGGGACACAGAGCAGCGCCCAGCGGGGAAGAAAGAAATCTCGGATGTGCCGATGTATCGGCAGAAAAATTGCACTTTGGCATTATGCCCAAACTTCGGCAGCCAATATATCGGTGCATCCCTAGTGTTGATAATTATATAATTGATAGATTTTCTTTTAAAATATAATTAATGCATGCTTGATGAGGCCTTTTATTGGTGAAGATGGGATCTCTGTGTTCTCCCTCTCTTGCTATTCTCTGCATGGGTGATTGGAGGAGCTCTGCTTCTTTGCAGATGTAAACCCCTTTTTGGCGTTGCATAGCCAATATACTGTTCATCTGCTGTGACTTTGTTTGTAACCGTCAGGCTTTTCAAAAGTTAACCCCCACAGTGGGGCTACCCCCGCACTGGAAGGCTTAACTGATTGTTTTGGTCTAGGAAATGGAATAAAGAAGAAATCACTGCGGTGGTCAGTGCTCGCCTCTCTCCCCCTCCATTCCTGCTGTGGTATGTCCCTCAGTGTCATAACATCTAATAGACATGATGAAGTCACGGATCCTTAAACCTCTGGAGCCCGGGAGAGAAGAGACTGATCAAACTGAGCAATTCCCCTTAGCTTTGGTGAAATATTAGTATATTTCCCTTTTGAGCTAGAGAAAAGATTGACCCACAGCCCTTAATTTTCCTCTTCTCCGCAGCCCCACTCTCCCGAACACAACACATGGAAGTGCTTAGTACAGAGCACTTCCTGTTCATTTAGAAGAAAAAGTAAGTAGCTCAAATTTTTAATGAGTGACTGCGGTCAGCAAGTTGTCAACTGCTGGTCACAACGGTTCAGTGAGAAGTCTAGGAGATGCTTCTCTTAAAAACCCATAGTTGCTGAAGTGACAATGAGGTTATAGTAGCAGGAAATGCAGCCAACGTAAGGTTTACTGAGCTAGCCAGCTGCAAGTTTTTATTATGTCCATGACAGCAAAAGGGTATATATTGCTATTTTAATAGGGCAGGGGGCCTGGAGCTTGTGAGCTCTGAGTAGGACTTCTCTTAAAGTCACTCTATGCCTGTTGGGTCAGCACTCCCAGCAGGTGTCACTCCTTCGTATGGTATATGAGTCAAAAAGTTACTGTTTTTCACCATCCTGGAACCTTTCCTGAAGATCTTTAGAGTAGCATTATACTCGTAATAATCCAGGCTCTCTCCCCATGCTTTCTAGGAGTCTGAACAGATCCAGGAAGTGAAGCTGTTCTTGACTACATTTCTTTCTTTTTTTTTATCATACTCTATATCAGTGGTTCTCAACCTGTGTGACCTCAGGACCCACATTTTTCCTTGGTCATTAAGTCATGACCCAGGTCACATGGCATTGCGGTACTGCGCTTTCCGGTGCAGGCGATCAAACTGTGGGTGGGAGGTGCGTTTTGGGTGCCATCAAGTGAATGGCAATGCAACACACCTCCCACACCAGAATATGTGGTAGGTGCGATTTTGCGTGGCACAGTGCGTTAATCGCACATCACTGTAACACGCAATTAACACACTGTACTAGTGTGCACAGGCCCTTTAAAGCACTGACAGATGCACACAATCTCACACACTCGCAGACATTCTCACACATACACACTTCAAAAAAACTTAATTTTTTTTTTTTAATCCACCCAGTTTCCCTACCTTATGAGAACTGGAGTGGATCCTCAGCCTGGGGTCTAATGTGGGCTGCTGTGCTGTGATGGAGCTCTATCCATATGTGCATTGCTGGTACAGTTCCCTTGCGTGCCCTGTAGAGGTGCCTGGGAGCCAGAATGTGAGGTCACTCCGGTCCAGGCACCTCTACAGGACGTTTGAGGGAGCTGTAAGCAATGCATGTATGGATGGTGCTTCCTCGCAGCCATAGCTCCATCCCACCCCACCTCAAGCTGACACTCGGCATCGGGCAGCATATTTTAAATGGCTGCTTGGCATGAGAACTGACAGTGCTGCGCTAGGGAGAGGCTGAGGAGCCTCTCACCTAGAAAAGTGGAAGGCATGCCGTGACCCACTGTACACAGGGCCGCGACCCACTTTTGGGTCATGACCCACCAGTTGAGAACCAAGTCTCTATGTCTTGTAAATTACCTGGACTTTTATAAATCCTTTAGATACTTTGTCATGGTCACCACCACCTCCCCCCCCACCCCACTCATACCTTTTTCCTTTCCCCAAGGTGATTAAGAGGGCACAGGGTTTATGGGAGTTCCATTTACGTAATTTTCAGGCCTAAAATGTGGAATATAACATGGGTGCAAAAAATGGAAAAAAAAAGGCCTCAGTCATGAAGAGGTTAAAGTACTTATGGTTTTGATAGAGTTGGGAAGTGTCAGAACTCTTTCATTCAGCTTTTCCCAACAGGAACGAAGAGCTTCTATCCCTGCCCTACTTTATACAAAAAAAAGTTTTGACTGGAGTTTTACTTTAGTTGATAGTTTACAGTAAGTACAAAACATTTTTGTATTTGGGCACCATTTATTTGATGTGAATTTATTTCTTAGTTTTTTTCAGTTTATAGAAATGTGTGTGCTCATTTCACGAAAAGTGTTTGCTTTATACAGAGGACATACTGTATATTCTCAAACAAATGTTCCTGATACATTTTGTGGAATTATTTGGTGGTATTATTATATATATATATATATTTTTCTTTTAAAGATTCTGTTAGGTCCGATTGCTAACCTGCATTTTGCTACTATACTGGCCTGCAGCAGATGGCAGTTCAGCACTTAGACTGGATTTTAGTCTTTATAAAGATTACAGGGTAATCTGCTGTAATGGTCCTGGCAGCGGACATGCTTAGTATAATTTATCCAAGTAGGTTTAGTGCCCTTTTATCTATTTTATCAGTAGACATTTAAATAAAATTTCATCTATCCAAAAAGAAGAGAATTTTTTTTACAATAAATTGTCCTAATATACCTTAAATTGTCTGTGATTGAGAACTTTATCAATGCTCCAAGCAAGGTGGGTGTAATACCTTTCTATTCCGGGTCTTTAAAGGACAACTTCTTGCACTCAAAAATGATATTGTTAATTAACAAACCAAGAAGAAACTGGAAAATAGAGGTAATCCACAGTAAGGCCTGTTTCACACCTGATCCTTTTTTTTGTGTGTGTTTCCGCACGTATAGATACGCTCAAAACACAAAATGTATTCCAGTGTCAAACATTCTCACTTGCGCATTCGTATCGGTGGACAAAAACGCACAACACGAGAAAGGGTACATGCGTGGTTTTCGGGGCGTTAAATGTCCGTGCGAAAACCGTGCTGAACTGCACAAGCTCAAGTGTGACTGGAGCTTTTAGAAACAAAATCTGAAGTGTTGTAGTTTGGTGATACTCTACTCCATATTCCATTATACTAAGGCAAAACCTAGTTATTTAGTGCAAAAACAGTGTTTTTATTGGTGTAACAGTGTTTTAAAGGTAAGTGTAATTCACAGTCTTTGGTTTTTGTTGTTTTTTTTGTAAATATAGTTCCTTACATGCACAGATATTTAGTAGTAAAAATATTTTTTTAATTGTGTTTTATGTACAGAATCTTTTCCCCAAATGTCTTCCAGGACAGCATGTGAGATGTGAAATACCTCCCCTCAAGCTGAAAACACGCCTCCATAGAAGTTTCAAAGAATGCCCATACAGTAGGCTCCTCAGTTTGTTTTTCCTCTGTCCGGAGGAGACGCGTCACCTTTGGAGCGCTGTTTGAGGGGAGATACCTCTGCCTCTACTGCTGTTTTTTTTTTTTTTTTTTTT